>NC_049194.1:1177312-1527271 GCF_009769625.2 Cygnus olor | reverse complement strand
CTACTGTGAAAACCGTAATGACTGGGGCTGCTCTTGTGGTTAAGGCATTTTGCTATAAACAGGTAGTTTCAGGTCTGCCAAAGGTGCTGGCAGAACGGGAGCACTGTGGAGAGGATGAGGAGCGCGACGTCCTCCCGGCCAGCTGTGAGTTTGGTGCAAAGCCCGGCCCTGCACCTTCCTCTGCCTGCTCCTCCTGCAGGTTTTTGGGGCTGAGCTGCTGCAGGAACGTGCGTGCCTACCTGGCAAAACACATAAAGGAGGGATTTGGGGCTGGTCGTGTCGTAGTGACGTGAAGTCCGACTTCTAAATAAGGTTTAATTGTGAAATAGGCGAATGCATGATGAGCTGCAAACCTTCTCTTTAGCGACGTGATCTTAATTTTGAACGCCCTAACTGGAGAACTTGGGCTCGATCCTTGGTTGTGATGCTGGTCTCTGAAGCGCCTTGGCTCTTCTGATGAGAAACTAATTATCTGAAGGCTGTGTAATTTCAAATATGGTGCTGTTGTAGCTATTTCATTCGAACATGATTGGATTCACAAGTGACTTCGAGAGCTGGAGTTGTTTTTCTCTGAATCCCCCCCTGCTTTGGGCAATGAACTGGCACCTGCCTGTAAGACATTCTTCCTAGTAGGTTGCTTTTATCATCTGAATAACTCGATTCTGTCTCGCCTGTCCTTTTAATCAAAATCACCACCAAGAAAAGTAGAATGTCTAACTTGTCAGCAAGTCAATTTGACAGCTTGATTGAACTTGTTCAGGTATTCATTAAGTGCCGCTAGAGAGAGCTGGGAGAATGGGAAGGGAAGGCTAACAATGCTCCGGTTTTTAATGTGCAGAGCATATTCTCTGCGTCTCGTGGTATGCAGAGAATGGAACTTGTTTTAGCACACAGATGCTCCTGCAATTGCCAGGGTCCGGGCAGCATCTCTAGAAAGAGTCCCGAGGCTCAAAGGACGATCAGGAAAGAGTCCATTGCAGCGAAGTTCGTCGGCTTGTCTAAGGTGCCGCCGCCAGAAGGGAGGGCTTGAGCTTTCCTCTTTTGCAACTTAGTAAATAAGCTTTAATCTGTGCCTGCGAGTTAGCACGGCTGAGTTACAGGCAGCATTTTGTGGTGGAGTTGAAACTGGATGCCAGAGTAGGTGCTTTGTGCTTTCAATAAACTCTCGTGAGCTTTGTTGTAAAAACAAGGTGTATGTTACTCATGAAACCTCTTTAACTCTTGAACCTGCATTCGCCAGCAGTTTTCCTCTCTGATTATGCATTCTTTAGGGGAATGCTTTGCTCTACAGCTTGTATGAGGAGTCTGGCTACAGATATGTGACACAGACTCGTGTAACTACAATATAAATAACACAGAAGCATGGTATAAAAAGCCAATCTGATCTGCAGCTATTTTTTCTTGTTTCCCTTGGCTTTGGAAGTGTAAGTAATGGCTGCGTATGGGTCTATACAAAATACAAAGATCTTAAAAATGTCCAGCTGCTCTGGATTGGGTTTCTGTGGATTACTTAATGAAGGAGCCTGATATATATATGTATATATATGTGTGTGTGTGTGTGTGTATATATATATGCAAGATAATGTCTGGTTTCTGATGGCTGGGCCCTACAGATTCACAGTGAAACTTAAAAGCAGAGTTCTATTCTCTGTCTCTGATGTGCATCATTAGTCGTAACAGCCAGGATTTGGTTAATAACAAAGTCAGAATCCAGCCCAACTCCAAAATAAAATATTGTGTTGCTTTGAAGCGAGCAAATGGGACTACAAATAATAAATACTGCTTTTGTTCTTTTGCATTTAAGGCTCTGCGAGTTCAGGGCTTATATTCCTGTAGAGCACGTGGGCAGTTTTAATGTGTAAAACTGAGCATATAGACAGGTGTTTGTAAATCAGGGCATCAGACACTAAAAATAAAGAACAGAGCAGCTCTGAAGAGTATCAAAGAGAATATAGTCGAGTAAATGGATATCATCTTTACAGACGTGCATGTTCTAAAATAGGTCCAGGCCTCATAATAGCAGCTTAGTATTTGAGATTTCCTTTTAGTCGTCTTTCTCAATCATCTTCCAAAATCACATCTTAAAACAAAGTTGTAGATTGCATTCCTAAGCTCTTTAGCATGAGTTCTATTTTTATGGGTTTATTTTTGGTAGAGATAAATCTGATATTGTGACCTACATTTCTTTTTTTGAAATAGCTGGGGATAATATCTCTGCCTGTGATTTCTCTCAGGCTTTTGCTGAAAGACATCACTTTACAATAAATTTTCCAGGTACGTGAGATGAGAAGGAAAGGAAATAAGCAGAGACGGTAATTAGGAATAATCAACAGACTGTGTTCTTCAAAATAATTTAATGAAGTGCTTTTTTCCGCAGTGCTACGAATCATCTTCGGTCCTGAGCCTTACAGGAATTTTAGTTCACGGTCTGATGTGACCAGGCGTCCACGATAGAACTCTTCAGGTGCAAATGGCGATGCCATTTAGGTCGTGCTTCGGACTATCAGATGTTATCTTTCATTAAAACCTTGAGTTATTACTCTCTGAGCAGCATCCTGAGAGCTCCTCTTTTTGAAAACACCCTCAGGAGTTGTAAGCACGTTGATAAGTGTCTTCCCAGAGCTCTAGCAAGTGATGTCTGCTATTAAAGATGCCCAGGCGTGTTTGTCCTCCCTTGGAGTGAGCGCGTGGGTCATGCCTAGCTTCATCATCACAAATTGGTCATGCACGAATACAGACAGAGCTGATCTGGCTCTGGCTTTCCGTTAATATCTCCGCTGCAACCAAGGGGTTTTGAAAGTGAAGTCTGGCACTAATTTATGAGAGCGATGTGGGGGGGAAAAAAATAGGTCAGCAAGTATGAAAGGTGCTGACAAGCATATAACGTCTTGAGATTGTTAAAAAGGAAAGGAAAAAAAAAAAAAGGTCTTGAGACGGCCTTTCCAAGTAAGCAAGCTGTTGTGCCTCGGGTTTCCTAGGCATCAGACGGGGCAGAGGTGAAGCAACTTGCTGGAGGACACGCAAGAAGGCTGTGCTAGAACCGGGGAGCAGTCGGGGAATTGAGATTTCCTAATAGCGCATTCCTTGAAAGGAAGCTAAAGATGGGGAAAAGGGGCTGTTGGAGCGGTCTCGTCACTTAGAAAACTGATCTTTGTAGTTACGCCCCGTTTGTGAATAGACTCAAAACGGGGAGACTGACTTTCTGTGCCAGCTCAAGTTTTTCAGGCTTTAGCCCTTTCCTTTCTGCATAACTCAGGATGAAAACTTGCATCAAAAAAGCAGAAATACTAGAAAGCCAGATGCCAAAGTGCTAATACTTTAAATAGAAGCTATCTCTGCATTTATGCTCTGCAGCTAAGGTTAGACTGACCTTTCCTTTCATGAGACAAACGAGAGCTTGTTTCGCAGCGAGAAACATCTGTGCAAACCACGCTGTCTCACTGGCTACGAGCACACGTGCACTGCAGCTGGGAGAAAAGGAGTTCTGAAGTCACCGCCGCGCTGCTCTCAGTCAAATCGGCACTGTCATCAAAATAGCCCTTATGGCACGTGTGAGGCATTGGAGCTATCTGCTCCTTAAAATAACCTCCAGTTGCTTATGGCAGGCTTTCTGGATGGACTGCTGTGACGACTTCTTCCATTTTCCAGGCCCGGGTTTTAAATTTCAATATGTCTTCTCCAATATCTGAATGATCTAGAGCAGGCAGAATGGGCAGCGACCAAAATCCTCCCTGTGAGCAATAGAAGAGGGCAGAACAGGATCTGTTTCTTTGCTCCTAGAAACTGTGCATTTGATTTTGAAACTTGCAGCTGAGTTCCTTAGGGAGTGAAAAGAGCGAATGTGATCAATGGCACGGTTCTTAGATAGCACCGAAGCACCTTCCTCCCCCAGTTCCCCTCACACACATCCTTGCACCTCTAAGGAAGGCTCTTCTGGGAGCTTGGGACTGGGGTTTTCCTGCTGAAAATGGCCCTGTGAGTCAGTCACCCTTCCTTCCTGCCCAGGTTTTCTTGTTACCGGGGTATTCGCTGCTTCTGACGCTAACGCTTGCTTTGTTCTTGTTTTCAACATAGGAGCCGTAGGTCTCCTGCCCGCTTGTAAGTGCAACTGGTATGGGTAATGGTGTGAGAGAAGGTCAAGTGGATTTCAAACGGCAGGATGTGGAGCCAGTTGCATCAACTCATCTTCCTTCAGAGGTAAGAGCAGGGGGTTTGGGGATGCATGCAGTGGGGCTGAGAGGAGAGCTGGGTGGCTGCTCTAAAGGAAGCATCTCAATGAGATTTGAGCTGCGGAGTCCTGAAAGAGCTGCAGTGTATGTACAAGCCCCGTAACGTGTCACTTGGGCTTTCTCTGAGGACAGCCAAGTGGCTCCAGCCCTCTGGGAAGAGGCTGGGCATGGCTCGGAGCTGACAGGCAGGCAGGGCTGTGTTCCTTGTTCAAGGTTACGTCTTGTTATGTCTTCAGTGGAAGAGCTGGGAAGAGAGCCATAAGCATTGCTTTCCTGCTCTTGTGTTAATAGGCTCCTGTTAGAAACACTGGGAGAGAAAGTTGCAGTGAACCTTGCTCTGGTTTAGATCAGGGTTTCTGCTCGTGTGGAATCGCCTCACTAGAGGTGTGAGGCCAGAACTTGGGCTGAAGTTCACACAGCGCTGCCTGTGCGTGGCTAACCTTGCATTTGGCACCCAACAGGCAGAGACTGGACAGGAAAATTGAACTGAACCATGTATTTCTGTAATAAAAATTAACTTTTTTTAGCTGGGAAGCATTCTGAGGGGGTAAAAATAAAAAAAAAAATAAATTGTTAACTCCTCTGTGAAAACACAAAGCATATCAAAAGTTAACATTCTTAAACCCGGGCTTGACTTGTCTTTCAGTCCGTAACCTTCACGGTGTTAGATTTCAAGTCATTTACTTGCTTTCTGCCCATGTGTTATGAGAAGATAGCTGCTTTATAAATATGAGCTGTGGCAGGAATGTCAATAACAGAAACGCTTCCATTCCATTTATCATAGTAGGAAGCCTGTCGTGTTTTATTCCTGGGATCTGGGGGACAATGTGTGTTACTAGAAGGGCAAGAGAGAAATTTAACTTCTGTACATGGCTAAATCATGAGCAGCTAGTGACTTAGCTTTTAGAAATCCTTAATAAGGAGAAAACGGTGCTTGTGAGAGGTGGCAGACCTTGGAACTTGGCATTTTGGCAGGCAAGTCTGAGCTTTGTTCTTAATGAACTGACCAGGAATTTATTGTGCTTGGAATTTGCCATTTTGAAGGGAATGTTGACATTTCCAAAATCCTGGCATTGATTTTTAGCTGTCTCAAGTCTTTCATGAAGAGATTTTGTCTGAGAAATGGAGTAACTGAAAATGGCCGGCTGCTGGTCCTTGTCTGTTGAAGGGAAGCTAAAGCAAGAGCCATAAAGAATATTCTTGGTCCTTGGCACCTTGGCAGAGGAAAGAGACCTCTTTAGTTGAGTGTTGAGAAGGTTTTTTTTTTTTTTTTTTTGCTTTTTTGAAAAGCACTCCTACCTGCGTTGGCAGGTAGAGAACATTCCCATACAGGGCTGGAAGGGATGGGGAAGTTCTTGCAAACAACGTGACAGAACAATTCAGATGCATTTCTGGGGACACAGTGCAACGAGTGTCCGATGGCGTTGCTGTACCACAGAGTTTGTTTGCTCATAGGACTTAGATTGCAGGATAATGTGGGTGCACACACCTGAGTTTGGCTCATCCATGTCCTTGGGTGGAGGTAAATATTACAACTTTTGTGTAGGATCATCCGTGTCACGCTAAACAATACTTTGCTCCAGGGTGTCCAGGAGCAAAAGAAGGTTCTCAACTCCCTGATGTCTGGTGCATTGGCTGGTGCTGTTGCTAAAACTGCAGTAGCTCCACTGGATAGGACGAAAATCATGTTTCAAGGTAAGTCCTGCTGGCTTTTGCAAAATACTCTTACTTTATTGTTAGCAGAATCCAAACCAGCACCAAACCTGTGCGGCCAGCCTGTCTTGCAGTGCTTCGACCTGCAGAGACCTGGCAGGATGCAGACAGAATAGCGACATTACCACGATGAATCGAGTCTGGAAACCCATTGTTTGATTTTTTTTTTGGTAGGATTATTGCAGATGTTAATCAGCTGTTCATCTGGACCATGCTCCTGGATCCAAGTCAGCAGGGGTTTTGCTATTTCAGTGTAATGAGGGTGCACGTACTGCTGGTTGGAGGCAGATGACTGTGGCTTGTGAGCATTGGGTGGCCGTGTGCCTTCTGTGACATAAGGCAGAGCTTTGGAGTGCAGAATAAACAGACACTGGAAAGGCTGTGTTTGAGGGGATTATTGGTATCATTTCACATTTCTGCGCTTGTTCAACTTGGAGAAATAATTTCAGGAGGGAAAAGGAGCAGTGTAAGGGGATGTGGTGAAACTGGAAGGATGCAATTGAGCTGTTTGAGTTTCCTGCTGAAGGCTGGATGCCAGGCTGTGCCTGCTCGAATGTGTGCAGTCTTCCCTAGTAAGAGTTGCGTTGTATTCCAGCTCAATTGGTTTGGTTAGAGTTGAGGTTAATTATGAGAAGTGCTGCGAGAGACAATGAGGCTGGCATACCTAGCTTTGTATTACAAAATGCTTTTTGGAGCCCATAAACTTAGTGTGTAACTGAAAATGATATTCAGCTGATGGGAATAGGAAATTCTCGTGCATTTAGTGGGGTTTGGGGTTCAACCCCATCATGGGTTCTTTTCAGTTCCCTGTTTCAGTGCAGGAGCCATCAGCTACGTTGATTGTCCCAGGGGGAAGGGTGCAGACGGTTGATGCAGCAGACGTTTTGTGAGGCCAAGAATTTTAAATCTGGTTGCCATCCCAGATTGAACGAATTGGGTAGGTTTACTGTAATCCCTGGATGAGATTTAATTTTAAATTGACTTTCATTTGACGTGATTTTCGTTCTTGGCATAGCAGGGGCCGAGGTCTGGAATGGAAGGGATATAGATCAGGGCGTTAAAGCTGTGGGGGGCTAAAGCCTCGGGTGGGTGCAGGCTGGGATTGCGTCTGCGACCAGATGCTTGTGCAACAGTGAGGACGTGCTGTGCTTTCTCACCAGAGCAGGCACCGTAGTTCATCTAAGGCTGGAAATGTCAGGATCAGAGGTGAGATGGAAACTGCAGAATTATGGTGAGTCAACAGCTGTCCGTGTAAATCACCATTAATATGCACAGGCCTGAGTGTTATAAAAAGACCTGTTTGGTTTGGCCCATTTAGCTTGTTGCAAAGGCTATGACTAAAAATTGCCTGTTTTGACCAACTTCTTGTTATCTAATGGATTTCCTACTCTTGCTGTTCTAGAGGTTTTTGTTACAGGCCCTCTTCACAGAAAGGGAAGAGGGAAAGCATCTTTGGGTCGTGTGAGCTAGGAAGGTACTTGGTCGAGAGAGTGAAGGATTTTCCTGTGGGAGCTGGGGAAAAGATTTTTATTCCATTGCAGAGTCAGCTGCAAGTGGTCATTGAGGTGTTTTTAGTTCTTTAAAAAAAAAAGTTTAAATTGCATAAAGGAGCAGCATGGTGAAAATGTATTTGCATGTGATTGTTTGATACACTTGAGAGGTTACAAGTCTCAAAGGAGTTTGAAAGAAACTGCAATAGACACTTAATTGGAACCACGTTTCATTAGCGTTGCTGTTCGGGTTTTAGCCTGGGTTTTCTTCCTGCAGTAGGAATGTTACAAAACAGAGCTGCCGTATGCCAAACAAATCTTGCTTCCAAATGCCTTGTGTATTACATAGTTAAAGAGATGCTGTCAATTTGAATGGATGCAAGAAAAGAAACTGAGCATTCATCTGAGTTTTGTTAGGATGAAACCATTGTTGCGTGGAGCCTCGCTAAACAGACCCGCTCTTGGATGGATTCTGGCATTAGTCTGGAACCTGTGCATGGAAATGCTCTACTGAAATCAGTTATGGGTGTTTCTTTTTTTTATTATAATTGTTATTTACTACTTTTAATGCTTTAAGAAGTGAAAAACTGAGCATTTCCATAAAAGTAGGCGGGAAAATGAACTCATCTGCTAAAGTGTATTTGGGAAATCTTTTTTCTTTGTTATAAAGAATCTTTATTTTTTTTATTGCATTCATTCTTTTGCTTTTATTTTTATTCCTTACATATCTGTATGGTTTCTTTGATCAATCTAAATGTATCGCAAGCCCTAATACTCACTTTTTCTTTTTAGTGTCTTCAAAAAGATTCTCTGCCAAGGTGAGGTGATGTCTGTCTCCTGTTGACCTGAAGTGTTTAATTAATGGTAGTAATAGACCTGAAAGCACCTTTTGCTTGTATATAACATCCTTGTTTGAGTTTTATTAGCAACACTCATAGTGAAAGAGCACAGAGGGCTGGAAACAGTATATAATACTTAATAATTATAATACTGTTGAGGACAGCACTCTTTCTTGTTAATGTTTTTGCCCAGTGCCAAGCACTGAAGGGCCTCAGTCCTCATTCGTGCTCCAGGTTCTACCTGTGACGTTACAGTAAATGTGGCTCCGCTCCAAGCTATATTCTGCTAGGAATTCTCCTCTAGTGGTTGCTTTCTCTCTCTCAGCCACCACTGGGATTGTTTCAGAATATATAGGAAACTTGAATCTGGGAGCTGGTTGCAGTCGTGGCTTGCTGGATGTTTTGTTGCATGTGCGTTGCAGATGTTCCACGTGTGCTGTGCTAATATGTGTAATCCAAATGTTTCTGTCTTATGCTAAGAGGATTAATTTGGGTTGAAAAGTGGGTTTGTGCATCATCAGTCCAGCTCTTCGCTTTGCCCTCAGAGAGAAAATGAAGATGTCGTGAATGTGAAACTCTGTCTTCCTAGCTCCACTTGTTTTTTGCTCTAACATAGCTGATTCAGTCTCCCTAGAGCAGAGGTTTTAGCCGTCTCTTTCTGGAGTCGGGGTTGTGAGTGTAAACAGCTGATACCAGCTTACTGAGGTTGTGGGGGGAAGGAGGATTTGGAAAGGTTAAGCTATAGGGTCACCTTTTCCCCCTCTATTGTTTGGACTCCTCTTATCATGATCTCCTGCTCTGACCTTTGATCCGTTGCCTGCAGGAAGCCTACAGGCTGATTTATCGCACCTACCTCAATGAAGGCTTCTGGAGTCTCTGGCGGGGGAACTCAGCCACCATGGTCCGTGTGATCCCTTATGCTGCCATTCAGTTCTGCGCGCACGAAGAGTACAAGCAGCTCCTGGGGAGTTATTACGGCTTCCAGGGAAAGTAAGATGCAGCATGGCTTTGAT
Organism: Cygnus olor; assembly: GCF_009769625.2. Lineage (NCBI taxonomy): Eukaryota > Metazoa > Chordata > Aves > Anseriformes > Anatidae > Cygnus > Cygnus olor. Next base: position 1,517,987 of record NC_049194.1, on the reverse strand, counting down.
CCTTGCAGAGGAAGTTGGAGCAGTTTGTGGGACCGTAGGTCGTAGGGAGGGAGCACGTTTCTCTGCTGTTTGCAGGCTTGCTGAGTTGAAAGCTGTTGGTACAGAGTTGTGCCAGCTTCTCTCGTGATAGGTTTGCAGAACAGGGCGTGTGAGGGGGCTGAGCAAAAGGCTTTAGTCTTGCACAGGGGAGATACTGGTGAGAAGACCCTGTTTTCTAGAGGCATGAGCAAGAAGTGGCCTAGACATTAAGTTAGCGCTTCCCTGTGCTGTGAGTGGGCAGGCAAAACAAAGAGCTTTTCTTTGCAGGAGAAGCAATGAGATCCAGCCTTGTGCTGTTACCTGAGCCCTTTTTCTATGTGCATGTGGCCTGAGCCTCTTGCTCTTGGGCATGTAGTATCTGAGACACCCCCAAGTCAGGCTTACTGTCCTCTGAGGCCTCAGTCCTGAATAGCCGTGGCAAACCACAGCAGCTTCACCCCATCCCACCCCAGCTCTCTTTAGTACACGGGCATAGGGATTCAGTAGCTGACAGAGTAGAGCCGTGCTGAAAAGCCACATAGCGTTACCAGCTCCAGGTGATCTGTTTGGTCTCTTCTCTCACCTTACTTTAGAGCGCTGACACCCTTTCCTCGATTCATTGCTGGCTCTCTGGCAGGCACAACGGCTGCCATGTTAACCTACCCCTTGGATATGGTCCGTGCTCGAATGGCTGTCACGCCGAAGGAGATGTAAGTGCCTAATGAAAGCAAGTATTAGCACCATGAACAAATGCAGAACTTTCTTTTAAGGTCAGATGACTTTTTTTTCCCCATTTTCTGGGTCACTTCTTGCTCGGAGCCTTTGGTGTAATAAACCTGTTACTGTGTGGGTCTGAGCACTGATGAAATGACCAGAGCCCTGGTTAGTTCTGGGACTGGAAGGAGATGGAAACTCAAAAACCTCACTAGAAAAACCGATTTGTTGGCCTGCTAGGAGGCCAGCTGGCACAATGCCTCTGGAAGAGTTCTAATAGACAGGACAGCACATTGTGATAGGGCTATAGGAGAGCTTGTGACTGGCTTCTCCATTTGCAGACAGGCTTCTGAAATCCTTTCTGAGCTGTCTGATGAGCTCAGAGCTGAATTAATTAATTGTTGATCCTTCAGAAAGTCCTGTTGGAAATATGACCCGAACGTGCAGGCACTAACTAGCGCAGATTTGGTTTTCCTGTGTCCACGTGCTAGGTACAGCAATATTGTTCATGTCTTCATCCGAATATCCCGAGAGGAAGGATTGAAGACGTTGTATAGAGGATTTACACCAACCATCCTTGGAGTGATTCCATATGCCGGGCTTAGCTTCTTCACCTATGAGACGCTGAAGAAACTACATGCAGGTAAAAGCAACTCTTTCTTTGCTTTCAGATGAAATGGTGTAGGCTTTTGGCCAATTAGGGGTGTTTGAATTCAGTGGTCTAAGTCCTTTTCCTGGCCTTGAAGCCAATTGCTAAATTCTGTGCTTGCAGAGGATGCCTTGTGCCTCCCTCTTGCCAATTCCAGACTTTTGAAGAAAGCAAGCTGCAAAAAAAGTAGTAGTTCCATCTCGCACCTCCTTGTTCCTCTGCAAGTTCTGACTGCAGAATGGATTTGGTTATATCCCAAATCAGCTAACTTCCAAACTGGGAACGAAATCTCAGGGGCTCTGGTGCTCAGTCCTCTCTCTGGCTCCCAGCCCACTTGACCTTAGTCATGTGCTTATTATGAGAAGCTTTCCACCCTCTGCTACTTTCTCTTTCCCAGATCACAGTGGGAAATCGCAGCCATCGCCTCCGGAGCGGCTTCTGTTTGGTGCCTGTGCAGGCTTGATTGGCCAGTCGGCTTCCTACCCCCTGGATGTGGTGCGCCGACGAATGCAGACGGCGGGGGTTATGGGACACACATACAGTTCCATCCTTCTCACCATGCAGGAGATTATAAGAGAAGAGGGACTAATCCGTGGCTTGTACAAAGGACTCAGCATGAATTGGGTCAAAGGTCCAATTGCAGTGGGAATAAGCTTCACGACCTTTGACCTGACGCAGATCCTTCTCCGTAAATTACAGCACAGCACTAATGTTGAAAGGTAGTAGCTTAATCCCCACAGCCCTGGCTGGAGAAAAGTACAACACGTGTAGAAAGAGCAATGCTAGTGTTCCCTCACTTTGTACGTGCTCTCCTGCAGCTGAGAACTTATCTTTCTTGTTTGTTTGTTCACTTTGTAGTGGTGGTGGTTTTCTTCATTTTTTTTCCCTTTTTTTTTCTCTTTAACGAGCCTCTGTGTTGTTTGGAAACCTCAACCTGAAACTAACCCTTTCCTAAAAGAAGTTCTTCTTACCGTTCTGTGGACCTGTGTCCTCTAGAGTAGCTGCCTCATCCTTCTGTCTTATTCTTTGATACCAGGAGTGGAGCCTCTCAAACAAACACATGCTGCTGCTGGCTCCTCACCTGGTCTCTGTGGGCAGGTGAAGTGGTGGATGATGAAAGAGAGGACTCGGTGCTGTTGGAGTGAACTCCTGAATTTGGGAGGTGACTGCTACTCCTGGTAGGCAGCTCTTACTGCACACGCGTTAGCTGGAGGCAGTCTGCCAAGTGCAATATTCCAGTTAATCTGTAGGGAATTCCAGATTCCTCTGACTTGTAAGCATGGGTCTCTGTAAAGCAGGACACAGCAGGATTTAACAGGTCCGGGTCACTTCTTTTGTTCTGGATGCTGAATGTGAGCTGTGGCTGGAAATGCTGCCCTTTTTCAAATGTTCTTCTCATTTCTGGGTTGAGTTGCATAAAATATCCCTTGCTTGCAGTGTCCCTCCGAGATTACCAAAGACTAGACAGCAGGGGAGGAAAGTTCTGAGCAGTTTTGTAAATCAAATTCTTATGTTTGTCAGTGTCATTGACTAGGGGCTGTGCCTGGATTCGCAAACTGGATTGAGTTGAACTGCAGTAGTGCTTTCGGGCCATCTGCACCCTTCCATTGTTGTCATGGTCTTAAAGGCAGCATTTTCTGAGGGATTTGGCAGGCTGTGCCCTAGACGAGAAAAAGAACTGTTACATACTTAAATTCCGAGCAGCTATATCTTTCAGTATTATTGTTGCTGCTTTATGTGTTTTGCAAGAACAAACATCTCAAAGATGCACGTGTGATGCAGATCTAGCTACCCTGAAAGGCTGTTTCTGTCTGGTGAAGGCAGCCTAGTAGTCACCTAAAGCTGCTGGCCCTGCTTGCGAACAACCGTGTTGTCATTTGCCTGCTGCGTAGGTTGCGTCAACTCCGTTCGTTAATCCGTACCTGAGCCCACTTGGTTTTGTTCCTGGAGTTCTTCTGGACCAACTGTGTCCTCAGGAGAATGGGCTCCACAGTCAGTATTGACCCCTCAGAAATGAAATATAGTGCCAATCATTTCCAGTTGCAATTTGAAAATGAATGGTAAAGTACCTTTCATTGTTTCTATTTCAAGTCAGGCTTCAGAGAAATGGAGATTTGAGGGTGGTTTTGTTTTATGTTCCATTCCTGTATTAAATTTGGAGTGCAAGAGAGGTCACAACAAGCTTTAGACTTCTCTGCGAATCCGATTCCACGAGCCAAGATTAAAAATCCCTTTCCAGCTGATACAGTTCATGTAGAGGGGAGATAACATACAAAAGAAAAATAAGGCATAATTTAAAAGCTGTTCTTCTCTGGTGTATATATTTTAGTCATTGTAGTTCGAGCCTTGTGTCACGGCTTTATTAATGGGAATGGAGGTAATTGCACAATTGGTAGAAATAGCTTTCTCCTTTCTTTTGTCTTTGCACTTGTTCTTTGGAGCAGAACTTGCTTCTAATGCCAAATATTTCCCTAGGAATCGAGCACCTGTGCTTCCATTTTGTGGTCATGGTGGAGAGTCAGCATTCTGAAGTATTAGCATGCGTGTTGATCCCAAAACACGGGGTCGATCGTACTTTAATGGTTGTGGATGGGCGGGGTATTAACCTCAGTAATTTCTGCCTCTAAGCCCACAGATGATGATTTCCCTTGTGAAACTTGACTGCAGTCACTGATTTACCTTGTAATTAATGTTAGGTGTCGTCATAAGAGTCTTCAGAGATGGTAGCCATGAAATCTGTATATTTTTTTGCTCCCGTTGTTAATGGAAGATTATCATCTGTTTTCTTCATTTGGGTGTGAAAGGTTTAGTCCTTCGCAAGAGCTCTCATTTCTTTTCTCCAATGGAGAAGCCAATTACTTCTGCTCTTGTCTTTCTCTTGTTTGGCCCAGGGAGGAAACACGAAGGCAGTTGCATCCTACCACAAAAGTGAGGTACAGACCAACGAGGAGAGTCAGTGGTTGACTGTGTGTACATGTGTATGCGTGTCCGACTGTGAGTACAATCCATGCCAAGTTCTCTCTCAGCTTGGAGGCTGCTGGTTCAAGGCACGGCCCTTTCTGCACAGCTGGTGGGTACTGTATGAACAGGAAAGGGGGCAGAATTGTGGCGTCCAAGCTTGAGCAGGCTGCTTTGCTCCCAGTACGGTAGGTCGTCGGAGGCAAGCGCAGCAGACCTTGTCTTAGGAGGTGTTGAGCATCACTGAACCCCTGTGGCAACAGAGGTGGCTTAATTCCTCCTGGGTTCTAAGAAAGGATTTACACTGGATGACTAGCCTCTTGTTTGGGACCGAACAGGAGGACGGATTTGCACGGGGTACCTTCTGCCACATCAGGAGTGCAGCTGATGTGTTAAATGAACAGGAAGCCTGGGGAGGAGACAGCTCCTGGCTGGGTGGCCCTGGCATTGCCCCCCTTGCACCACGAGTACGGTGCGGGTGGCTCGTCTAGAGCCTGAGGACCCTGAGCTGAGAATCGAGACCTGAAGTACAGCCAGGCTCGGAAGTACTGAGCTGAGAGAAGCTGTTCTTTAATTAGCAGCTGCACCTGATTTTAATTCAACGAACTTTTAGCCAAACGTGGTTTTCCAAGTTTTACAGGCTGAGCGCTCATTCAGAGAGAGATCTGAATTCAGTCTGTAATGGTTTTGGTGCTTTTGTTTCTTGGGCAAAAGAGTAACTGTGTTACTGCTTTGGGCTGTTTTAAATAGCTTTTTTTTTTTTTTATCTGATTTGAATGTAGAAGAGGAGAAACGGAGTGTTCTCTTCCCTTCTCTTAATCCTTGCATGAATTGTGACGTGTTCCAGATCTCTGTGCTGCCTGGAATGAGTGCCTGAGGAGTTTCGGGCATGGTGATTTGGAATGGGAAGGTGCCTGTGGTGTGCTGGCAAGGAAGGTCTGTTGCCTTTAGGTCTGAGAAGGAAGACAAGTCTAGCAGGAATATCCTCTAGTCCTTCTTTTCTTTAGGACTACTTTACTACCACAAATTCTCTGATTTTTTTTTTCCTTTTGCTCTTCTCAGATTCCTTGCTTTTATTTTCAACTCACGTATCTTAATTTTCTCTAATGCATTACTGCCAAACATTCATTCGTGCTTATTTTTTCTTGTCCATTCTCCCTTTCTTCCTGATTCTGCACCTTTAGTCCTGCACTAGCACTTCGAGAAAATCAGGTCCAATGAAATGCATCCAAAATGACAAAACGGCAGTTTTGATAGCGATCCCTGAAACAGCCCAACGAGGCTTCCTGCTCACCGGCAAGGATGCCTGTGTTTGGGGGCAAGAAGTTAAAGGCACTGGGTAATGGGGCAGGAGGTTTTTTGAAAGGTTCTTGAATTAATTGCCCCGTCTAGCGCCTTTCCTTCTCCACATGCTTGAAATGCTGCTGCTTGTCATTTCCTCTGTCGGTACCTCCACGTGATGCTCACTGTGCTCTGTGACGGTGGCTGCTTGCTGGGTCGGCGGCTTGGGGAGAGCTTGTACTTCTGGAGGCTCGGAGGGTCAGGTGAGGAAAGTTCAGAGGTGGGACCTGAGCTGGCTTCTTGCAGACCCCTTTGCCCTGCGTTCCCTGCCAGTTCCCCGGGAGGACAGGCTGGGTGCTGGTGGGACCGTGGTGGAAGGATTGGGAGAGGAATCACAGCCTCCTGAGGCACGAAGTCACGGCCAGCCCTGGGATGGGTGGCGTGGTGTAGCACTGGTACTCGATGAGAGCTCTTCCAGAGCAGTTCCCTGCCTTCTCCGGAAGAATTGTGGTACTTCTGTTTTTGTAGCCTTCCACCGAGAAGGACTCGAGCACTGTCATCTTCACTCTGTGGTGTCATGAACACAAAAGCAGGTGAGGCACGAAAGGAAACTTTGGGCAGAAGCACTTCGGCGACCCTGAGCGAGTCTGGTGCCAGTTCCAGGCAGGCAGGAGGGGAGGCAAGGCCGTGCAATCCTTCCTGTGCCCTTTGTGCAGTGTCTGACCGCGTACTCGGGCTCTGCAGAGAGCCAGGGCACGTCACGGACCCTCCCTGACCGGACTGGGCCAGAGAAAAGGAGGTGGCCATCCTACAAAACAGCCTTTTTATTGTAGGGGCCGCTTCCTCCCGCTCCCCCTGCCTCCCCCTTACATGCCGTGTGATGCAGGGTTTCCCAGCACTGCTCACTGCCTGTGTGGTCTATGCATATTTTAGCACAAACACTGTTAAATGCCTTTTGTCGGGACATGTCCTCACCATCGGCGTGTGTGTATGTGTGTGCGCGTGTCAATTTGGACTGCTTTTCTTGGATCTGGAGTTCTATTTTATTGCAGTGAAGACACTTTGTTATATATAATGTTTATATATTTTAAGATTTGTGCCAAGAGAGGATGTATATTTAATAAAAAATCTAATTGACTTTGCAGGCTCTTTCCGGGTGTCTCCTAGCGTACTTCGCTCATCAGGGAGAGGGGCCCGGCACACGCGGTTGGGTTATCGAGGGATTAACCGCGGGGGTGTCGTGGCTGGGGGTTCTTCTTGTGGGACCAACCATTTGCCTGGCCCCGCAGGTCTCCTGTGCGTGGGGCTCCCTTGGAAGCGCACGCCTTGGTGCTTGGGGTCACACACGTGTGGCTTCGTGTGGAAGCAGAGGGGTGAGCAGCTCTGGAGCTGTTTTAAAGCCTTTGCTGGCCCCGTCCCCAGCGCCGCGGTGTGGGACGGGGACGGGTGTGCAATGGCAGCAGGTGGCACTGTCGGCTTAGGCATGGCCCGGCGGCTTCCCCGAAGTTGGGGTCCCCTGGCTGCCGCTCAGCCCTGCTCAGCTCTTGGGGCTTTCAGTGCTTTCAGCTGCGTTTCAGGTCTGGTGCGCTCTCGTTGCGAGGGAAAGGTCTCGCAGCGGGGACAGATCCTGCCCCCTGCACTCTCTGCGAGGCGGGGCCGAGCTGATGTCCTGGCTGCATCCCCAGGGAAGCAGAGACCTGGAGGCCCTGAGACTTGCACCGAACCTTGCAGGGAGCCTGCGGCCGAGCTGGAGAACAGCCCTTGTGCCGCGCTGTCCCCATCCACCTTCTCTGGACCAGCTGCTCCTGCTGGCTGAGGTGAGCATCTCCACCAGGCTGGTTTGGGCCACGCGGTGAGCTGTGCGTTCGCAATTTCCTGCTGCCCCAAGCAGGAGCAGCTCTGCAGGACGCAGGCGGTAATGAGGGGATCCCATTTTGCATGGAAGCAGGGTGGGAGGGCAGCGATCACTGCTTTCTTTTCCTCCCTGCTCCGGGGCATGAAGGAAAACCTCCAGGAACGACTGCCATCAAAGCCTTCTCCCTAGCCTTTTGGTTTTCCGGCCGAGTGCTGCTCGGTGGCAGCTGGAGGTAGGTGTGAACACAAGGGAGAGGGGATAACGCGAGGCCAAATGAGGGTCTCAGCAAGGTACCAGCCTGAATCCTGGTGCCAGCAGAGTCTCGGCAGCACGAAACCGCTTGGTCCCAGCTGCCCCCTGCTCTGCTGAGAGCCTGAGCGTGGCCCTTTGTGGAGCAGGGCCCGGCCTGTACCACAACGTTAAATAAAGCGAAGAGACAAAGAGTAAAATAATTCTGGGGAGAGAAAGATGGGGGGCTCCTTCATTTTATTTGATGTGGCCCAATTTCAGTGCCTGTGGATCTGTCTCCTGCTCTTGGCTAGTCTATCAGTCATTGTCCCCGCCTGAGAGGGTCACGTCTGGGCAGATCTCTGGGGAGGAACTGTCTGCATGTCTGACTGCAGCACAACCCCAGGCCCTAGCAACCCTCCTCCTGCTGCCACCGCTTCCCCGAGCTCAGCCCCCGGCTGCTTCCTGCACATGCTTAGGGAAAATTAGATAAATGAGCCATCAAGGCAGTTGGACTGGCTTTTAATGGGACAGTGCAGGCTGGAACAAGTCTCTTTGCCTCCTGGCCCTGGGGGAAATTTCCGTCCTTGCACCTTCCCACCCGCTTCTTGGTGACAACGCTGCTGGAGCAGAATTTCTCCTCACCTTATGGCTTGTCAAGGGTGCTGCTCTGGACTCATTTCCCCAGCTGTTTGCAAAAGGGGAGTTTCCCCCTTTTTTTTTGCAAAAGGGCTGGCTGCAGTTTGGGTCCTGGGGAAGCACCTGGAGGGGGGCTGTTTGAATTAGCCCTGTTAACACCGGGCAAAGGGCGGCCTTCTCATCTTGGCCCTTAGCAAGAGGGAATTAAGACCATTACAAGGCTATCAAATAGGATCAGAGCCCCTTTCCTTTTCTCTGAGCAGTCCAGGCCCGCTAATCCTTTTTCATGCAGCTGGACCAGCACCCACCATGCGGCGGGGAAGAGCTGGGGCTGCCTCGCTGCCCCAGGAGCCTCCAGGAGTTGCACGAGGGGCTGCGTCCCCTCAAATGCTGCTGGGACCGGTGCCTTATCAGCCTGGTTGTGATCCCAACACAGATGGGGAGGACTGGCTGGGAACAGAGAGTCCAGCCACGATGGGGTAAACGGAAGGTCTCGAGTGTTTGTTCAAGTGTTTGGCCTCGTCCCCTCGCTGCGATAACACCCCCAGGAGGGGCTTCAGGGCAGCAAAGTGCAAACAAAGCAGCAGCTTTCGGAGTACCAACCAGACTGGCTTACTTATTTATTTCTACAGCAGCCACCAGCTGAGGCTGCCGGGTCTGAGGATTTCACACAAAGCAGAGGGATGAGCCCGACAGCTCTGACATGGCTGGCCAGAGCAGAGACCCTACAAAAATACACTCGCCCTCAGCCAGGAGAGGCAAACTACGTAGAGCAAAACCCCAAAGTCTGCGCTGGGAAGGGAGGACGTTGCCCCAAGCTGGCCGCGAGGCCTCTGCCATGCAAGGACGATCCTGTTAGCAGCAGAGCAGCCTCTTCCCAGCAGCGACGGCTCGGAGCTGGCAGCAGCAAACGCCGCTGTGGGGCCTCCGTCCCCGTGCAGGCAGCATCCCGCACGGGGCCGGAGGGATGGAGACAGGCACGGTGGTGAAGGGCAGCAGGAAGGGGAGAAGGCGATGCCTGTGCCGGCACCGCCGCACCCAGATGCACAAAACCCGTCGTGCCAAGAGCTGGCTGCAGAAGTGTCCCCAGGTGCACGTCCTCGTGTCCACGCACACCGCGGGCACGTGTAAGCGGGGAGGCCAGCTGAGGCAGCAGCAAGGTGGCAAAGGCAAATGCCCCGCAGGCACGGGACGCGCGTGGGCCAGCAGCCGGGCGCTGACTGTGCCCCCAGACAGGTCCCAGCTCCCCCAGTCAGGATGCTGCCAGGTACTGGTGGAAGTAGAGGCCGAAGAGGCTGGTGACGACCTGGCAGACGGCCACCCACCAGGTGAGGAAGGCGAGGAGTCCGCGGAAGAAGAGAGGGGTGAAGATGCCGCCCAAGACGCCCGTGATCTGCTCCACCGCAGCACGCACGTCCTCCCCGTCCTCGCTGCCGGGACGCGGTGGTGCCGCGGTCGCTGCCGGAGGGACGGGAGAGGGCTCCGGGTACAGCCCCCACGAGTGGTGCCCTGTGTGACAGAGGGGACAGGAGCCTGAGGATCGTCCCCTGCGGTGCAGTCCCATCCCCACGCCACAGATGTGCTGGTGGCCGAGTCCCCGCGCGCTCCTTGCATGCATCGGCGCCAGCTCCACGCCAACCTCGAGCACCTGGGGCTGCCTCGGGTGCTGGTGGCTCGCCGAGGACTCACCCAGCGTTTTGAGGAGCAGCGCGCAGTGCAGGCTGAGGATGACGGGCCCCAGGTACTGCAGGCTGACCACCGACACGTAGCAGTAAATCCTCGTGATCTGCGCACAGAGGGGCGGCGGGGATCAGCGGGGGGCCGCCGGCCGTGCCTGCGCCCCTGCTCCCCGCGCCTGGACCTTGCGCTGGATCTCCACGACGGCGATGCGCCCCGCTTCCTTCCTCATCTGCTCCACCCAGCGCTCGGCCAGGCACAGGTAGGCCTGCAGGTGGTGGCGGGTGACGGCCAGGCGCAGCAGGCAGAGGCCGACGATGGTCCAGAGGCGCGCGGTGTTGTAGGCAGAGTCCGACATGCTGGAACAAGAGGAGGGGGCTGCCAGAAAAGGGTCCTGGGGTCCAGAACCCCCACACACGCCAGGGAGGAGGGGGACTGGTGCGCCTGTGCCTCAGTTTCCCCTGGGAGGAAGGTTGCTGGGGCACAGAGTGACCCCACGTCCCGCTTACATCTGCACCGTCTGCTTGCCCATGGGCGCGTGGAGCAGGAAATCCCTCGAGATGGGCTTGATCCACATCACCACCACGATGACGGGCGCCAGGAAACTCACGTGGAGCAGGACCCTGCGATGGAGCCGGCAGAGACCCTGTCAGAGACGTCCTTACCCGGCCCTCCCCTCACCCTCAGACCCCCTCACCACAGAGCCGGGGTGTCCAGGCCCACCCCCCCCCCAAACCTCCCTCCCCACCCTGTCCCCTCCCAGCCGCGGGTTTCACCCAACTGGGTCAGGGGCTTGTCGGCCGCCATCCGCAGAGCGTCGAGGTGCGTCTGGGCCAGGCGCAGCCCCGGGAAGGTCAGGCAGGCGCCCAGGAAGGAGCACAGGGCCACCAGCCCCAGCTTGAAGGCCAGCTTGCCGAGGGGCAGCCTGCAGAAAGAACAAGGTGGAGAGGGTGGACACGAGTTGGCCCTATCCCCACTGAGCCCTGGGGGACCCTCTGTCCCTTCCTCTCCCATGGGTCGCAGAGGGGGAAAGCACCGTTTCCCAAACCCCTCCAGTAAAACCCCGTTTCCCATCCTGATGCCAACTCACGTCCACTCCCAGCCCCGCTGCTTCAGGACACTCTCCAGGTTGCTGCTGACGCCGGCCAGCCCTGCGGGGAGCGAGCGGCCGTGAGTGGGGTGCTCGGGGCCACCCACCCGCCTCGCCCCGGCCCCCTGCACCCACCAGGCTCGAGGCCGAACTCCAGGTAGTCCTCGCGGATGACCAGGGCCACCATGGCGAGGAGGAGGAAGAAGAAGGCGAAGGTGAGGCAGACGGAGCGCTCACCCCCCTCCTCCGAGCGGAAATAATGGCGCATCACCATGAAGAAAACCTTACTGCAGGCGTGGGGGGACTGTCAAGGAAAGTAGGGGCTACGGGACCCCCCTGAGAGCCAGCAGGAACCCCCCCAGAGCCAGCAGGACCCCCCCTGCTCATTAGCATCTAAGCCATTAGGCCACCACCACCTCAGCAGGGAAGGCTCTCATTAGGCACAGCCTGATGAGCCTAACAGTTTACAAGTCCATGAATTTGGACCTAAATTTCCAAGCCCACAAATCCTTCCGCTTCAACCGGCTTCGAGAGGAGAACAAGACCAAGGAGCCGGGGCCTTCTCCTCCCGCCCAGTGGCAGCACGGACCCGGGGGTGGTGGGGAGCTCGCCCCACCGCTGGGCAGCCCCGGCAGGAGGATACACGGAGAAGACGACCGTCAGCAGGCACCATAGCACCCCGATGTTCGTCTCCTTCTGGGGGTCCGCCAGGCAGAAGTAGCCCTCGGTGAAGACGTACACGGCGGTGGAGTAGACGGCGAAGTCCACAAACCACTGGTACTCCAGGAAATACCGCAGCACTGGGGGGACAGGGGGACACGTCACCGCGCCGTGGGGGTCCCACGGGCACCCAGGCATGGCCAGGGGTTCTGGATCGAGAGTGGTGGGGTGGGTACGTGGGGTGGGTGCTCTGTGGGTGCTCCTGGTGCTGCCACCCCCAAGGGGGGTTACCGAGAGCATCCACGGCGGTGATGGGGCTGGTGTCCAGGTGGAGGTCGATGTCACGGGGCACGGAGAGGGCCTTGTCGTCCAGCACGCCGTTCACCCTCCTGCAGGGGAAACGTGGGCTCAGGACGGGCGGGCAAAGAGCTGGCTCATCCCTTGGGTCCCACGGTGCCCAAAGACCCTCAGGGGGCTGCACGTCCCCAGCTGGGGGCTTCTTGTCCTCATCGCCAGCCCCCAGCCCACCTGCGTCCGAGGCTGCTGTCACTTTTGCAGCTCCCACCAGATCGGGATCTCTCCCGTTATCACCAAACCAGCACATTTATCCCATTAAGTGCCGCCACAGCTGACCTGTCCCGCTTGGCTTTGGGACGCTGCTTGCCCGCCAGGGCCCGGAGCTCCTCTTCCGACGGGTGCTTGTAGCGGTGCAGGCTGGAGGGGAGCGGGCGTAAGATGGGTCGGGTGTCCCCAAAACCCCACGGGGCTGGGGGGCCGGGGAGGGCCGGGTGTCCCCAAAACCCCACAGGGCTGGGGGTCGGGGGGGGGGGGAGGGGGGTCGGGGAGGTGGTCGGGCGCCGTACCTGCCGTTGCAGAGCAGCCAGCGGGCGAAGGAGCAGTGCGGGGCCAGCTTCTGCATGACGCTGGCTGCCAGCAGGCTCACCACCACCTGCACCCCCATCACCGCCTGCGCCGGGGGCATTTAGGGGCTGACCCTGGCACCCTGCCCCCCCCCCCCCCCCCCCCCCGAGCATCCCTGGGCTGGGGGAGCCCCCCCCAGCCTGCAGCACTGGGGCTGGCTGCCCCCCCCCCCCCCCCAGCTCCCTGCCTTGGGACAGCCTGGGCATGCACCCCTGGGCATTAACCCCCCCCCCGGGACAGCCTGGTCACGTAGCCCTGGGTTTTAACCCCCCCGGGACAGCCTGGGCATGCAACCCTGGGTATGCAACCCCCCCCCCCCCGGGACAGTTCAAGGATGCCCCTCTGTGCATGCACCCCCGAGCACTGACCCCCCCCCGGGACAGCCCAGGCATGCACCCCCCGAGCGTGCACCCCCCCGGGACAGCCCCGTCCCCGTTCCCCCCCCCCGGCCGCTCTCACCATGCCGGGGTCAGCGCAAAGGAGGCCGCAGGAAGCCCCCCCCCCGCCCCCGCCGCCTCTCCCCGCTGGCCAATCCGCTGCTGCTCTGCTTATGATTGGCAGCTCGTTAACCAATGAGGAGGCAGAACCGGGCGGGGGCGGGCGCTGCGGCGGCGCCTGGTTCCGCGGGCGCTGCCTCCTGGGAGCTGCGGGCCCCGAGGGGCCGCGGGTTCGAGTCCCGCTGCCGCCAGGCGGGGCCCCAGCCGCGTCTCTTGGGGGGGGGCTGCGGGCAGCATCTGGGGGGGTTCCCGGGTGTATCCGCGCTCCCCTGCACGCCTCTACATCCGCACAGGTGTGTGTTTGCACCTGAGCACCCGAGGCCCTACGGTGCCCGTCCCAGCACTTGGCCCCTGGGTGCTGAGATTTGGGTGCGCAGATTTTGGGGTGCAGCTCCAGCCCCGTGGCCCCCTCGGCCTCCTCTGCCCTGGAGCTGGGCCCTCGCCCTCCCCGGAGCACACCGTGAGCATCTCACCTGCATCCTGCCCAAATCTTCCGTGCAAGAGAAATCGGTGCCTCGAGCTCATTTACGTCCCATCGCTGCCCGCTGCGTGCCATGGGGGGACAGAGGTGGGCAATGGCACCTTGGGGTGGGTGCAGCTCATCCAGAGAAAGGATTTCTGTGCTGCAAGCTGCCCCGTGCAGAGCTCCTGGGACCACAGGAGAGATTCGGGGCCCAAAATGCTTCCAGCACCCGTGCCACGGCGGGGTCCGCATGTGTTTCATCCGCCCACAGGAGCGTTTCATGCTGGGGCAGCCCTGCCTTGCCAGCAGCACCTGCTTCCCCCCACGGGGGGGGGGGTCCCAGGGTGCTGGTGGGTGCCCCTGGTCCAGGCAGGGTGCTGAGGGCCCCGAGGGGTTGCCATGGATATTGGAGCTCCCGGGCGACGGGATGCGCTTCCCGCTAGATGTCGCTTCCGCCCGTGCCCCGAGCATCCCTCGTGGGTTGGGGTACCGGGGAGGGGGCAGCGGCATCCCCCCCAAAAACACCCCCAGGACAGCCTGAGCACGCAGCCCCCGATGTGCCCCCATTGCCTGGAGCCGAGCATCCCCTACGCCGACGGGCAGAACTCATGGGATACGGTGCCAAAAAGCCCCCAGCACCCCGATCCTGGCTGCTGGGTGCCCCCCGCCATGAGCAGAGCCCCTCAGCACCTTTGCTGGCTGGGCACCACCAGGGTCCTGACCCCTCCAAGGTCCCCTGGCCCTCGTAGCGGCCGCGGGGGCTGCGCAAACCCCGGTGTCAGCACCTCCCTGGAACGAATTCGGGGGCCCCGAGAGCCTCGCAGCCCCCACAGCGTCGCCTTTCAGCTCCAGGCAGACACACAAAAAAAAAGGAGGGAAAGGCGAAAGATGGATGCTCGGAGCACCCCAGCCCTGCCAACACAAAAGCCCCTTTGAGGACTGATTTTACACCGCTCCCTCCTCCTGCCGGGATGCCTGAATTAGCATCAGCAATAGGAGCGGCCTCGACGGGCGGTGCTCGGTGCCGCTGGGAAGCCACCAAATTTTCGGTGTCCCCAGCCCCGTGCGCAGCGAGGGGGTGCCGGGCCCAGCAATGTCCCCGTGGGTCCTGGGGGGACGTTTCCTTGCAGATGGGGCTGGGGTTCAGCAGCCACTGTGCCCACCCCGATGGCATTGGGGCATCCAAGCTGCCATCGGTCCCACGGACGGGGACCCCATGGGTGCTGGGGACCCCGTGGGTGCTGGGGACCCTCTTGGGGACTTTCCGCGCTGGGGCAGCTGGAGGGGCCGCCGGCGGCCGTCCCGTTCCCCCTGCCGAAGTTTTTCCATTTCGCACAAAGGCGGCGGGGCTGCGGCGGGCATTGTCCGGGCTGCATTGCATTACCCAGGGCTCCCGGAGAAATCACTTGTATTTCACGCTCCATTGAGCAGCTGCCTGTATATATTTTCTGTGTTGCACTTTTAGCATGACAAAGGGAGAGGGCCTGTGAACTCCTTGCTCTTCAGACCTCTCCGACACGTCCCCCGAGCGGAGCCCCCCTCGGTTAGCATAACAAACTGCCACGCTCCCTCGGACGTGCTCCGGCTCTCCCCCCCTCCCCGGCCCCTCCCGGGGTAATTTAATGTATAGTTCAATATTTGGGCGTCTGGGATGCTGGCGCTGGCGGCAGCGCGCGGGCAGGGGAGCGCGTGCTGGGGCTGCGAAGGCGGGCAGGATTTCGGCGAGGGCGTCCTTCCGCTGCGTCCGCCTGGACCCGTGCTGAATTTGGATGGCCGACAGAAAGTTTAAAGGGTGTTGGGGGCTCCCTTCTGGGGCACGGAGACCCCACGGTCCCGGGAGGACCCAGGAGTGGGTCTGGAGTTTGGGCATCCCAACACGGAGCGAGAAATCGGAGACACGAACCTGAGCTGAGCGTGTGCTCCTGGTTCTGGAGCTGCAGGGGTTGGGTTTGCAGGCTCTGGGGGTAAGGCAGGAGCTTGAAATGGGATTTAGAGGCAGGCAAAAGGGAGCTGTGGAGCTGGAGCGGGTCTTGGGACCGGCGGCACGAGCTGGGGCTGCTCCCACTGCTCAGCGCGGTGCTGGTGGTCTGAGCGCTTGGCACTCCCCGTTTGCACGAGCTGTGTCCCCCCGGCAGGGACCCGATGGTGCCAACTTTATTGTGGCCAGGCTTTGGTGAAGCAGAGCCAGACCCCGCTCCCAGGTTTGGGTTGTGGAAGAGGAGAGGAGGAGCGAGCACAGGAGAGGCGAGAGGTGCCGGTCCCCGCTGCGCCCGGTGCCGTGCCGTGCCCTGCAGTGCGGTGGCTGCTCCTGCCGGGGGTGGCTGGGCACAAAGCGGGGGCTCGTGCAGGGACGGCCGGGCTGCTGCTGCCTCCCGCCAGCCCCACAAGGCCGGGACACCTCCCCTCCAGGGCCAGGACCCCCCCCCCCCCCCCCCCCGGGGGTGGGATTTGGGATGTTCTGCAAGAAAAACTCTGCTCAGACATAAGCAACGTGAGGGAGACCAGGCTGTGACACTGCTGTAGGTTTGGAACACCTTTAATACACTTGGGTTTTGTGTTTTGTTTTTTTCCTTTTCACCTCGTTGAGCTGCAGTGGCTCCATGGCCTGGGACCCTCCTGGGCACGCCTGGCTCCAGCCACGGGGACGGAGCAAGCCCTTACCCTGGGGACAGGACGGGAAGGGCGTCTGCACAGATCCTGACCACACTTCAGACCCAGCCTCGGCTCTTCTCCAACCTTTCTTGGCCATCCGCATCCCACGGTGTCCACTCACGTCACCTGTTGATGGGAGAAACTGGTGTGAGCCCGGGATGGGCACTGCCAAGGTCCTACTACAGCAAGGACATGGGTGCCCAGGAGGTGACTGTGCCACCACCCCCCGACTCGCTGCCTGAACCGTTCCTGGTGTTTTTCGGCAAATTTTAAGCCCCCCCCGGAGTTGTGCCGAAAGCGGGGTCCCTCCTCCAAAATTTCTCACCGAGAGCTGTGCATCGCGACGGGTTGCTTGCAAAGAGGCTGACCCTCACGCTGTCCCCGGGGAGCGCGGTGGCACGTCTTCACCCCTGTCCTCGTCCCCACGAGTCGCCGGTGGGGGTCCCGGCGCCCTGCCCATGGGGTGCAGCTGGCAGAGCCCCCTTCCTGCGGGTGGACATGCGGAGCGTTAGCGTCCCAGTTTCATCCCCCATTTCTTCCCCACCCGTCCCTCCTGCAGCCTCCCCCTTTGTAGGGCCTGAGCCCAAACTCGCTCATTAATTGCCCGGCCGAGGCGTCTTTGTGTTCTCCCTTCACGTTCAGCCGTCGGCGTTGCTTTATGGGGTGCTAAACCTGCGCTGACAAGTGCTGCATGGCATAAATCCCCACAAAGTGCCTGTTCCCGCTGCCTCACCCGGCCCTGATCCCTACCTCCAACAAAATTTGGGGGTTCGGGTCCATCTCCTTCCTTACTGACCCTCTGCAGTCTGCACGGGGTGGGGACTTGGTGCTCCATTCCCCGTGCCCGTCGGCACCGCGCGCACCGGTGCGCTTCGTGGTGCACATGGGTGCACGTGGGTGTTTGCATTGCTGAGCTCGCCCCCTGCTCCAGCAGGAACATTGCATGGGGGAAAAGCTCCTCCACGGTCCTTTTACGCTTGGGTTTTGCCAGAGCCCCGCTGGGCTCTCCCTCGGGGACGCAGCGAAGCCGCCGGGGTGCAGGGAGGCTGCTTGCTGCTGGAGCAGCCCCTACAAACCCAGGCGTTCTGCAAACCGATCGCTTCCCACCACAATCCCACCTCCAGCCCTTTTTCCGGCTCTCTTTGCTGACAATACCACGTCTGTGCCCGATCTCAAAGGAGCCTTGTCCGGGGGCTGCAGATGCTGCGGATCCCCCGGACCGGGGGCGGCCCCATTGCTCCTGCTCGCTTATGGGATCGGGGCTGTTTGGGAGCTTGGGGTTTGAAGCGGAGCTTGCTCTGCCTTCGTGTCACCAAGGGGGTCCCCGGGTGCCTCCCCCCTCTGCTCGCTTGTATTATCCGAGAGCCCTTTATCGTACGAGACTGCTCCGGCTGAGCTTTTGTGCTGGAAAATGGGGCTGGGATGGGGCTCTCAGCAGATCCTAAAGGCACTGGAAACAAGAGGGACTCAATCCCACTGCCCTACACAGTGTGAATTGTTTGGTAAATACGTGTGTGTTTTGGGCAGGAAAACCACTATTTACTTATTGAAGCGCTCAGCTAATTTCTCTTGTCCCTAATAAAGATTTTGGGGAACTTTGGGGCCTCTCCGCTCCCTGAGGGGATGAAAACGCAACCTGCTGTGATCGCCCCAGCTGCTCAAGGTGAGACCTCGCGGAGAGCTGCTGGATCCCACCCGGAGATAAGACACGAGCGAGCAATTTGCTGTCCCAAACCAGGCTTTGTGGCACTGCTCAACGCTGCAGGGACGACAACCCCACGAGATGTGGCTGCGGTGGTTTTGGGGGAAGGCGGCTGTAGTGTGGGAATTGGGGTGCTCAGGGGGCTGGGGATCCCGTCCTGGTCCCTCCTCCCCGGCTGCTCTGCCCTGGGAAAAGCCGGGCTGGGAACAGCTTGAGTGTCCGAGCAGGGAATTCATTTAAATAAATTTCCATAGGGATTAATTTTGCTCCTTCCCAGCAGCGCGGCGGAGGCGAGTGGAGCCCGTTGCTGTGTGCGTGCATGAGAAAAGCCAGGTCTGCTTTGGGGGAGCTGCAGGGGCGGGGGTCTGGGGGGCAAAACTTGCATCCCTGCATCCCCAGCCACCCTTATTGCCCTCCGCCTCTGTGCCCAGGGTGCTGGGACCCCTCTCACTGGGCGACACAGCCCACCCACGGCACCTCCAGCACCCTCCCGGTGCAGGGGACGGCCACCCGGCAGGGGCTTTGGTGGGGGGGGGAACCAAAAAAACACCTCACCAAACGGGCACGAAAGCTTCCAAATGAAAGCCAAAGGATTTTGGATTCAAAGCGCGCGAGGGGTTCAAACAACTGGTGTAAATAAATCAGGGCTGCAGAACGCTTGGAAACGAGCAGAGCGGCAGCTATTTTTAGCTGTCAGATTTGGGAGTTTTTAAGGCTCCTTCAGGGCACGAACTACTGCAAGAATTAGTTACCATTGCAGCAAAATAAAAGCCCGGGAGGAAGATTTTTCATCCTCCTCCCGGAGAGATGGTGACAGGGCCACGGTGCGGGCCACCTCCTGCACCGGGGCATGATCCCTGCCCCAAGAGCAGTGCTCCCCTTTGCTGGGGACAGGTGGGGGGACACGTTTTGCACGGTGGCTTTTGGCAGAAGAAAGGCAAAAGGGTTTAGGGACGGCTCCCTGTTCAATGCTGCTGGCACTGAATTAGGAAACACACAACCGGAGGTGCCCACTGAACACCCACGTGAAGGACGAGGCTGCTTTTGAGCCGCCCGAGGCTCTTTTGCTACGAGACGCAAAGGGAAATTTCGCAGGACGGCGAAGATTTTTGATTGTGAATTGGAAGAGGGAGCGCGGAAGCACACACGGCCATCCAGCATCGCATTGAATTCTGCCTGTCCTTGAGCAGAGAGAAGGAGATGGCGGCTGCTTTCTCTTCCTGCTTCTTTTTAAGCGCAATTTATTCACAGTGAAGCTGTGGTGGAGAATAAAGGTGTTTACGTGGCGGTGAATGGGGCGTGCTGGCACCAAGCGCTCGTGCCCAGGCATGAAAGCACCTCCCAGCATCGGCACGGGTGACCTGGGGTTAGTTAGTCATCGGCAGATGGAGAAGTTAAGGGGAGCTCAAAACGGCCTCGAATATTAGCAAAACCCCCGTGCTAGATCTGCCAGGGGGCTTCTGCCCATGGAAATGCTGATGTTGGGCTCTAGGGTGGAAACTGGGGGCCCTGTGTAATTCCTGGTGCTTGGAGCTGAGACGTCCCCCCTGCAGGGTCCTGCCCTGGGAACCTGCCACCACTCCAAAGTGGAGTTTTGTCCATTGAGGAGCGAGGCTTTCAGAATTGAACCTGTTCCTGCAAAATGCTGAGAGTAGCGCAGAATGTTGCCGAGATTTTTGAAAATTAAAAAATAACCTTTCTTTGAAAATTTTTGAAAATTAAAAAATAACCTTTTTTAACCTAAAAAATAACCTTCACTCCTGGGTTTTCTGCGGGAATCACAGTTTTGGAGTGCGTCGTCACCTTTGGGATCGGGCAGGAGACATCGCCACGCGGCCGTGCGGGTCGGGCAGCTTTGCCCACTGCCCTGAATCCCTTGCCCTGTTGCAGCTTGACTTCACAGCACCGCCACCACCAAGCTGTCACTGGCTTTTAGGCACAAATTAAATCGAAACCTTGACCGAATCCCGACTCCAAGTGCTCTTGTTGGGTTTACACTCAGGAAAAGTCCCCTTGCCTCTGGTGCAGGCACTCGCATGGATTTCCAAGATGAGAGCATCCAGAGGTGCATCCACACCCTGGTCTAACCCTGTCCGCTTACCCACCGGGCTTGGTTTAATCCCAGGACCTTCCTGGGGAAGGAGGGAACTCACAGCATCATCCTGGCGAGCGCTGTGCCCTGCCCGCCTTCGCTGCCCCGGGTGCATTTCTTAGAGTTATACGAATTAGAGAACAGTTCAGTTGGAAGGGACCTTCACAGATCATCTAGTCCAGCTGCTTACTGGCCTCGTTTGCTTTCATTCGTTAAGGAGATGCCCCAGGACCCTTCCCCAGCGCCGGGCTGGCAGGGAGAGGTGCACAGCCCCCTGTTTGCAGGATGAGGATCTGCACACCCACACCTCCTGTTCCCTGGGGCCTCGTGTCCCCAGTGCAGGACTGGCACCGCGGTCGGTCCCGGCTCCGTTCCCATTCTGGAGACCCGGACCGTGGGGCAGTGCCGGAGCAAGACGAGCAGAATGAGAGTGTAAGGCAGAGCTCAGCATCGGTGCAGAGGTTCTCCGCTCTTTGCCATGGAAACAAGCGTTGCTAAGGGATTGCCTAAGAGGGAGCAAAATATTCTAAAATCCAAGTTTGCGCGGCAGCAGGATTCAACTCCCCGGCTTGGTTTCGGCTGCCCTTGGAGCAGCCCCACAGCAGCCAAAAGCCCTGGTACCCCCCTAGATTGGAGAAGTCCCCAGCATGGGGTGGGCTGGGCACAGGGCAGGGGTGCTGGGTTGTTCTGGGGGACCGCAGCCACCCCAGGAGCCCCATCATGGCCCCGGAGCAGATCCTGGTCTGGCACAGAGCTGTGGGCACCCTTTAAAGCAAGCACGTCAATTATTGCATTTAGACAGAGTCAAAAAAAGGGTCCCCAGCCCCTCCTGGTGGTGGTGCAAGGCTGGGCTCTGGCACGGTGCCTCAGTTTCCCCTCCTGCACGATGCGGCCGGGCACGGCCACACCATGGGCTTTGCACCGCGCTGCCGCCGGGACAGCCAGCATCCTCTGGCCGGCGACACCCGCTTAACTTTATTTTATGGACACGAGAAAACGGGCTGGGGGGGAATAATACACGCGGGGGCCACCTCTGACCTTGACCCCCATCCTCACTGCCCGCAGCAGCTGGGCCGGCGGCTCAATGCACGCTTTGTCTGCGCCCACCGGCCCCGCGCAGCGCTGTCGCCCCATATAATATTTATGGAGCTGGCGGTCACATTCTCCCCCACTCCGCTGCCTGCATCCGAAAAAAAAAAAGCCGGGCTCAGGATCGGGGGAATTATTTGGGAATTTATAGGCCAGCGAGTTGCTGCTCTTTGGCTGGTTGCCCCGTGGGGTGTGGAGGTGCGGAGCCTGCCCTGCGCCCCTGGGACCGCTGATGGGTGCGAGGAACGCGCCCGGCTTGATTTTGTGTCAGGTTTTCTTTCTTAAAAAAATAAAAAAGAAATAAAAATAAAAAGTTTAAAAGCAAACAGGTGTAGAGGTTTTTCTTGCTTTTCCCAAATCTTGCAAAACCGCTCTGCTCCTGAGCCAGCTCTGGGAGGTGGGAAAGGTGGGGAAAATACGTTGCTGATTTATTTTCCTGCATTTCTGTTCACTGCCTAATTCCCCCACCAATTAAAACAAAAGCAAAAGGGCAGAGTGCCCCGTCTCCCATCACATCTCGTGCCTGCAGCCCTGGTGCCCTGGGTGGGGGGTTTGGGGCTGCCCCCAACCCACCCGAGTCCCCATGAAGCCTCGCGCAGCTCCCGGCTCCAAAGCAGGTGATTTATGGAAAGCTGCTTATTCAGGAAGGCACCGACTGGGGAAACTTCACGTTTGGGGCAAAAGACGGAGGATCTGTAAAGATGCAGGGCATGATCTCAGTTTGCTGGGATTTGGGGAAAAAAAAACTGATAAATGATGTCAGCGTGTGACCTGGGGTAAGAACGGACCGGGTGCGAACCCAAGTTCCTGCAAAGTGATTTCAAACTCTGCTGAAAACCGGGCTGATGCAGGGCATGGGTGCGAAATGGGGCCATGCCCCCAGTGCTACAAAATTCGCTGTTTTCTGTTTCCTTTTTTTTTTTTTTTTTGAACCAATGAAGAAGGCAAAGCAAAAAAAAAAAAAAAAGGGGTTCTGTATGAAATGCAAAACTCGTTTTTAACACACAAAAGCAGCCAGGTGCCCTAAATCCTCCATCCTTGATAAAACACACCAGTGAGCCTGTGCCTTAAACACACCCATGTGTACCTGTCCCCTTTGAATTGTCCCATTAAAAACCCCAAACCCCGTGCTCCGAGTGCCCTGACCGCAGCAGGCATCGGGAACCCCCAGCCGCTGCCTTTAACTCACTTTACATCAGCGAAGTTCCCTTTGTCCCAAAGGACGAGGAGGAAGCAGCCGGACCTTTGTGTTTTCATGGCAAACCCCTGCACACTCCTGAGGCTTCAGGGAAGTCTGGAAGAGCCTGGTGGAGCAACGCAGGACGCTGAGAAAATTTCTTCCCGGTGGGTATTTCCTATTCTTCCTGGATTTATTTGTGCCCAGCACAGGCTGTACAGAGCCGTAAGGACAGAGCAGCTGCTTTGGAGCCCGCTCATCCAGCAGCATTTTGGGGTGCTGAACTTGGATCCTCGTCGTTACACAAATTAAGAGGAAAAAAATATATTCAGCAGTTTGGGCTGTTTCCCACTTTGATTCCTATCTTCTTCACCTTTGCATTTATTCCCTTTCACTAGTGGGTTGGATGACGAATACTCAGATTGGGCAAGGCCGTGGGATGCTGCTGCTGCTATTCCCCCGCGGATGAGAGCAGGAGCGCAGTGGGGAGCAGAGGCTGCGTGGCGGGGGAGCACTGAGGCTCTCATCCTTCCCCCCTCCTCGAGACAAAAACCAGCCCAGAGAGGGTGCAGCACCCCTGAAATAATTATGGTGTGGACGTGTTTTGCTGGATTTTGGAAAATGCCCTGGGATAAATTCTGTGCCATCCATGGGATCTGTGAACCAACCCGGTCCTTTTCCAGCTCCACCCTCATCTTCCGATAAACCCGCGAGTTTGGAGCAAACCAGCCCCAAATCCAACCCCCAGTGCAAAGCCTCCAGTGCTGATGGGCATTTCTGTGCTGTTTTGGCGCATCCTTCTCTCAATCCACCCGGGAGGTAATGGGTAGAAAGGTGCTTGGGATGCCCAGGAGCCTCTCAGCAGGGATAAACCCCTCCTTTTGTGCTGCCTCACCCCGGAGCTGCGGGTACCGCTGTGCTTCAGGCAGGGCTGTCCCTCCTGTGCAGGAGATGAGAGGAGGAGGAGGGACGCTGAGGAAAGCACGGCCGTGATTTCTGTGCTCGCCGAGCTCCTTTTGAGCTGATCCGGCTTTGTTGTACCCGAGAAAGGTGACGGGATCTGTGTGGAACAGCCTGCCCTGAGCTACTGGGAAAGATGTGCCGCATCCCGAGCAGCGGCCGTGGGGTTGCAAAGCCGTTCCCACCTCTGTCAGCACTATTGCAAAACCCAAATTGGGTCCTAAATCACAAATTTAGGTTGCAAAGCCCAAATTGCAGCTGGCTTCGATGTGATTTCAGGAGACCGCTGTGCCCTAAGCGAGGAAGCCAGCCTCACCCATAAGGGAACCCACTGCACCCAGGGAAATGTGAGCAGGATGCATCCCCAGCATCACCACCAAGCCCAGCCAGACTGAGCTGCAGATTCTAGCATATTTAAAAGCGGAAAACATTTTATTTTCCTCCTCATCTCTTGGCCACCGGTTGGAAGGGGTCGTGGAGCATCCTGCCACCACCACAGCTCGATGGTGAGCTGGGAACCACCGCCTCCCAAGGACACGGCGCAGGGGCTGCTCCTCGCTGTGCCGCACAGCATCTCCCATCTGAGAGCACCGCGCGTGGCGGCTTCATGCCATTCCCCTTCCCCAGGGCTCCCTCAGGAAAATGCTGCGTGACACCGGCCCGCGAGTGCCAGGGCTGGCGATGGATCGGGAGTGTCACCTCCCGCCAGCATCTCCCATCGCAGAGCACCGCGGCTGCAAAGAGCAGGGCGAGCAGAGAAGGGTGGAAAGGGAAAGTCCTGGGAGGCAAAGAGAAACCTGCTGGAGCTCCAGAGCTCCGTTATGCGAGGGGCTCACAGTGCTCTGCGAGCAGGGAGCAGATGGGGAGGATGGTTTCTTGAGCTGCCTCTTACATTGTGGGTTTTCCCAGGTGGAAATCGGGGTGTAGCTGGGCGCACCAAGATGGATGGGGCACACGGAGAGCCAGGGACAGCTTTCCGGGGGACGTCACCAAGCCACAAACCAGCTTGCCAAGAGCTGGACACACACATGGCACTGGGAAGGGTCAGCAGGACAGGGTCTGGCCACCGCCCCTCACCGTCCTCGTGTCCCCTTCCCAAGAGCAGCACGGGGAGGAGCGGGACGGCACCTCCGGCGCGGCACAGCCCTCCCGGGAGCGCACAACCGGAGGGCGGGCTGGAGATTGAGGGTTGTTGTAACAAGCATCATTGCCGGCTTGCTGAGCTAGGCATAATTGTTGCAAAACCGCTGCGCACATGCTGAGCTTCATAATTATCAGGCTTGTCTGCCAGCCTCTCCCTTCCCCCAGCACAACGGCACAGTTGATTATGATTATGGTGGCTAATTTTGTCTGGTGCATCTTAGGCATATGGGCCCCCACCTGCTCTGAATATGCAAACGCCGCTGATTTGCTCCTCGGGCTGAGCGGGGCCCGTGGGCAGGCGGGGAGGGGGAACCTGCCCACCGCTGCTGCCGCGAACAAAGAAACCCCACGCGGCGGCACGGGCACAAAGAGCCGCCGGCACCGGGGCTGCCCGTGGCGTGGCGTGCCGCTGCTGGTGCCATCGCACCGGCTCAGCACCCATCACACCGGCGTGGAAGCCCCGGTTTTGTCTCGTAAGAGCAAGACGGAGCATCCATGAGCAGCAAAAGCAGGCGGCGGGTCATGCACATGCAGCCTGTCGGTGTGCAAGCGCACGCCCGCGCGCGATGAACGCCCCACGGGCAACGCCTGCGCTGCCTCTCCCTCCCCGAACAGCGTGGTCGGCGGTGTTTCCAGCCCGGTTTTGTTAGCGCGATGCTTATAAAAGTGTCTGGGCGATGCTGAGGGGCAGATGAGGTGGTCTCGTGTCTGGCTCGCCGAGACCGCTGTCATGGGGGCTTTGCCATGCTAATGGATAATTAGGTAGGCAGACAGAGTGACAAGGACCCAGATGGATGGATGGATGCCACGAGGATCTGGTGACAGATAAATAGGCAGATGCTAATGGGCACTGCAAACAACAGCTTAGACTCCTGCTAATTCCCACCGTAATTTTTAAGCTCTCTCCAACCTCCCCCCTTTTTCCCCTCTTTCCCTCTGGTGCTGAGCCCTTCTGCGCGCATCCATCACTTCTTTTTCTTTTTTTTTTTTCACAGAATAGCATAAATGGTTCGTAGGAGCTCTGAGGGATAATGAGGAATAGTGAGGAGAGGTGGGTGATGAGCGGGGGCTTGGGGAGGTGCAACCATGGGCAGACCCACGGAGACCCAGCCGTGCCCCGGGACTGGCCAGAGCCAAGCTCCGGGCATCTCTGCGCCTCCTTTCCTCTCTTCCCACCTCCCAAACGCTGATTTTATGTAAGTTGCCATCGCTTCCAATTTGAAAAAAAAATATAGAAAGAAGAGGTTTGTCCCTTTTCTTCCACCACGGGGACGGGAAGAAAATTGTGAATGGAGGGGAGGAGGCCAAGGTGGATTAGAGCTGGAGAGACGCGGCCAAGCAGGCGGCGGAGACAAAAGAAAGCATCTTCGCTTGTTTTCCCTTGCCGCGGGGAATCCACGTGGCATTTGTGGGAAGGCGGAGAGAGCGGGATCGGGAGATAAATCCTGCTGGAAGGCTTTCGGCGGCACCCGCGCCGCGCGCGCGAGATTTATGGCCCTGCAGCTCGCAGCTGGCCGCCTATGGGTGCTCCTGGCCTGCCCCGCCGCACCGGGCTCGTTAGCCACAGCCCCGGCTAACGAGCTAATGGCTTCAGCGGCGGGGATATGGGGATGCTCATCAACTTTGGGTCTTCCCAGCATGGCAGGGACCTCGCTGCCACCGTTGCCACCCCTCTGTCCCAGCTCTGCGGCCACCCAGCACCCAACGCCGTGCTCCTCCTCTCTCTGCGAGCTGCCCAGCTCCCTCTTTTTCCCACCTCTCCCCCAGTTTGTCTGCCAGCCACCAGCCCCTCCATTATCTGCTCCGTCTGCCAGTCTGCCTCTTTCCCCTCATTGTTTGGCATTATCGTTCCCATAGTTATCTCCATCGCCGGCTTCTTCCCTCCCCTGCTCTACAGATTTCCCTCCTCTGTCCTCCTCTCCCTTTCCCATCTTGTTTTTCGCCTCTCCAGTTTATTTCCTCCCCTCTGCCCTCCCAGGAGGGGTCTGCAGGAAAGTGGCAGTGGGGACAAACACCCCGGGGCTCCCACGGTCCCAGCCTCAAGGATGCAAAATGCAGCCCGGGAGATGCCACCGGTGTCCCCTTCGTCTGGGGCGAGAGCCAGCAGGAGAGGGCTGGGACAAGGCAGAGCCCAGGGACTGGCACCCAGAGGCACCCAGAGCACCCCTGCCAGAGCTGGGTGCAAGCAGGAGCCAGCAGAGAGGAGAAAACCCATTTCTCCCTTATTTCACCCGGACTGAGTCCCGAGGGGAGGGATCGAGGCCGGGGAAGGGCCCCTCTGTGCGTGTGGCTGCGTGCGCAGCAGCCGGCGCTGGTGGCTGCTCAGGTGGCCGCATCGTGCGCCCGCTATGTAGGTCAGGGCCGGGGGGGCGCGGGGGCTCCAGCCCGGGGCCGCCCCTCCCGCGGGCAGCAATGCCAGCTTGGATTAAACCCCTGGATGCCTCCCACCGACGCCGGGGAACGGGGAGGACGTCGCGGGTCCTGGCTTTGCAGAGTTGCTCCCGGGGGCAAAGAGCTGAAAAATTCTCAACGGCGCCTGAAATGGCCAAGTTTTGCCCCAGCCTTGCAGCCTGGCCCTCGCCGCTGGTGGCAAGCTGCTGGTGCGTAAACGAAGGAGCCCTAACGAGCAGTGGTGATGGGCGCCGATCCAGCGTGCTCTGCTCGCTGCTCCCAGAGCCCAGCACCATCCAGCACCACTCCGAGCAGCCCAGGCATGGTTCTCATGGACACATACACCTGTGCTACCTGGATATATGCACATAATGCATATATCCAGGATGGCATCCCGCATATGTACATATAATATATTTATGGGTGTGTAATCTTGGTCGTTTTCTTGTTTTTGGTGGGAAGCAGCTTGCCACCACAATTAAAAGTTTTACCAAAAATGACCCTCTTGCAAATATTCCACTTTTAGAAGACGTCCACCCAAATTTTCAGCAACTTGTTTGGAAAGTGCCCGCAGGCTTTTCTGACAAGCTCCCACAGGTTTTTCCCAATTTCTTTCTTTCGCTTTATGAGGTAAGTGAAAAAAAAAAAAAAAAAAAAAAAAAGAACATTTTCCTTATATAGATAAATATATGCATAAAAATATTCCAGGGATTTTTTTTCTCTGCTCAGATCCCCGCTTGCAGTTTTCCAGCCTCTGCACCTCGCCCTGTTCATGTGAATGCAGACCCAGCAGCTGTGGGTCGGGGTGGCTGGACTGGCAAACTGGAAGGAAGTTAGAAATAAGGGAACGATAAAACCTTTAATTGCTAGTGGGAAAAAAAAAATCCTTTTCTGGTCATAGATGCTGAAAACACCTTCAGTTTTCTATTATTTTCCTTCTGAGCACAAAATACCCTAGCAGATATCCCGACACATCAGCAGGGGCAGCAGGCGGGTACCAGCAGCACCCCACAACCCTACAGCCCATGACTTAGGCGGCGTGATGAAAACCCGCTATGAGCAACGAATGGATCGGAGAGGAAGCAGAAACAACCCAGCACTGGAGGGCATTGATTTTGTCTTGATTCCCCACTGCAGCCACCGCCTGCCAAAAACCCGCTGTCCATAGAGGTGTTATCACCCGCATCCCTCTGTGACCTCATGGCTTTTTTTGGGGTGAAACACGCGGGCGTTGCGCTAAACCCGCGGGGCACGACCGGGACAGGCGGACGGCGTGCCGAGGACAGACAGAACTCGGCACGGGTGCGGGAAGCGGGGGGCGAGGGCACGTCCTAGACGCGGCGTTTCATTAAGATGCAGGAGCGGTGCCGTGGGTGCAAAAGCGGAGGGGGAAGGGTTAAGGGGCGGCGGGAGAGAGGGGCGAGAAGAAAGCCCGAAGAAAAGAAGGGACCTCGTAGCACCGGCGGGCTTGATGGCTTAATTACCATATTCAAATCTAATTAATTCCCCTTTGCATAAAAAGGCCACGGCGGGCGTGGGACCAGCCTTGCAGATGGCGTCTCATGCTCAGCACCATTTTGGGGCCGCCGGCCATCTTAGAGCGAGACGGAGGACGGCTTCGCCCGCGGCGCCGAGCATCTGCCGGGGGCACCCGCTGGGCACGGGGCCGCCGCGGGTGCCGGCGCCAAAGGGGCCCCCGAGCAGCCCCCTCTCCATCCTTCATCCTGGGCTGGGGGAGAAGGGGGTGTTTAAATGGGGGGAAATAAAGGAATGGAGGAAAAAGGGCTGGGGAGGGGGTTCGGAGCGATGGGTGTTGTGATTTGGTGGGGTGGCGTGCTGGGTGCCGTGCTCCTCACCCTGCATGGGGCTCCCCCTCCAGCCCCACATCCTGGGGTCCAGATGGGACAGCGTCGGCTGGAGATTGCCCACAAATGTGGGATTTACTGGGGGTATTTGCTCGTGCACATCTCCCTGGGACCACTGCAAAAACCTCCCACAACCAGTTGTCTGGGGGGAAAAAAGAGGGAAAATATTCCTCATCTCCCCACTGTGCAGCTGGGGGAGAACCGAAGGGCGAGGCCATGTCGGGAGCACCCAAATCCCAGCAACCAAGACAAGGGAGGGGAAAAATCCCCCCGGGAGCGCGGGTGACCCAGCAGCACCCGTGCCAACCCCGGTGCCGGGCACGTGGGGGCTCGCCCCGGGAAAGGTGCGAGTTATTTTTCTGATGCCTCGGACAGCTCTGCTGTCACGTGTGAAACCCCGAGCCGCGGGGGCTGCGGGTTTTTCCCTTGACTAACCCCCAAGGATGCGTTCAGCACTGCTGCCGAACGGCTGCGCTCCTCCCCGCCCCCTTCCCCTGCGCACTCGCAGGCTGGGATGCGAAGGTTACCCAAAAACGGGCGACCCGGAGGAGCTGGAAGGCGCTCGCGTTGCTAAACCCAATGTCTGCAGCAGGAAAAGCATGTGCAGGGGGGGTTGGATGGGGCAGAGCAGGAAGAGCTGTGGGTATCGGGGGGAAGACGCAACCCCAGTGGGGGGAAAGCACGGGGTGGTGGAGGGAAGAGTCCCCGTTATGCTGTTTGCTCACAGAAAATGATGTTTTGAGTCATATAGGAAAGATTTAAGATGTGCATTAAAAAGGAAATAGGGGAAAAACATTAACCAATAACGCAGTCCTCCACCAGCTTTCAGTGCAAAGCTGAATATTTGCAAAGGGGTATTTAAATAAGGAGGATACAAGCATTTTTTTTTCCCCTAAAGCATGGAGAAAAAGGGACCATGAGCCCAGCACCTTGCATCCCAGCCATCGCAGCTGCCTGCCCTGACCCGACCGTGAAGAGCAGCCCCCACCACGCTCCCCTGCTCCCCCCAGATCCCCAGCCGCAGAGAGCCCGGGGAAGGTTTTACCCATCAGAGCCAGCTTTGGGGTTTGGATACAGCACGAAACCCCGTGCCGGCTGGCTGGGATTGAAGAAGGGAGAGGAAAGAAGGAAAATCCCAAACTTACCCCATCCACAAGGGGCGATGGGGTCTTGAGCATCCTTGGGGGAGCGCAGGTAATTTCCCGTGCTCAGCTCCGCACGTGTTGTGCTTGTGGAGGAGGGATGCCACCACGCCAGCCCGGCCCCGAGAGCCAGGCACAACTTTGCCGCTGCAAACCCACGGCAGGAGCAGCTTCCTCCGGGCTGGAAAGCTCAGTCCTAACACCAGGTCCTGGTGGAGCTCCTCTTTCCTTTGATTTCCAGGGTGAGGGTGCTGCGTGGTGGTCGTCTCCCTGCTGCCCTGGCTGCTCCCCTGCGCTGGCATGGCTTCGCCCCGTGCTTGTCCCCATCCCCTTTGGTGCGTGCTGCCAAAACCACGTTGATCGAGGCAATGCGGGGATTTCTCCTCTGAAAAAAAAATAAAAGGAGCAATTCATGAGGTGCTGCGAGGATGGTTACCGTAGGAGGTGGAAGCTCGGTTTTCCTTCTAGTTACTGCACAAGGAAAGGAATAGTGAGAATGGACAGAGGGGATGCATCGCAGCCATCCCTATAAGTGGTGGTCCTGGGGTCTGCGGGACCTCGCTGACCCGAGCTGGTGACTACAGCCAGGGGCATGGACACACCACGGCCACCTCCAGCACACACCTCTCACAGCGCTCAGCACAGAGCCGCCCGAAACAGCCCAGTCGATGTGCTGGGCAGGCCCACGTGGCTAAGATGATGATTTAGGGAAATGGTGAAGGTTCCTGAGCCCGTGTGCTGCTGGGGGTCCCCGTACCCGACCCTGCCTTCACCAGTCCCGAGCTGCTCCCAGCACACAGCACCGTGAGCCAGATCTGCCTCGTGTTGCCCATCAAAATGTTCCTTTGGGGAGCCGATATTGGAGGAGGAGGGATGGGATGCAGCCACGCAGCTCCCTGCTTAGGGGCTGCTTTCCATTTGGCCTCTTCGCTGGGGTTTAGCAGGAGGACTGGTTGGCTCCATCACCCCACAGATCGCACCCAGAGCGAGTCCCTCATCCCATTGTGCGGATACAGGACCTCGGCAGGACAGGAGCCGAGTGAGGAGGGGAGCAGGAATGCGTGGAAGCACCGGGCAATGCCCAGGCAGGGAGTTTTATGCCCAGACAGGAGAATTTTCTCCCTTGCACGACACACAACTAGCCGCAGGAACTTGTTCCTGAAGGGTGCTGGAGAGGCTGAGGGTCCAAGCAGCTTCTCCAAGGGATTACGAAGCTGTTGGGGTCCTCCAGGCTCTGCATTGGGTGATGGGGACAAACCCCCTCCAGACCTGCCCTTGGTTGTCTATCCCACCCCCAGCACCCGCTGCCAGTGATGGGATGCCTTGTTCTGCCCCAGATCAGCCTTTTATGCCCCCCAAATCCCTTCTCCGGGTTGGTTTTGGAGGTGAGGACTTCAGCCCTCAGTCCCCAGCACCCATTTCCACCCTGCCCGTGGGTGACATCTTTGGGACCATCTGCTTCACACCCCAAAACTCAGCCCCTCCAGCACCCCTTGGCCACTGCCCCCTTTCCTACAGCCCCTATGGTGTCCGGTGGGACGTTCCGACCCCAAAAACGCAGGACAACCATGGCTTTCCCCACCCAGGGGAACAGGTTGGCTCTGCTGCCCCAGACGGGCGGCAAGAGCTGGGGGGGGGGTGGACTGGGGGCCAGGGACGCCCAAGGCGACGGAGGGCTCAGACACAATGCTGCCATTCACGGGGCTGCGCCGTGGGTCCCGGCCCTTCCTGCCCAGACACAATAGGGGCGGCCCCGCGCGCCACTTGTGTGCATTGTGCGCCAGCAGCCCCCCCCGCCCCTCCTTTCTGTCCCCCATCGGATAATGGATCCGCTTTGTGTGCTTGGCTGGACAAGGACTTTGTTTCGGAGAAAGAAACTGTGTTTGTCTGTCAGAAGAGATCGGCCAAGAAAGGGACGGGGAGGAGCGGTGGCTGCAGCGGGGCAGCGTCCCTCGCCGCTCCCCGCAGCATTGGCCTTGCGCGGCCCCCACTGCGGCATCCATAATCCCAACGGGGGCTGGGGAAAAAAAGTCCTCACCGGGAAGTTTGCACGGTGCTGCCCGGGCTCCGTGCATGCACCGGTCCCATCATGCAAACCCCATGCCCTGGCAAGCATCTCCTGAGCCCTGTGCAAACCAGCAGCCATAAAAACAGAGCCACGACGGAGGGTCTGCATCCCCCCTGGACACCCCCAGACACCGTTCCTCGGGATGGGCTCAGCAAAACCTTTAGGAGATTATTTCTCCCCCTGCCTCGTTCCGGCTGCACCGGCATCGCAGCATGCAGGAAGGCAGAGGTGATAATCCCTGGCTTCATCAGCACCGGAGCCGCAAAGAGGAGGATTAATAGGGCTGGAATTTGGGCATCCCGAAACAGGTCCTTTTTTTTTTTTGCTGACATCTCCGACTGCAGCACCTCGGGAGGCGAAAGGCAGCCCTGGCACCATCCCATGGGCTGCAATTCACGCGGCACTGCCACGTGGGAGCTGAAAACCTGGATTATTTCCTGCTAAACCAATTCAGGAAAACTGCTCTCATTTATCCCATGGGCTGGGGTAGTTCCTTTAATTGCTGAAATTCTGATTTTCAAAAGCATGCCTGAGCAAACATTGATATTTAGCAAAAAGGTGGAATTTTGTTCCCCAAAATTTTAGCCTCATAATTTAAAAGAGGGGACTGAGACAGGGACATCAGGAAATCCCAAATCCCACCTCACCAGGGAGCAGGTTCACCCCAGCCCTGCTCCATGAGCAACTTTCTGCAGGGCGGTGAGCGTGGAGGCAGAACCAGGGCTGCCCCATCCCTTGCCCTCCAGCACCCCGAACAGCACCCACGGGAGACAATTTGGGGTGACAGCAGCAATGGGGCTGAAATCAATGCACTGGAGGCAGCAGGTCCCTCTTCCCTGATATATTTTGCTGCCAGATCTGCGGGTATTTGGGGTCCCTGCGTCTTCATGTCACCACCCCTGGGCACCCCAAAAACTCAGACCGGGCACCGCGGGACCGAGCCGGGGAAAGCGGCCGGCTGGGCGCGATGATTAGGGTGGCCTGGGGAGTAATTATCTCATTGGGCAACTAATACCCTTTCAGCAGGAGCGGGGTGGGGAAGTATTGTTCGGGCTTAGGGATTACATCAACCCGGCTGGAGCAGACAATGTGCTCCCCCTGGGAAGAGGCAGCTCAGCCCCAGGGGGAGAGGAGGGAGGCAGGGGCTGAAGCTGTCTCAATTAGCGAGTGGCCGGCGAGGAAGAGGGTGGTGGGAGCGCATGGGGGAGGACGTGGGGAGTTTGGCGGGGAGCGAGAGCATCCTTAACCCTTTGTGCTCCTTCCGAGGGGGCTGGGCCCTTCAGCCCTGCAGGGGGGCTGGATGCGGCCCTCATCCCTGCGATGCCAGGGAAAGCAAAGAGCGAGTTTGGAAAATGGTCCTTTTCTCTCTTTTTTTTCCCCATTTTTCCCTCTTTTTTTCCACGCTGGCAGCCCAACGCCATGCCCTCCCAGCCTCAATGCACATCAGCACCATGCTGGCGACTGCGTGCTCGTATGGCGGGTGGCAATCTGCCAGCTGGGACCACCGTGGGGGAGGACAAACAGCGAACAGGGCACGTCCCCAACCCCAACCCCAACCAGCGGTGCTGGGGTGGGGGTCCTACAACATCCCCACACCCCTACAACCAGCAGCAGGTCTTTGGCATCCCCCAGCCCCAAAAAACACCGTCCCCAGCTCCGTGCCCACCCCACGAGGCCACTGTGCTCTCGCTGCCGAGGGGGCCGGGTTTATTTTTGGCCGCGTTGATGCTAAATCAGGCGTGAGGCCAGAGTCCCGGCGGCAGCGACCGCACCAGGTTACCGGCGGAGCAAGGGGCCGTCTCCACCTGGCCCTCGCCATCCGTGGGGTGATTAAACACGGGGCTCCCAGCTGCCATACATTTTTAAATAAATGAATAATACATAGCGGGGTGATAAATAAATAACGGCCATACATTTGAACTTAGCCTCTGAGAAAATCCTTTTAGTTCAAAAGGACCGGGGCGCTTGGAAAGGGGAGCCCATGCATTTTGAATGGGGCTGCCATCAAGTGTCAGGGCTTGGCAAAGGAGACGAGGGGGGAGGGACGAAACCGGCTCGGATGCAAAGGGGGGGGGGGGACAGGGACGGGGACGGGGTCCTTGGGCATCGCCAGAGGCAGCTTTGGTGGGAGTGGGCAGCGACGGCTGCTGCCAGAGGCACACATCCCTCCCTGTCCGTCCGAGGGCATCAGGAAGGAGGAGGAGGAGGATGGAGAGTGCCAGGAGGTGAAGGGCAGCCCCCAGAAAGACGAGCAGGGCACGAAAGGCGCAGGGCTGGTCCTGTTAACCCCAGCTGCCTGAAGGAGGAGTCCCCATTTAGCGAAGCAAAGGCAGCGTTTACTTAGCAGTGGCCCTATAAAGAGGTGGGTGGCCCTGGAAGGAGGCCCAGGCAAATACAGGGGGATTAGACAAGTGCAAGGTGTGAGCGGGGGGGAGAAGGGGAGGAGGACGCGCAAGGAAAGCCACTGGCCAAGTGCAGGGCATCACCGAGCTCCCCGAAGGGGGAGAGGGTGACGAGGCAGAGGAGGGTGGGAGCTGGATGGGGGATGCGCATCGTCCTGTGCTGGGGGGAAATTCATGTCAGAGAGGAGCTGGCGGGGCTGGGATAGCTCTGAGGCTCCACCGAGCCCCTGCATGGGGCAGCTGGTGGCACACACCTGCCCTAAATCGTGTCCCTGCCACACACGGCCATGTATATGCATGTCCTGGCCATGCCCAGCCACTCACACGTGTGTCCCAGCCATGCACACGCGTGTCCCAGCCGTGCACACACATGTCCCAGGGCAGGGGACGGGCCCAGGCACAAGCTGCCCGGCCAGCACCCCTTCCCTCGCCCGTCACAAAGCTCGAGAGCCGCGGAGCCAACTTTAATTCTTTGCGCAAACCGCTCCCACTGGCTTGCATCGCTAAGTGGGTATTGATTTATTAGGCTGTAATTTAAGGCAGAACGTTTTCAAATGAACTCACACACCGAGCCCGAGCACGAGAATAAACAAGGCCTGATTTATTTGATGCCCGTCTCTCGGAGGATGCCGGGCACTGCGGGGCGAGGGAGGACAAGGGCCGGGAAAGCCAAGCGGGAGCACCCCCTTCTCCCCCGGCACACGCGGAGAACCCCAGGACGCACGCATCCTGCACCCAGGGATGGGTGCACGGAATGAAAAGGGACGGGGACAACGGCGGCCAGGGAGAGAATCTGGCCAGCACGGGGACGTTGCACGTGCCCCACCAGGTCCCATCTGCGGGACGCATTCCTGCGAGGCAGCCCCGGCGCGGCCGCGCAGCAGCTGCCGGCCAGATCCGGCGGCGACGGCGGCGCGGGCTCCTCTTGACCTTGCCGGTCAGGTGCTGGGGGTTGGGGGGGGACGGGACACTGCGGTGCCGCCAGCCGTCGCGGGGCCGCGGGGAGGGTTTAATGCAGCGGGGACCATAATGGGGCCGGCTGGGGGAGCGAGCGGGAGGAGAAATTAGTGTCAGTGTGCGCGCCTTAAACAAACCTGCGCCGGGGTGACGTGAATGAGGGCACAGCCTGTGTATATATTAGTGATGGGATCTGACCTCGCTGGGAGGGCTCCTTCCCTCGCTCCGCTCTTCTGGGCGTGGGAAAAAGGCCTGGGCTCTTTTCACAGCTGTTCTCGCTGCTGCACTGAGCTAATGGAGGGGCTGCCGGCTCCCTCCTCCCCCTCCGCCTTTTCAGTTATTCAGCAAAACCCCCCTTTCACAGTCCCTTAAAAACACACCTCATTGTTCCTGCCTGGTTTGCATTGAAATGCCACTCGCGCCCCGTCTCCCGGAGCAGCGGCCCCGGCCGGCGAGCCCCGCCGCAGGGCAGCCCGTGTGCGTGCACACGCGTGTGCGAGCCGTGTGCTTGCGTGTGCGTGCACGGGTGCACCCGGCGCTCCGTTATGCATTGCGGCTGACGCCCGATTTCTTCCCCAAAGAAGAAATTTCTTCCCCAAAGCGGCGGCCGGTGGGGAGGTGAGAAATTCACAGCGGCCGAGGGCGCTTTTCCCATCCCGGGGATCAGAGCCGGTGTCGATACCCCAATCATGGAGCCCCCCTTTTTTCCCTTTCATTTCAACGCTTCTATTTTGACATAAGAAATGAGCCAAAAGCTGCCAGTGCCCTTCTCTGATGCACAAATACCTTCCATTTCCTCCCAAAACTGAAGGCTCCGCAAGAGCAGGCAGAGACGTGCGGCCGTGGCCGTGTCCTCTGCCCCGTTCCCTGGCCCTAAAAACAAGGGGAGGCTGCTGGGGGCTGCGACCCAGCCATGGGGACTCCAGCCCCGTGCCCAGGTTTTGCAGCCAGCCTCTGATGCTCCAGGAGGAAACACCCTGTGCACCGTCCCTGTCCCCACCTGATGCACCAAGCGATGGGAGCCCCGGGGCTGGGGCTTCCTGGGGAGGGGGCAGTTTGGAGAGGGGGGGGGTGTCACACATTACTTTCCCTTAACATCGAGCTAGGAAATTGTCTCCAAACTCAATGGAAATCTGAGATTTATAGAAAACAATAAACGGGAGCGGTTCTCGCCTGGCTTCCTGGGGAATTAGGACAAGGGAAGTCGGGGCTCAGGCTCTGACCAGAGCTACGGTGACTGCAGAGATGCGAGGAATGAGGGGAAGGGCTTGTCCTCATCCTCATCCTCATCCTCGTCCCCGGAGCTCCCAGCACACCCGCACAGCCTCCACCTGCCAGCCTGAGCCCGGCTGCACGACAGCTCCTTGTTCACCAAGGCCCAGCCCCGGCAAAGCACCAGGATCGTGCTTTTCATTAAAAATAAATAAATACATTCCTGGTGGCTGCCGAGCAAGGCATGAAAACGCCATCCCCAAAGGCTGAAAAACCAGAAGGCAAATGCAGCGCGAGCCACAGTTATTATTTTTTGAAGCGGCTGTGATTTTTTTAAGCTAATCTGCGGCTGTCTGGGGGGGGGGGGGGGCGTGGTGGGAGGGGGTTGCTGGGGCTGGCTGGTGTTAGCAGCGTGACGGACGGGCACGGGGACAGCATCCTCAGGGCCGCCTGCGTTTCCCGCTGACCTTTCCCCGCTGCTCTGATAGATACTTTCTGACAAAAGCGGGGACGCCGCACACCTTCCGTCCTTGCTCCGTGCCTAGCGCGGGGACGTCGCCATGAGCAAGTCCCTGTCACCGGCTATTAGGGGGAGAAGGTCTCCGCCAGCACCGCGCTCTTTCCGCATGAGTGCCAGGCTGGGGGGGTGTCCCCGGCCCCCCGGTCCGTAGCGCACGTGCCCGCCTTGGTGGTTTATAAATGCAAATCTGTTTAACAGCCACACGCGCGTTTGTTATCTCCGAGGATGAGCCCGAGCTCTTTGAAGTCAACATATGTATGTGATTATGCACACATGTGCGTGACCTACATTCGGGGCTGGGGCACTTTCCCCGGTGCCACCCGGCGCAGGCGAGCACCCACCCGCTCCGCTCCCTCGCAAATATTGCCATTTCCCCGGCTGGTTTTGACTCCTCCACCCAGCGCAGCCACGGAGTTTCCATAGAAACATGAAGATATTAAACTGTAAATAATAATTTCTCCATAAAAAAAAAAAAAAGAGTGGGGGGGGGGAGAGAAAGGAGAGGCGGGCAGGCTTGCACACCGCGGATCCGACGCCGTGCGGCATCGGGGCCGCTTCCCCACGCGGAACGTGGTGTCAGCAGCGAGGGCGATGCTTTGGCTGGGGTCCCTGAGTACCCCAAAGTCCCATGTGGGGTCTGGTGTCACCCTCCCTGCCAGGTCCCACGGGTGGGGGTCCCACGCGCCCACCGACCGCGCGCCCCTTGGTGCCGGAGGGCGGCTGAGGGATGCTGCGCCGCTCCATCCACCTCCGGCTGCTGATTTATCCGGGTTGGAGACTCCAGCCTGACATCTATAAAAATTAGCAGATAAAGAGCTGGCCGGGCCATCCTCTGCCAGCTTTGGGTAAATAAACGGGAGCTTTTCTGCTGCAATGACACATACCTGATTGGAAGGAATTGTTATTTACTGTTGCCTGTTCAATGGTTATTTTTAAATGGCCTAAAGTTAAACACATCAGTGTTTTTCATTTTCTCCTGCTCAGGGATATGTTTTTGTCCGGGGCTTTTACCCTTTCTATCTATTTAAGTGATACTTTTTATCATAAACGACTTTTTTTTTTTCCCCTTCCTGCTATCGAGCACAAAGCAGAGCCGGAAAACCATCCCTCCACCAGGGAGAGGAGAGGCAGGCGCTGCCACAGGACGGGCGGTTGGGGTTTCGTGGCCAGGGACTCGCGCACCTTTGGGCACCTGCCTGTGACACTGGCGGCCAGGACGGCTGCAAGCACGGCTCCCACCTCCCGTCCCCAATTAAATCCACTCTGCCTGATTATTGCATCGGTGGGGAGATTTTTAGGGCTCCAGCTTTGCTTTGCTGTGCCATGCCAGGATGCTCAGCACCGTGCCGTGGACCTAGGGACCACGGGGTGGCCAGGCTCGGCCCCGACACGCAGGCAGCAGCCCCTGCCCCAAACCAGCCGGGCTGGGGGGCCTGGGATTATCCACAGCGTAACGTCCCCCAGGAATAAGATTGCAGCTTAGGGCCTAATGGAAAAGAGGAGAGAGATGGGATTAAAAGGAAAATAATGACTATTTCTTTAGCGAGGCCATGGAAATGAGAAGGGGATTAGCGGCCTCTTTACCAGCAGACCCCAATCCCGCCGGTCGGTCCCGGACCCACGGATATCCAGAGCTGCCGGAGATGCCCACGCTCAGCATCACACCCTGGGACCAGTTCCCGAGGGTCACACCAGGGCTGGTGGCGCTGACGCCCTCAGGGACCTGCCTCGTGCCCACCCGAGCACCTGCCACCACCCCCTGCAACCGCACCTGTCCAAAACGAAGGCAATTTTGCAAATATTTGCCCCCGCGGTTATTTTCCTCTCCCTGCAGATTCGTTGGGAAAAAAATTATAAAATATTCTGCAAGGAATAAAGCACCGAAAATTAAAACTTCACTTGCCGAGGCACAAGCCCGAGAATAAACCTGAAAGGCTCCTTTCTCTCGCCTTCGGTTGCACACACCGTGCTTTGCAATTGGCTGCTTTCCTGGAATAGATTCAGTTGCTATGATACCAAGTTTGCTTTTAACGAACCCCAGAAAATTAATGGCATTCAGCAGATAAGTCCTTAAAGTGGAACCTATTTTAAGAAATTCTTTCTGAATGGTTTACAAGTAGTCAGGAGGGAAGAGAAAGCTTCCCGAGGGCGGCAGAGCCCGCACTCTCCCCACCCCTGCTCCCGGCTGGGATTTGGGGTCCGGGGCGTTGTGTTTCGGGACACCCTTCAGTCTGGGGCCCCAAATGCAGAGGGCAGGATGAGGCGGGAGGCGTCAGCTCCCTGCACCTGCCCTGAGCATCCCTCCCGCTGCTGCGGCCGCGCTGCCCGGCTTCGCTTCCTCCCGGCTGTCCCCACGCGGCCTCGCTGCTGCCACGATCGAGCATCTCCCTCCGCTGGTGCTACAGAGCCGCGGGCAGGTCCCTGCCGGCAGCCCCGGCACGTGAAGCTGCGGGATTTGGGGACAGGCCACGGGAAATCCTGTTCCTGCAAAGCCTGGGGGCCCTTGGAGAAGCTCTGGGCTCAGCACCGAGGAGCTGGGGAAGGTTTTCCTCCAGCCGTGCGAGCAGAGCGCGGGGTGGCATCAGGTGGCGGATGGGGTGCGTCCCCCCTCCTGGGACCGGTGTGAAGGACCCAACCCGGTGTCCCCACCACGGTTCCCACTGCACGGGGGCCTCTGGATTCAGGATCAGCCCTGCGTCCCCGCATTACACCGCAGTGGATGCTTTCACCCAGCCTCGGCATCGCTGCTGCTAAAGTAAGCGCGTTCCCGTCCCTGTCCCCGAGCTGTGGGCAGAGCCGCAGCAGCCATAAAGGTTGTCAAATGCCACCAGCACCATTATGGGTTAGGAACGAGAAGCTGAAATCCCACTGCCCATCTGCTCTGCTTTCTCCCACACCCCATTTCAGGCCCTTGTTCTCCCTGCACAGCCCAAACCGGGCCAGCCCAGGGCATCCCTGCAGGCCGGGGTGAAGGATCAGTGCCCGGCGTCACGGCACATGCGATCTGCCCCTCTCGCTGGCGGAACAAAGCAAGAGCTATCGAGGGGGAGAAAGGGGCACCCCTTCCTCTCACCCCCCCCAAAATCCTCCTCGCTCCCCTCTGCCTGCAGACTCCGGCAACGTCAGTTGGAAGAGGAGGTGCGACTGCACGCAGAAGCGAAACTCCGGCCAGGAGAAACGGGGCAGGGAGAGGCTCACGGCGCAAGGGGTGGCGGGGTTGGCATTTTCCTATTTGGAGCTGATGCTCTTCCTCATTCCTTTTCTCAAGCCAGGGAAGAGATGCACCAAACAGAACAGCGAGCGGGGGTGTGGAAACGTCCCCAATGCCACCACCCTACACAGGCTGCGGAGCCCCTCGCGCCGTGTCCACCTCCCGCGGGCCTGATCCTGCGAGGGCTTAACACGTGCCCGACCCAGCGCAACAGCGGTGGCTGGGTCCATCTGCAGAGCTTCCTGCGGATGGAAGCAGGAGGGAAGGAGCTCGGCGTGCGGGCACACAGCACCCCA
Source organism: Cygnus olor (assembly GCF_009769625.2). Taxonomy (NCBI): domain Eukaryota; kingdom Metazoa; phylum Chordata; class Aves; order Anseriformes; family Anatidae; genus Cygnus; species Cygnus olor. The sequence goes on along the minus strand of NC_049194.1, from coordinate 1,477,458 downwards.
AGCCGCGGCACGGCAAGGAGCAAAGCCGGAGCCCGGGAGGCACGCGGAGGGGAGGCTGCGACCACAGCAGCACCGGCGCGGTGGGAGCGAGGCTCCCAAATCCACCTTTCCGAGGAACAAAGCTGCACTATCTCTGCAGATGCAGAATAAGCGACGAGCGGCGATGATTTATTTCTCTTCCCCAGTAGATAAACCGGCCTCGGAAACGGGTTTGCGCTAAATTACAATTTGCATGCGGTAATTTATTTAAGCAACTTTCCTCCTACTTCGTTATAAACAGGGCTTCTCTGGGGGTTATTTCTGAGCTGGCCCCATTTCATTTGTCTCCAGCACTCCTGGTGCAACCAAGCTTAATTGTCGGCGTGGAAATTAAAACCACTGCAGAAAAAATAAAAAAATTAATAAAATAAAAGGTTCTGGGTTTGTAGCTAGCCTGAGGAACCCCGGGTTTGAATAGAAATAATCACCTAGGCACAGACGCTAGCTCTGGGCCTCAATAAAAATGATTAAAGACAAAACCCCACTGAAATTTCCATTCTACAGACGCGGCGCATTTGGCTTCCAGCCGCTCTCCCCCAGCAAAGGCGCCGTGGCCGGTGCCTTGGGGAGGCCGGCGGCCGCAGGGCCCCTCTCCTGCCGGGAGGGCAGGGATTTCTCCCGGAGAATAGCGAGCGGGTTTTTACATTCGGTTCTCTAGCTTTATGATATCACATACACTCATACAGCTAGATAACCAAAGAGAAAAACCGACCCAGGTCTTTTAAAATCGGGCCTCGGCCGTGCCGCGCGCCCCAGGGAGGTTTCGCTCCGGCACCAGCGAGCCACGGCCCGTTGGAGCCCCCCGGGGTGGCCGCCGACCCCGTCGCCTCGCCGCGAATAATGAAGGAACCCCAACGGTTTCGGTGGGAGAGCGCGATGCGACGAGCGGCGCTGCCCACCCCAGCGCTCCGACCCAACGCCTGCACCCCAAAGGGACGCGCGCGTACCCCGAAGCGTGCTCAGCCCCGTGCAGCCCCCCATGGCCTGGGGGCCGTGCAGGGCACGGTGTTTGCTGGGCGCCGTCCCTGCAGCCACTGCCAGCACCCCAGGGACCTGCCTCCTCCCCAACCCCAAATTCGCCCCCAGCCCCAGCCCGGAGCCCGCTCCCACTTTGTAATTACTGTAAATTACTGGCGGGGAACTGCTGAGTCATGAGAGTCGCTGGTGAAGGGACAGACCCAGCGGAAAGGGCCCCGCGGGGTTTCCACCGCATCTCCGCTCTGCCCTCCTCTTCCTCCCCTTCCTCCCGCAGCCGCTCTCTGCAGCCGGGCCCCGCTCACGACCCCGGGGGCGGGACCGGAGCCTGCACCGCCGGGGGGGGTCCCCGTGCCCACGGGGGACCCCGACCCCGCATCTTCGAGGGGGACCCTTTATAGCTGGGGGGGACCCCATATATTTGGGAGGGACCTCTAATATCTGGGGGGGGGGGGGGACGGGACCGGTTGATGCCCCGAAGGGGCGACCCCGCAGCTGCCGGGGGGGTCCCGTGCTCGCAGCGCAGCCTCGCCCGCAGCGGGACCCGAAGGATCCCCGCACCGGGAGGCTCGGGGCCGGCCCCGGGCACCGGCCGAGCCGCGGGGGGGGTTCGCTCCCGGGGTCCGGTGCTGCCCCAACCGGAGAGCTCCGGCCGGACGGGGAAACCGCGGCAGCACCGCAACGAGGCAAAGCTCCCCCGGGCAGGGAGGGGAGCGGGGAGAGGAAGGGGGACCCCCCCCCCCAAAAAAAAAAAAATGGGGAACCGGAGCAGGGAACCGGGACGGGGAACTGGGAAGGGAACCGGGGAGGGAACCGGGGCGGGGAACCGGGGCGGGGGTACCTGTCGCCGTCGGCTCCGGGTGTCCGCGTCCTTTCCGTGCTGCCGGGGTGGGGAGGAGGCTGCCAGCCCCCGCCCGGTGCCGGTCCCGCTCCCGGAGCCACCGGGACCTGCCTCTAAAGTTGAGGCAGAGCCGGCGGAGGGCGGGGAAGGGCGGGAGGAGGGACGGGGCGGCCGGCGGGGACAAAGCCCGGGCGGTGGGGCCGGGGCAGGGGTCACCCCCCCGGGGGCAGAGCCATTCGCCACGGCCGCCGCTTCCCCCCCCCCCGGGGGCCGCCCCGTCTGCTCGCTCCCCCCCCCCCCCCTTTACCCTACGCCACGGAGCCTCCCGGCTCGCCGCCCCCCAGCCCGGCCGCAGCCGGCCCGCCCCGTCGGGGGAGGCGGCGGTGCCCCGAGGCTAACCCCGCTCGGGCCGGGCTGTGGCGGGGCCGCCCCCCCGCCTCCCGACCCTCTCCCCTCCCACTCCCCCCGACCAGGCGTTAAACCCGACGGGGAAGGGCAGGGGCGGGGTCCTGAGCGAGGCGGGGGGGGGGGGAGAGGAAGGCGGGGGCAGCCGGACCCTCCCGTCGGGGCTGCGCTCCGCTTGCAAAGGGGAAAATTTTGCGGCAGCTCCGGACTAAAAACGGGCACGACCCCCGCCCCCCGGCAGGAACAGGGCCCCGACGGGCCCGGTCTCGGCTTTGTCCCCTAGTCCAGGGGACGAAGGGGGGGCACGTCTGGGGCCCGGGACAAAGCGGGCCCGCGGCTCCGAGGGGCGCCGGGGCAGAGCCCGGGGCGCGGCGCCGAGCTCCGGCTCCACGTCCCCCCCGTGCGGCCGCCCGGGGCCGGCCCTGCCCGGTGCAGGGGACCCGCTCGGCTCTCCGGGCACGGCGGGGCAGCCCCTGGGGCCGGGCCGGGGGGGGGCGACCCTTCCCCGGCCCCCCAGCCTCTTTGCACCGGCAGCGCAGCGGCGGGAACAGGCGCGCCCCCCGTGCGCGCACCGCGGGGTGCCCGGGCACCGATGCGCGCCCCCCGGCCCCACCCTGGTGCCCACCGGGGAGCATTCCCCCCCTTGCACACTCACTGGTGGTGCACAAGCACTGGTGCACAAGCACCGCCGTGCACGCCCGTGTGGTGCCCGCACAGCTCTGCACGCGCACCCCCGCTCCGCACCCCCGGCCCCCCAGTTTTGCCCCGGCTCCCGGGGGGGGCGGGGGGGGCACAGCCCTCCCGGAGCCTCCGCACCGCACCTGGCTCCGCAGAAAACGGCGGAAAACGAAACCAACCCACGGCCAGGGCTCAGCACCGGCATCGCCAGCCGCCGGGCACGGCCCCGGCCCCTCCGGGGTGCTGGGTGCGGGCACCCCCCGGCCGGGCCCGGGCCCTGCTCCCAGCGCCCCGTGTTTTGGGGAGGGAGAGCCAAGGGCGCACGGAACCGTCCCGACCCCTCTGCCCACACCCACCCTGTTCGATATACCTATAGAAAAATATCTATATGGGTATGTTGGATCCGTATAGAAATATCTGCGCCCGAAGGAGCTGGGAGCCGGGCACGGCGGTGGCTGCGGAGGTGCCACCCCGCAGGCACCGGGGGCTCACCGGGGGCTCACCGGGGGCACCGGTGCTTTGTACCCCGCACCGGGGCCTCCCGGCAAAAGGGAACCCTCGGAAGGAGCCCGGTCCGCGGGCGGTGGCCCCAGCACGGCGGGGCGGGGGCTGAGGATGCTCCCGCCGGCACCGGGCACCGGGTACCGGGCACCGGGTACCGGACACCGGGTACCGGGCACCGGGCACCGGCCCCGCCGCTCTCCGTGGTGCTGAACGGCGGCCGCCGCCGCGGCGGGAGGCCCCGGAGCCGGTCGCGGTGGTGCCTCCTCGGCCCTTCTCTTTCCAAGCCGCCACCACTTCGTGATTATTGTTCTAATTATCATTAATTATCGTCGTGAGCGTCGCCGCCGTTCCCGTCGCTCGGGTGCGCGGCGGCACGGCGAACCGTTCCGAGTGGGAGACGGTGCCACCGAGGCAGCCGGTTGCCGAATTAACGGATCGTCGCCCCGTACGGCCCCGGTAGCTGCCGCCCGCGGTCCCCCCCCGGCTTGGTGGGCAGGGGCACACCGAGCCGGTGCCGTTACCTCCGCCACCGGGCTCCGAAACGCCGCCGCCACCGGGGATGGAGGCTCGGGGCCCGGCACCGGGCGGCGGCGGCGGCCCCGGCGGGCTCGGCCCCGCTGCCCTCCACACCTCCGGTGGTCCCGCCACCTCCCGGTCTTCTCCCCAGCCCCGGCGGTTTTCCCCGGTGAAACGGTGCCTCCCGAGGGGGCAAACCCCCCGCAACGGCCTCAGCCCTAAAGCTCCGCCGGGGGAACGAACGGGAGCCACGGAGCGGCCCCGGGAGCATCCTCGGGAAGGGGCAGCTCCGGGCACCGGCGGGGCCGGGGCTCAGCATCCTCACCGACCCCGCTCTTTCGCCGCCCCCCCGGCCCGGGAAGCCTCCGCGCAGGCACCGAGCGAGCCGCAGCGGCCCGGTTCGGCCCCGCCGGGCTCCCGGTGCCGCTCCCCTCGGCTCCGCGCCCCCGGGAGGGCCCGGGGAGGCGGCGGGGGAGGCTCGGCAGGGCCGGCAGCGAAGGGGCGGCTGCCCCACGCGTGTTCGCGGCGGCGGGAGGATGGGAAGGGAGGCCCGGGGCTCGCCCGGCCCCGCTCCTTCCCGGCACTTACCGAGCGCTCGGCCGCCTCCAGCCCTCGGCCGGCGGCTGCGGGCACCGGCTCGGAGCCCGGTGCCTCTCGTCCCCCGTCCTCCCCTCGCCGCCACCCCCGTGTGCATCAAATACCTTCACTGCAGCAGCCATGTTGGGCTCCGGTGCGAGCACGGCGCTCGCCGCAGGAGCCGCCGGGCGCCTCGGCGGGAGGCAGCGCGGCTCGGCTGGGCTCGGCTCGGCGCCGTGCTCCCACCGGAGGAACCGGCGGGCCCGGGCCGGCCTCTCCCGCAGCCCCGCTTCGCAGCCGTACCCCCGCCAGCACCGCAACTTGTCGCCGTTACCGGCAGCGCCAGGCCCGGGGGTCGCGGGAGGGTCTCGCTGCCCGCCCCGTCCCGGCCCCGCCGCTGCCCACGGTGGGAACGGGCGAGCATCAGCCCCGGGGCTAGCGCCTGGCGAGAGGCACGGAAAGCCGCAATTACCTCCTCGGCGGGCGGGCAGAGTCCCCGGCGCAGCCTCTGGGCCGAGCTCACCTGGGGAGAAAAAAAATAAATAAAAAATAAAATAAATAAATTATCTATAGAGATTTATATATATATTTCCATCCGAGAGGCGAAGCAGCGAGCGCGACGGCTCCAACTTGGAGCAACTTTGCCGGGAGGCTGGCAGCGGGGGCGGTGCTGGAGCCCCCCGCAGCACCCAGCCCTTCCCGGCCCCCAGCAGCTCGGGGGGGGGGTCCCAAGGGGAGCCCCGGCCCTACCCAGGGGGCAAAGCCGGGCCCCGGCCTTTGGGGCTGCAGCAGCGCAGCCCCACGTCTGTCCGCCCGGCCGGCTGCAACGGGCACCGGGGGGCGAGAAACGGCAGCGCCGGGCCTGCAGCCCCCGGGGAAGGAGGGCACCGAGCCGCCCCCGACCCCCCCGTGCCGCGGGCACCGGAGCATCCCCGGCCGCGGGCCCGCAGAAGCGGGCAGCAGCCGCCGCTCCCCGGTGAAGGGAGCCCGGCCCGCGCCCCTCGGAAGCGGATTTTCAGCTGTTTGTTGTCGGTTTGTGTGTTTTTTCCCCCCCCTCCCAGAAATACAGATATTTTTTTTCCTTCTTCTTTTTTTCCCGCCCCATTTTTTTTTTTTTTAATTTATTATTTTCTTTTAGCGTTTTGATTCCGGTGTTGTCGCTGGGAATTATTTGCATTTAAAACGCAACGACTCGTTCCCTGCACATCGCTTCGCACATCAATTCAACCAGCACCGGAGCATCGAGAGAGCGCCGGAGAGGGGGGGGCGACCCCCAGCAAAAGGGGGCCCAAACCCCCGGCCAGATCCCCCCCAATCGCTGCCCTCCCGGAGATCTCGATGTGTGCCGAAACTAAAGATTTAGCCGGCGCTCGGAATTGTTTTATTTCTGCTGTCGCTGTCACCCAAAGATGTGGTGGCAACAAAGACAGGGAGGGTGTTTGACGCTCGTATTTTTGGCCTGCTCCCGTGCAGAAATATTCCCCCTAAGCCCCGAACGCTTTGCAAAGATCGAGCTCTCTAAAAGCAATAATATCCTGCCCTGGGAAGTGCTTAAAAAAAGACAAGCTGATTTTATATTTGTCCGCACGCCGTTCCTAAGCCCGTCGGAGGGCACGCACAGCACCCGCAGAAACTAATGCCGAGGGGGGGGGGACTGGAAATGAGAGCGGAGCCCCCCCGGACCACACCGGGGCCGAACGCTTTCCCCGCGCCCGGCGGAGATTTCCCCGCTCGGGAAAACAACGGCGAGGAAATCCCCGCCGTGCTCGCTCGGGCAGAGCCAGGAGCTTCAGCACCACCACCACCACCCGAGTTACTTTTTTAGGAAAAAAATAAAAAAAAAAAAAAGTAGAGATCCCCCCCCCCTCCTCCCCGTCTTTCTCCAAACCTGATTCAGCCCCGGCCCTTTGGGTTGGGGAATTTTTTTCGTGGCTTTCCAGCCCCGCAGCGCGGATGGCACGGCTCGGAGGGGACGGGGGAAGGATGCCCACACCAACCACCGCCGGGATCCTCTCCGACCGCATCCCCCGGCTCCCAAATCCCTTCCCCGAACCCCCCGAAATAGCTGCACACACCGAAACTTCGCTCCGGCAGCCCCTTACCTCGGGCAGCGGGCAGGGCAGGGCAGTCGGTCCGGGCAGCCCCGGGGGCTATAAACCCCGGGTGGCTTTTGTGAGTTTGCCGGAGTTTCCCCCGGCTGTCCCCTTTTGTGTCCCGTTGCCATCTCGAGGCCCTGATTAATTAATTTCACACTGGAGCCCGGCAGAAAATTTTCCCACAAACAAGTGGCCGGGGAGACGTGGAGCCCCAAAGAAAAGGAGTCAACATCAAGTTCAACAGCATGCGGGAAGGCGATTTCCATCACAATCGCGTCTGAGCGGGCCCGGGCGGGGGGCGGCGGGCGGCGGCCCCCGCGCCCCCTCCGCGCCCCCTCCGCGCGTTCCCAGGCTCGGAACAATCGCGCTCTGTTTGCCTCGCACATGCCGGCGTTTGGGCACGGAGGCTGCCTTGTGATAACAGAAATAATGAAGGGGGCTCGGGGAAGGCGGGGGGGGTGGTGGTGGTGGGGGGGGGGACGCTCGGGTGGGGGGAGAGGGGGAGAGGGGTGGAGAGAAAAAGGGAAAATGGGAAGCGGAGGAGCCGCGCACCGGGCTGCCCGCTCCCGACCTGTTGAGCCCCGACGGTGCCCTCGGAGTTTTGCCGCAAAAAGCGGCCGAAAGGGGCGGCTCGGCCCCGAAAGCCGAGAAGGGGACGGAGCCGGCTCCGTCGGGGGAGGGGGGGGGGGAACTTTCCCCAAGTTTGCTGCAAATCTGCCCTTCTAAAGCCCCAGCCACGCGTTTTCCCACAGCCCCGGGGGAGCGGGGGAGCCTGCCCCGGGGGAGCGGGGGCCGGGGCCCGGGGGGGGGGGGTCGAGGCGGTGGTGGACGTGTCCTGCAACCCAAGCAGCTCGGCTCCGCCGGGCATTGTCCCCACGGAGCCCGTGGCCATTGTTCCCGGCGCTGCGGGAGCCGGAGGGAGGGCAGCTTTCCACGCCTCGACCCCCCCACCCCCACCCCCCCCACCCCAATACCCCCCCTCTTCGCCCCCACCCCGATACTCGCACCGGGCTGGCGGGACCCTCTAATCCGGGGGAGGGGGGGAAAAAAATAAATAAATAAAGCAGAAAAAAAATATCGCAACCCGCAGGAAAAAAATCAAATAAATAAAGGGGGGAAAAAAAAAAAAGGCCCGGGTTGGGGGGGGAAAGAGGGGGGCGCGGGGTCCCCCCTGGCAGACTTCCTCCAAGTTGGGAGAAGCGGCGGGGGGGGGGGGGGGGGCGGGATGCTGCGGGGGTCCGCACCGCCCTGTCCCTGCGACCCCCCCCCCCCCGGGGCTGCCCCGGCCCGGGGAGTTCTGTGCGGGGCAGGGAGAGAGGGGAGCCGGGGGGGGGCGTTATTTACCTCCCTCCGCACCTCTGCATCCTTAAGGACTTAGCGACAGCGGGAGCCGAAAGCCGCCGGGACAGCGGCAGCCTCCGGGAGGGGGGGGTGGGGCGGGGGGGGCTGGGGGCAGGTATGCGGAGCCCCCCCCCCCCCCCCAAACCCCCCCCCCTCCGCGGCTGGAGCCGATGCGGAGCGGCTGAGCCGGGCTGCGGCTCCCGGCGAGGAGTGCCAGGAGCGGGGCTGGGGGAAGCGGAGCCCCCCCCGATCACGTTGCCGTTACGTGGGGTTAAACAGAAACGTCTGCCCGGGGGCTTTAACGGGCCCTGAGCCCCGGTAACACCCCCCCCACACACCCCCCCACACCCCCCCCCAGAGACCGCCGGGCCCTGGGGGGGGGGCGGATTCCGCCCAAACATCCATTTTGTCCCTTTTGGAAATGGAGAGAAGGAGAGAGGAGGGAAAATGCGCTTTTTTTTTTTTTTTTTTTTTTTTTTTTTTTCCGCTTTCTCCATATTTTACTACGTAAGGCATGACGTCCTCACGTCGGGAGCGGGATAGGTTAGCCCTGCGCTGGGGGGGAATGCACGGGCTGGCGGGGGGGGGGGGGCTCGAGGGGGGGGAAAGGGGCGGGGGCGGCTCCGGGAGCAGAACCTAAAAATAACGGGGATTGTAGGGAAAATAATAATAATAATAATAATAATAATAATAATAATAATATTCCGGGTCACCCCGCCGGTGCAGCCCCACAAGGGCATCGGGAGGCCGGACCCGGTGGGGGCCGGATCCCACCCCCCCCGCGCCTCCTCCCGGCCCCACGCCCCGCGGGACCGAGAAGGGCTCGGGGAGCCCCACAGGGCCCGGCCGGAGCCGGGGTCGGATCCGGAGCGAGGGGAAGGACGAGGGGTTTGGGGGGGTCCTCCTGCTTTTGCCCCCCCCCCCCCCCGGGGCTGGTGCAGATGCTGCGGCAGGAGGAAGCGGGCGGTTGGGGTCACCCCGGTGACTCCCAGCCCGGTGCAGGATTTATCCGCTCTCCGTGGAAATGCAGCCGAAATCGGCTCATCTTTAATTAAAAATAAATAAATATAATTAAATAACGCCCCGCCCTGGGTGTTAACACCCCCATGCTCCGAAGTAGCCGGGAGCACGGGGGTCACCCCGTCCCGGCGCACCGGGATTTTCGTAGCGCGTTAAAAATCGGTGCCGGCAATCGGGAGTCGCTCCGAATTCGGACGCGGGGGTCTCGGTGCGGGGCGAAACCCGCACGGAACCGAGCTGCGGAGCGGGGCCGGGCTGGGCCCGGGCTGGGAGCGGGGCCGGGGCCGTCGTGGTGCTGAGCCCCCGCTGCTGCCGCGGAACCGGGCCCGTTCCGTGCCCCCCCCCCCCGCCCCCCCGGCGCTGCCGGCTTTGGCCCCGGTGAGCTCCGCTTCTCAATTTCCCCCTCAACGAATATTTCTCCCCGCGGGGCTGGGGGCCGCCGGGGGGGGCTGTCCCGGTTCCCCGCCGCCCGCCCCGTCCAACCGGGGCCGTGAGGGGCCCGTCCCGGTGGGGGGGCAGCAGGAACCGGGCCCGGGTCCGCACCTCGGGGGCCCCAAACCTGGTCCCTGCCCCAGCCCCGATGGGGGGGTCCGGCCGGTGGCGGTTCTCCCTCCGGTCCCGGCCCCGCCACCGGGGCCTTCCCCGGCAAATTCCGCCGGGCCCGGCTCCCGCAGCCCCGCGGTACCGCCGGGCCCGGTCCCCCTCCTTCTGCTGGGGTTTTTGGGGGGGGGATTTTTTTGGGGGGGCGGGAGGCGTATTTTGGCTCCCTGATAAGGTTTTGATCAAAAATTCATTACGAGGCGCTGCGCGCAGCGCCATGAATATTTCAGGGCTTTTGCAAAACAACCGAGTGGGGGCTTGGGGGAGGATGCACCGGCGGGGGGGAGGAGGGGGCCCGGAGCCCGGGGCTCGTTCCCTCCCCGGTGTAAGGCGTGAAACGGCCGCGGGAAGCCCCGGGAGCGGAGCCCGGCCCCGGCCCGGCCCGTCGGGTGGCCGCGGGGACGCGCGGTGCCCAGTCCCGCTGCCGTGGGGGCTCTGGCGGGGGAGCGCATCCCCTGCTCCTCTCCAGCCGGGACGTGTCATTCCCCCCCCCCCCAAATGTCACCGAGACCCCAAAGGACACGGAGAAGCAACCCCCACCCCGCTGGGCTGGGATCCAGCCCCGCACCCGTGTGGGAGGGGGACCCCGAAAGCAGCCAGTGAGCCTCTTCCCCAGCTGCAAGGCCTGCGCCCCCCCCCCAAAAAAAAAAAAAAAAGGGGTGCACAGAGCCCTGATGGAGCAGCCCCCCGGCAGCTGCTGCCTGGCAGAGAGGCGGAAGCGTGGGGTGGGCAAAACAGCCCCCCCCAGCCCTGCAGCCCCCAGCACCGGAGCCCAGCACCCTCACGGAGCAGCGCAGCCCCCAGCCACGCCGGGCCTGCAGGTAATGGGGTTTTGCTGGGGCGGCTCCCCCATTTGCTGGGAAGGGGCACACAAAGTTGGCCCAGACCCCTCCGCCATGGGCCAGGGCCCTGCAGGATGGAAGGGGGGGGACACAGAGCGAAGCCAGGTGCTCTGTCTCTTCCCAGCACCATCCTGAGCACCGTCACCCCTAAATAAGCCGGGGGGGGCCCTCGGTGTGACCTTTGGGTCCTGCGCAACTGCGCATCGCACCGTGATGGGAGGTGGGCAGGGACACGGGGTCGGAGGGTGAGAGGGGCCTCGCTGCAAGCCCAAAGTGGGGCTGGGGGCACCCCGGGGCACCCCCCCACCCCAGTTTAGGACCTGTCGCAACGGGGCGGTACTGGACCTGCGGGCAGCCGGGGTGGATGCGCGGCTCCGGTCGGCTCCTGGGTCTCCCACCGCTGCCCTCGGTCCCGCCGGCCGCTGCCATGTCCCCGCAGTGGGATGTGGCCCCCCAACAGCCCCAGCCCCTCCCCGGGGCTCACCTCGCCCTGACATTTCCTGGCGCTCCTTCCATGCCAGCGGGTTGCCATAGCAAATCTAAATCTTACAAACAAAACGAGGAGAAAAGCCTTATTAGCATATATTCAAATGAACCATGCAATAATGCAAACCATAAATCATGCAGTCATTGCTATTCAATCAGTGTCTCTTACCCCAGCCCCCACACTTTCCCCGGGTGTCTCGGCTCCTCTCCGCATTCACCAGCCCCTTCCCAGCCTGGGGACCCGAAGCAGGTCGGGAGGGGACCGTCCCCACCGCCTGGGGGGCACCTGGGCCGCAGGCACCTCCGCTGTCACCCCGGTGTCCCCCAGATTTGGGGTGGCCACTGCCCCGCTCCCAGGCCCTGCGGCCGAGGCGTCACCAGGGGCCAGATCCGTGCCGGGGCTGGCGGAGCTCCGTCCCGAGGCAGCAGCCCCTAATCCGGGCTGGTATTTACGCCGCTCGCTGGGCTCTATTAAACGGGAAAAACTCTCCCCAGAATTAATCTCTGTGCCGTGGTTTAATCCCGGGGCTCGGCTCCCAGTAATCTCCCCGGGAGCTGAGTTCAGCGCCGGCGAGCGGAGGGGCCCCGTCCCTGTGCCACGTCCCCCGTGACGCTGCAGGGCCCCGGGCAGAGCTGCTGGGCCCCCCAAAACCCGCACGTGGTGGGCAGTGCCACCTCCCCAAACCCTCCTTCCCATCCCCAACACATCGCAGGGCCCAGGAGAGGTTCCCCCAGGCCAGGGAGCAACAAAAAGCCCATCCCTTCACTGGGCAGGTGCTGGCAGCCCCCTTCACCCCACACGTGTCCCCATTAATGCTGATATTTGGGGCACAGGGGGGGTTTTTTCCTCCTCCCCATCAGTGGGAACACCGGCCACCCGCACTAACCCTGCAGCGTGAGATCCTACAAGCACCTTTTTGGAGGTCTCCTGGAGCACACGGCTCAGCCACATGGACACGGGGATGCGGCGAGGGCCGGGGTGACCCTGCTACCACCCGTACCGGGGGCTCGGTGACCCCAGAGAGGTGGCTTTGAGCCGGGGGGGGGGGGGGACTTAGGGGATGGCAGTGCCGAGCCAAAATTAACGGGGCACAGCCCATTTTCCCCTCGGGGACATTAATGACTTGCCACCCCACACAGAGCTGTGCATCCCGACCCCAAGGAGCTGACGCCAGGCACCCCGATACCCCCAGCTCTTTATTGGTGAGAACGTAATAAATAGAAAAAAAAAAAAAAAAAAAAAAGTCCCTGGGCCGGCGGAGCAGCGCCCGCTGCCCCCGGCTGCCTCCCCTCGCCCCGGCCGGGGGCAGGATTTGGCCCTGGGGGTGCAGGGTTGGGCCCGCTGCCATCGGCCGCTGCTCTCAGTCCTGCTGCCACCCCGTGGCACTTCCCAGGCACTCCTGCTCGGTGGGGACACGCAGGGACGGACGCACGGACGGGGCTGGACAGTGTCCGGCACCGGACACCGTGCCGTGCCGGGGGGGGGGGGTAGGGAGGGGGTCCCGGCCTCGCCGTGCCCAGCAGGAGCATGGGGCTGGGGCGGGCAGAGCTGAGAAAAAGGGGGGGGGACAGCAGTGTCGGGGAGGGGCACTGGGGTGGGGGGGGAGGGTGGGGGTTCTGGGAACTGCAGCCCTGGCGTTGGGGCCAGGACCCCCTGGGAAGCCCCAGAGCAATGGGGGGGAGCGGGGCTCCTTGGGGGTCCGGGGATGGGGTGGAAGCGGGGAGCGGCTCCCCCTGCACCCCGTCAGCCTCGCTATCTCTGCCACCCCTCCACAGCCTGTGCCCGCCGCGGGGGGACGGGGACGGTGGCCCGCTGCTCCTCCGCCAGCGGCCGGGGGGGGCCCAGGGGGTAGGGGTAGCCCTTGGCGTAGTCGTCCCGCGGCTGGAGGTCTCCGGAGCCTCGGGAGGCTTCGCTCAGGGAGGCCAGGCTGCCCGGGGGGGGCTGCGGGGTGCCCGAGGGGCAGCCGAGCCCCGGCGAGACCCGCTCCGACTTGATGCTGATGGCGTGGTGCTGCGGGGAGCTGCCGGGGGCCGCATCCTCGGCGGGGACGATCCTGGCGCTGGCCCTGGGGCGAGAAGGGAGGGTGAGGCCGGGTCTCCCCATGCAGCATCCCTGGCCGACACACACGGGGTGGGAAGGAGCCGGTTGCGTGTCCCCCTTCTTCCCGAGCGGGGCTGAGACCCTCCCAGCTCATCTCACGCACCGGCTCCGTCGAATTCCTCGCCCCTGAGCAACGCTGGGGGGGCTGCAGCACCCGCTTCCCAGGCTGCCACCCACCCACACGCTGGCACGGCTGCTGGGAGCTTGGTGTGTGATGGGGGGGCACGCGGGGGCCAGGTCCCCGGGGGGCAAATTCGGCTTTAAATAGGCTCCGCTGCCAGCGGGACAGGCTGGGACTGGGTGGGTGGGAGGGTTCCCAGCCTGTCCCCGTGCACCCCAGTTTTGGGGGTGAAACCGGACGGTGTGGGGCTGTGCTTTTGGTACCCAAAAAGAAGGGTTAACCCTAAATCCCCCCATCCCTCACCCCGTTGCCAGACCCCGTCCCCTGCTGTCCCGTGTCCCCAGCCCGGTGGCGGTCCTTACCCCAGCGCTGCCATGTCCCGCGGGGGCTGCCACGAAGCCGGGGGGCCGGGCTGAAGGAAGCCGGGGGGCGGCGGGGCCTCGCCAGCCCCGTACTCTGCAGAGCAGGGGGGGAAAAGTGAGCGGGAGCTGGGGAGGGGGCATGGTCGGGGGGCTTCGACCCTCCTTGGGCACGGGGCCAGGACTTACCCGCTTGTGCCGGGGCGAGGAAGGGGAAGCCGGAGAGGCTGTGGTTGGGGATGCCGGCGCTGCCCGGTGCAAGCACGGGGCTCAGGGTCTGCAGACCGGGGTACAGCGGCCTCTGTGGGATGCAAAGGTGTCCCCCCCGGTCAGGCTTTGTGATGCTGAGCCCCCCAGGGGGGGCTGTGGTGCTCCCTCTCCCTCCCCAGCCCCGCAGCAAAGCCCCGGTTTGGAGGAGACGGGAGCGGATAGAGCAGCTCCTTGCTGAATTTGGGGGGGAGGCACCTCTGCGGCCCCGGGGGGGGGGGCAGACATGGGTGACTTGGTGGGAAATACAGTGAGCCAGGGGACAGAGGGACCCGCATTAGGCATCTCCCATGGTGCCACAGCTGGGGAGGGGACACAGTGGGGACAAGGCCACCGAGCATCCTCCTGGCACTGTCCCCCAGCCATCAGGAGCACCCTGGAGGCCCAGAAGCTGGGGGCAGCACATTTGGGGTCTTGAATCTATGGGGATATAGCGGGGCTGGGCTCCCCCCAGCAGCACTGCCCTGGGTGCTGCAGTCCCTTGGCGTCACTCACCGCTGCGCTGCCGCCGCTCCTGCCGCTGGCCAGGCTGCCGTGGGCTTCGCCGCGCCGGCCGTCGGCTCCCAGGTACAGCGGCGGCGGCGTCTTGGTGGCCAGGGCTCGGTTCAGGCTGCCGGGGGGGAAGAGGGGATAGCCGATACCTGCACGGACAGAGGGACAGGAGGATGCGTGGGTGGCACCGAAGGATGTGGAACCATCGGGCTCCCATCCTCAGGGGTCCCCGGGGCTGCAGCCGGTGGCCCCGGTGCCCTCGTCCCCGGTGGGTGCCCGTGCGTGCGTGCACGGTGCCGCGCTCCTGCAAAGCCACATCCTGCGCGCGGCCCTGGGCGCACCTGGGCTGCGGCGGCCACCCCCGGCCCGCTGCGGCCACGGCCGCGCGCTGCGAGCGGAAACGAAGGCGACGGCCGGATCTGGCCCCGGGAGCCAGCAGGGTGCAAAGCTCCCCGTCCGGACCCCGCTGCGGGCAGCCCTCGCGGCTCAGCTCCCCGCGGAGCAGCCGGGGGGACATCCTGTGGCACCGCCACCTCCCCGGCCAGGCCGTGGCCGTCCAAGGTGGGCACGCTGCGTGCCCACATCCTGCACCGGGAGCAGCGCCGAGCCGCGGCGGCTCAGCCCATCCCGGTTGTGGCAAAGCCACCCATGGCCCGGCCACCCCCGTGCCACCTCCTACCCGCCCGGGGCGGGGGTTTCCACTGGTCAAGCCTCAGCACCATTTTTTCCAGCCCCCTTTTTTGCTGCCCGGCCCCAGGGTGGCAGAAGCTCGGGGGGCACCCAGCAGCACCCAGTCCCGTGCCAGCCCCACTGGGCGGGGAGAGCCCCTCGCACCCAGCTCCAGCTCTGCCGCACAGGAGGGAGCGCGAGGCATGGGTGCAGGGTGCCCGGGGCCACCTGGGTGCGCGGCGGCCGTGACTCAGCAGCGCGCAGGAAGCAGCTGGAGGGAGGCCAGAAGCTGGTGGCGTTTCCGCAGCTGCGGCGGCGCTACCTGCCCACGCGCCCGCCCCTGCCCCGCTCCTGGTAAATCCCCGGGAGATGCTGCGAGAGGAGCTTTGCATGCGGCGTCCGGCCTGGAAAATCCCTACGGGGCCAGCGAGGTGTCCGTCGGGGGGACCTTGTCCCCGCTGTGATGCCACCCACATGCAGCCGGGTAACATCTGAGCCTACCTGGGGGCATCGGTCCTGGAGAGCGCCCCGAGAGCTTCGGTGCTGATGGTTTGAAGGCGGGCGGGCGGCCCTGGCTCTGCGGGGAGCTGCTGGTGCTGCTCAGGGCTCCATCACCGCCGGCTGGCGGGGAGCTGCCGTAGGATGCCTCAGGCAGCGGCACCGGGCTCTGCAGGGTGAAACAGAGGATTGGGGTCCGGGCTGGGGCTGGGGACACGGCTCCTGTCCCCCAGCGTCGTGGTGCGGTGGCAACTCACGTAAAAGCGGGGCCGTGCCACCGTCAGGTCCATGCCCTCGTTCAGCTTCCGCATCTTCTCGCCGGCGTCCAGCCCCTCGTCCAGCTCCAGCTCGTGGCTGTCCAGCCCCAGCCCCTTGCGCTTCAGCGTCTGCGGGGAGCGGGGCGGTGAGCGGGGTCCCCTGCCCTGCCCGACCCCCCCTCCTGCCGCCCCCCGCCGCTACCTCGAGGATGTCGGAGTTGGTGCGGCTCTCGTGGGGCTCGCTGTACTCCGTGTACTTGAGCAGCACCTTGTCCATGTCGGTGCTGGCGTACTGGAAGAGGCGGTTGGTGCTGTTGAAGATGATGAGGGCGATCTCGCAGTCGCACAGCACGCTCAGCTCGTACGCCTTCTTCATCAGCCCGAATTTACGCTTGGTGAAGGTCACCTGTGGGGAAGGGGGACACGGCGCTGCCCCAGTGCCACCGCCACGGCCCCGCCGCCCTCTCCTTTCCCTCCCAGCACCCAAAATCGCCAGGCTTTGGAGGCTCCGACACCCCTGGGGGCCGAGTGGCTTCGCCTCCCTTCGTCCCTCCCCAGCCTCGCGGCTCCTTGTCCCTTCTCGTCCCCTCTCCTCCTACCTGCCGGTTCCGCTGGTCCAGTATTCGGCTGATCTGTATTTTTTTCCGGCCCATTTTTGACTCCTAGACTCGGAGGGAGACTGGAAGAGAGAGAGAAACCCTGTGAGCACCTACCGGTTGCCTCCTCACCCCTCCGCCAACCAAAATAAGCTTTGCTGAAAAAAATAACTTTTCAGAGGAAGTTTTGGTCCCGGCGGCATTTCCCAGCTTTTCCGCAAAGAGCGTCAAACCCCCCAAACTATCAAAAAAATGCGAAATTCTTCTGAGGCAGGCGGGCAAATTCCCCTTTGCTCTGCTCAGCTGGCCCCACGGCCCTATCTCCGACACCCCTGCCCCCCGGCAGCCCCCCGGCAGCCCCCCGGCACCTGCGTGTGCTGGCTGCAGAGCGCCAGTGCCGGATCCCAGGTCCCTTGCCGGGAGCGTGGGCTCAGCCTTGGCATCCCAAAGCCGCGCCGACGCTGCCCCGCGCTCGCCCTCGCCGGGGGTTTTTACCAGCGGATGGGGCTGATGGGGAGGGGGGTTACAAAGGAGGCTGGGCTGGCTGCGGGGAGGGTCCTCGGTAAGACAAAAGGGCTGTTTTTAGGTTCAATGTTTTGTGTGTGTGTTTTTTTTTTTTTTTTTTTTGAATGCGAACAGACTAAATTTGACCTCAGCCGTTCGCAGGTCAGGAAGTGGCTGTACGAGGAGACAGCAAAGCGAAACCACCCACCTCCTGGTGCCACGTGAGGCGGTGATGGGAAGAGCGAGGGGCCAAGGGACCCCGGATCCCAGCCCCGCCGCAAGGTGCCAGTCCCGGCTGCAGCCCGGCACCGGGCATCGGCCCCTGTGACGCCCCGTTACCACTGCAGGAGGTGTCACAGGAGTGTCACTCTTGTTGTTCCCCCACACTGGACACCCCAAAATCCCTCTGGGATGGTGCTGGGGGGCTTGGTGCCATGGAAATCTGGTACAGAGCCATGGCTGGCATCACGGTGCTCCCAGCGGGACCCTCGCATCCGCCCCAAACTGGGTGCAGCCCTGGGCCAGCTCAGTCCCCGCTGACCCCAAGACATGGCCACAGGGCAAGAGCTGGCCTGGGAAGCCGGTGGGGCTGGGACACTGCTGCAGCTCTCCAGGGGACGATGCTCCCCAAATGTCCCCGGGCATCCCCAAGCGAGCCCCTCGAGCCCCCGTGGCAGGGATCAGCCCCGGTGCAGGTTGGGGAACCGCCAGCCCTTCACTCCCCCAGTGCCCCAGCCTGTCCCGCTTCCTTCTCTCAAGCACGTTGCCATTTACCATCTTGCTCAGCTGCTATATTTAGCCGATCAAAACTAATTTTAATTTATGGAAGGAAATTGTGCTGCCGTTCCCACGGCCCCGCTGCCACCCTTGTGTCCCCGGGCCCACGCACGGCGCGAAGGTACTGGGGGTGACGAGACCACCCCAGCCCCGCGGGGAACGGCCCTGCCGGGAAAAGCAGCCACCAGTTCCCTGGTGAAAGCGCAGAGGTTTTCCCAAAGCCTGTGAGCGGCCGGGACCAATCCTGCCCTCCTGGTGCGGACACCTGCGGCACGGCACGGGGCATCCCCAGGTGCATTTGCGGGGGGGTGCTCAGCTCTCACCTGCCCACCCCAACCCCATGGTCTTCCATCGAAGGTGCGGAAACACGAGCTGCTCCCCTGGGGGCCTGTGCTCGCAGCCTGCTTTGACCCTTTTTGGCCAGAAGACGCTGCACGGCCCCAGGCTCGGCCCCGAGCCCCCCACGCCCCTGCAAGCGCAGCACAGCTGCGCCCCGAGGGTTTCTTTTTAAAGGCTCACAAACCTCAGCACGGAGGAGAGGCCGTGCTGTACGCGCTCGGAGGTGCTGGGGAGGCAAAGCCCGTCTGCAGCGGGGCCACGAAATGCTGGCGAGGACCCCCCGGGCCAGCACCGCCACCCCTTGGGTGCTGCGGCACCCCAAAACCCTGCCCCAGCACCCCTTTTTCCGTCTGTGCTCGCAGGTGGGAAGCTCAGGGTGAGAGGGTCCCGACACCACTGGGACTGATCCTGCAAGGGTGCGCCTGGTCCCAACCTCTCCGTGTCCCCCCCACCCCTGCTGCAGTGCCCCTGGGACTGCCACATCCCCCCGTGCACCCAAGCAGGGCACTTTGGGACCCCCCCCAGCACCCTCACGCTGATGCTGCAGAGCGCCTGGGGGGGCAACGGCACCCCCAGGACGATGTTGCGGAGGCCCCATCCCAAAATAGCAGGCAGTGGGGGGGAGGCGAGGCGCGAGAGGCGAGAAGGAAGCGGCAGCCACAGCACCGTCAGGATGGGCTGCGGCGGGGGAAACGGGGTCGTGCTGGGGCCGGACTCGCGTGCGGCCCCCTGGTCCCCCCCTCCCCGGTCCCCTGCACCGGGGCTGAGGGCGCAGCGAGGCCTCGTGCAACGCGCGGGGCGGTTTCATCAGCCGCCTCCCCGAGCAGCTCATTATTACGGCAGGCAGCGCTCGGCCCCGTTGGGTCCTCCTGGGGCATCGCCCCGGCCACGCGGCCACCGCGGCCACGAGGGACCCGCGGGGACCCGCGCAGCCCCAGCACCGCCGGGCACCGGGGAGGGATGCTCTCGTGACCGGTGGTGATGGCATTTTGGTTTTACGCCTCCAAAGGGGCTGCCCCAAGCGTGCTGGGGCTCGGACACCGCAGTGCGGCATGGCACCGGCGCCTCGGCTCCCCCGTGCCCCCCCGGCAGGTATTAAGGGCTGGGAAGGGGGGGGGGGGGGGTGGAGGACTCTCGGTCCGGGTTTTCATTGCTGCGCCCAGGCGATAAGGCGATAAGCGGCATTAGTGCTGCGGGTGACTATCGCAGCTCCGCCGTGACGGGCATGAGGGGATGGCACCGAGTGGCGCGGTGCCACCTCCATCCCTCCAGCCTTGTCCCCATGTCTGGGGACAGCACCAAGGGAGCGCCCCGGTGCCACAGAAGCAGCACCCAGCACCCGTAACGGGCCCACAGCTTCAGACCTCGGACCTGGAGGCCGCAAGGGGGACCCAGGAAAGGAGCTCCCTGAGCTCACACGGGGCTCTGGGGGTCCCAGCAAACCCCCACGCCGACTCCAGCAGAGCTCTGCAGCCCTCAAACCCAGCTTCGACAGCTTCTATCCCACACCAGGCCAGGAGGAGAGCCCGCTTGCCTTGCCCCACCTACGGTTGAGGAGAGGAGATGCTTTGCACTGGCCAGAAGCTCCCCGCGCTGCCTGGCGTCCCGCCGGCCCCCGCTCCCTCCCACGCCTGCGTATCTTTAGCCCCGGCTCTCTGCTCCCTCGCACGCACCCGGCTCGCGTCCACCCAGCTCCTGCGAGCTGTCCCCTCGCCAGGATCCGTCCCTCGGCCAGCCGGGGAAGCGCAGCGAGGTGTCGCCCCAGCCCTCCGGCTGCAGCCAGGGTTATAATTAACTCCCCGGCTCCTGTGCATCTTTAGGGGTCATTTGCATCACGGCGGAGTGTGTAAACTTCCTATCCGCTCTCCTAATTAGCGCGCTGAGCCGGATCGGCCCCCTGGGAGCAGCGTGTTTTTCCATGAGCTGCAGCAGAGCCCCAGAGCAGCCGCGGGGCTCGGCTGTGCCGCTGCGAGGACCGGTGCGGTTTGGCACCGGGCACGGTACCGGGCAGCAGGTGCAGTGTGCCGGGCTGCGTGCGGGGCTTTTGCATCTTTCTTGATCTCTGAGTGCCCCCAGAAATGCTAAATGCAGAAAGTTCTCCCCAAATTCAGCCTGGGGACAGCCGACGGGGCAGTTATTAGGAGTGGGCAGCTGCGCAGCCACGTCCTGTGCCTGGAGACAGGACATGATGGGAGAAGGGACAGGGATGGGACGGTCACTGCCGACTCGAGGGGACGTGGCCTTGACCCCTGGGTCCAGAGCCTCGAAGTGCCAGGCACAAGGAACGGGCAAGGAAGGGGCAAGGAGTGGACACCTCTTGCCAGGGCCTCTCTGAGCTCCCCGGTGCTTCATCATCCCACCTCCCGCTCTCCCTCTCCAATGGGACACTGAGGCATCAATGTAGAAACTGGGAAAACGAGGTCATTTTCACCAAATAATGGGGATTTTGTTGCAAATCTGGAAACGTGGAGCTGGGGGTCTGCAGGTAGAAAAGGGGGAGGAAAGCAGCCAGCAAATACCCACTGCCTGCATTTGGCGGCTTCCGAACAGCATTTTGATGGAGGAAAACATTGATTAAAGTGGGCTAGAGAGTTTCCATCGCATCCTTCACTGGGATAAGACATGAGCTTGGCCAGGAGCCACAAAATCCCAGGGGGGCCAGGCCAGGCGCTGCGTTGCAGGGGCCGGGAGGGCAGCGGGCTCGAAGCAGGGTTGTGCAGACCCCCGGTCACAGCCAGATGCATGGTGCAGGGACCACCGCTGCTGCATCCATCGCCGGCTGGAGCTTCCCTGCTCCGTGCTGGGGACGTGACCTTGGTCCCTGGGGATGTGACCCTGGTCCCTGGGGACCAGGGGACCAGCGGTGCTGGGGCCTCGTGGTGCATCCCGAGGCTGGCGCAAGGAAAAGGCAAAGTTTAGCAGCGTTTCTGCAGCGGGGCGACAGGCCCTTCTGCTTTTTATGGGTTGTTTAAACAACCAACCAGTATAAACCAGAGCGGGCCAGTGGTGTGGGGTGGGAGCGGGGAAGCAGGAGGAGCCTGCTGGGAAGCAGGGGAAAGGAGAACCCAGGGGGATGAGGGGCTTGGGGACCCTCTGGGGCCATCAGGGAGCTGGGGACAGGGTGGTTGCTGGCACTGAACACCTTCCTCCCCATCTCATACACACGCAGTCAACTGAGCCCCGAAACACAGACACACCAGGCACCACCCCAGCACCATGCAAAATCCCCGGGGACAATTAAAATTCATCTTTCTGCCCGCTTCTGCAGCACGGGGCTTGATCAATGGCATCGCCCTGCATCCCTCCGAGCCAAATCCGGGATGGGGCTGGACTGGGGGGACCTGGGCACCGTCCAGCCCCAGCCCCGCGCTGGCTCCGGCCCCGCTGGGGGTGACACAGAGCGGAAGTCCCGCCAGCGGCCGGCCCCTTGGGCGAAGCGCAGCGATGGGCGGAGGCTTTTCGGTTCCAAAATGACTGTGTGGAAGGAGGAAGGATTGCAGTGGCCCCGAAAAACGAGGCGGCTCTTTTCCTTGGAAAGACAGACGGACACACCAACCCTCGCTGGGGCCTGGGCCACCTTTTTGGCTCGGCGTTGGCAATGCTGCCAGCAGCAGCCCTGGGTAGAAATGCTGTTCCTGCAGGGCTGGGCTGCCCCTCGCTGCAGCTGGGCATTCATACGGAAACGATACTCGTTTGCTGTTGGAGGGTTCGCTGGGGCAGCCACAAGGTGCTGACAGCTCGCCTGAGCCAGCCCCATGGCCTTAGGGCTGCGTGGGTTACAAACCTGGTTTGCTCCCGGCAGTCCTGCTGCAAAGAGGAGGGAAATCCAAGGGTCTCAGATAGACTGATCCTCCCCCTGCTTCTGGATTTAAATGACCCCCGTCGTGGTTCAGCATGTCTGACTCTCCAGCCCTGCCGCTGCAGGGATGCGTCCCACTGGGTGTAAGCAGAAATCCCTCTCCTTTGCCCTGTGCAAGTTTCTCAACCTGTTTTTCATCCACACTGCTGCTCTTGGCACCAAGGTATCATCAGTGCCCAAGACTTGGAGGCAAGCAGGAGGATTTGAAGGTCCTAAATCAAACCTAGGGCCTGCGTCTTGCCCCAAATCCCACACCCTGAGCTGCAAAGGCCTCCCCTTGACCTGTGTGGCTTGTCCAGCTGGCAGCTGGGAACATGGCAAAGGGACAGGATCTGGCTCCCTTCCCAACAGGACCGGTACCCAATGTCCCAAGGGATGTGCATGGGCCGAGGGGACGCAGCCCATCGCCTTCCCCGGAGCACCTTCCGATCGAGGCAGGTCCCTGCCCTCCGGCTCACCTGCCAGCCGCCGAGTTAATTCATTACCCGCGAAACCCCATCTCCACAGCCCAGCAGCTCTGGGAAACTTTCTCTCATTAAAAGAGTAAAGCCCCGGGGATGGGGACTTGCTGGCAGTCAGCTGCAGCGGGCAGGAGGACCCGGCAGAGGATCCACCTCGCTCGCCCCACGGGACACGCGATGGAGCGAGGCTCACATGCTCTGGGACACGCTGGAAATGCCACGTGCTGGCAAGGAAGAGCCATGCACGGGTGGCATCCCTGCTCGGGAGCAGCGAGGAAACCGAGCTACAGTCCTGCCAGAGCCGTGCAACATCCCAGCAAGGCTACGGGGAGATCAGGCCCTGGTCCTGCGGCGGGGCTGGGGTGTCCCGGTGCTGTGCCCGCACCGAGCAGGCAGCCTGGCCGTGCCGTGCCTCAGTTTCCCCTCTGCACAGCGGGCTCGCTCCCACCACCCAAGGCCCAGCAGAAGGGTGCTGGCGACGAGGTTTATGCGGATGGCAGTGCCGGGGCAGGGCGGCTGCCCTCCAGCCTGCACTTTTGGGTTAAACCCAGGCGTTCCTCTCTGCGCAGACACGAGTAAAAATAACCGCCCCGAGCGCAGCGCAAACCGCAGGCTTTTTATAGCGCTCCATCCCTAGACGGCGGGGCGGGGGCCAGGGCTCCGCCGTGCCCAGGGCTGCCCGCAGGGCGCCGGCCCTGCCGCACCGGCACCCCCCGGCCAGCCGGGGCCGGCCCCGCTTCCCCGGCCCGTGCGTCCCGACGGGGCGGCCGCTGCGGGGCCCGCCGCCGCCCGGGGCTGGGGAACGGGCACGGGGCTGGGGGCACACGGCTGGCACCCCCCCCCTCCCCCCCCCCCCTCCCTCCCCCCCAGCCCGGCACCCCGCGGTGCCCTCTGCCCCGGTGCCGCCCGGTACCGGCTTCCCCACCGGGGGTCGGGGGCTCTCCGCGTCCCGGTACGCACGGGACCCCCTCCCCGCCCGGGCCACGCACCTGGCCACCGGCTGCTTCTCCTCGGTAAGTCCCCGCCGGCACGGCCGCGGGGCCCGGCGCTGCAACGGAGCCGGCCCGGCCCCGGTGCGGCCCCGCCGCCGCCGTCCGGTGCCGGTGCCGGTGCCGGTGCCGGTCCGGTGCCGGTGCGAGTCCCGGGAGCCGCGCGCTGCCCGCCGCCTGCCCCAGCCGCGCCGGTGCATTTGCATAACCCCGCCCCCTCCGTTAGGAAATTTGCATAGAGCAGCCGGGCTCCCTTCCCATTGGAGGATATGGTATGGTGATTTGCATAACCCCGCCCCGAAGGGAAAAGGGGCGGGACGCGCGCTAAGGGTTGGGGTTTGGGGGGCTGCGGGCAGGCACGGGGCGGGTTTGGGGTTCTGGGGGGGGGGCGGCATAAAGGGGGTGTTGGGGGGGGATGGGGGCTTTGGGGCTGGGGGGGAGATTTGGGGGGTGTTATGGGGGAGGATGTGGGGCTGGGGGGGGAGTTGGGGCTGGGGTGAGATTTGGGGGGGGGTCTTATGGGGGAGGATGTGGGGCTGGTGGGGATTTGGGGCTGGCATGAGATTTAGGGGGTGGCTGTGCCCTCACTGCAGGGGTATGGGTTTGGGCTGAGCAGAGGCTTCCTGGGGATGGGTTTAGGGCCAGGCTCTGGGTTTGACCCACACCAGATCCCCAGGACCCCCCAGCATCACCAGCTCCCTGCACTTCCATCCGTTGTGGGGCTGGGGGTGCCCGAACCCTGTTCCCCAGGGGTCACAGGGGGCTCAGCAAAACCACAGTGAAAAAAACCTCACCTGCTCAGAAACGAACAGTTATGCACTCACTCTCTTTTTTATCTTTTATGTTTATAAATGAAATGTTTTGCCCTGCGAGGGTCTTGTCCCCGGCCCCGTGGACAGGCGGGACAGACACCAGCAGGGACAGACACCGTTTGGAACAGACACCGGTCGGGACAGACAGACACCGGCCGGGACAGACGCCAGCCGTGGCCGCCGCTGCATTTGCTCAGCTCGGCCATCCCCACCCTGCAGCGAGTGGTCCTGGAAACCAAAGCGGGGGGCCGGTGAACCGCAGTGACATAACACGAGGGAGGCTGCGAGGAAGCGCCGGGGACGCTGAGCGAAACCTCAACACGCACCCCACAAGCTGCCGGGGACCTGCTTTGAAAAAAAAAAATAAAAATAAAAAGCAACCCAGCGCCTGCAAGGCGAGCTGCAAATCCTGCATGTCAGGCAGGGGCAGGGCCCGGTGACACCTGGGACAAGCCAGCTGTGATTTCCTGGCACCGTCCCCAGCAGGGGCACGCGGCAGAAACCCGCTGCGCGCTGGGCCACCTCAAGCAGGGCGAGGAGGATGCACGTGTTGGTGGATCCTGCAGCTCGAAACCGGTGCAGAGCGACCCGGCGTGCACTCTGCAGAGCAAAGCGAGCTGCTGCTCCGCCGCGTGGTGACAAACCCGTGGCCAGCCTGGGCTTGAGGGGACACCGATGGACTCTGGCTTTGTGTCCAGGCCCCCAGATCAGCTCCGGAGAGGTCACCGCCTGCCACCGGGGCGGGGACGCCAAGGGCTGCCCGGGAGCTGCTCATCCCACGGGGAGCGCCGTGTTTACAGCGGCGAGGGGGAACTGATGCAACTCCCCAGCCCTCGCCACGTGAGCGGTGCTACCAGGGCAGCAGTGGGAAGCGGTTTACAAGGGCTCGCTGGAAATCAGCTCCCAGGCCAGCCCCGGGCGCGGGGGGGGGACACACATCCTTCCATCCCAGCCACACGAGGGGTCCGGTCCCGGTCCCTGGGCAGAGGGGCTGGGGAGACGGGGGCTGCTGGCTGGATCAGGGTTCCTGCGCAGCTTGCGCAGGCAGAAAGGACATGACATCTTGCT
The DNA here is from genome assembly GCF_009769625.2 of Cygnus olor. Taxonomy (NCBI): domain Eukaryota; kingdom Metazoa; phylum Chordata; class Aves; order Anseriformes; family Anatidae; genus Cygnus; species Cygnus olor. Next base: position 1,452,370 of record NC_049194.1, on the reverse strand, counting down.
CAGAGCTGCTTTTAAAGCTCATGATTTATAGAGGGCTTCAGAGTGCAATTAGCAGACTGTTAATTAGCCCTGCTCGTAATCTTAATTGATCCTGAAGAGGAGGAGGGAGGGAGCGCAGAATTACAAGGGAATCGGCAGAGCGGCATTCTGCCCGCGACGTGTCCGGGTGTCCCCTCCTGCGCAGGGGGGTTTGGGGACACACAGGATGGCCTCTTGTCCACCCAGACCACGGGACCTCCCCGGACCTTGCCCTTGTTTTGGGGCCCCCTGGGGTTCGGCTTGGCCCAGAGTGCTTCCATCCTGAGCAGCCAACCCCCCTTTTTGGGTGCGGGGCTGCCCGGAGCCCCCCAGGTCGGGGGGTGCCCAGGCTCTGCCTGGCTGCTCCTTGCAAGCTCCAGGCTGGAGGTTCGAAAGCTTTGAGCTCCCTCTTGAGGCCCTTCCTGCCCCAAAGTCCTGGGGTTTTGGGGAGCCCGAGCTGCTGCTGGGTGCCCCAGGCTGAACCCCAAATCGAGCAGCCCATGGGGTGCGGCTGGGCCCCATCACTTTCCCGGCCACGGCAAGGGGACGGAGACACCGGCACCGGGCGCTGGTTTGGGGACCCTGGGCCAAGCGCCAGCGACACGGGGCTGGGGACCAACATCCTGCACAGCCAAAAATGCAAGCGGGGCTGGAAATGAGCAGGGAGCCAAAGCCGTGCTGCCTGCCAAGGCCAACAACACCAGCGTCCAAAATAACCCCGTGTCCCATACGGCTCTGGCCGGAGCAGAGGGTGCCAGCGGGAACCACCCACGCGAGACGCGCAGCCCTGACGGAAAGGTCGCCTGCCCAGATCCCACAGCCGGGCCCCCGCTGCCACCAGGCTGGAGGAGCCCCTGTCATACCCAGTCCCCTTCCCCATCCGCCTGGCCCTGGCAGGGTGCCTGGGACGTGCACGGAAAGGCGCGACCCCGATGTCCCCCTTGTCCCGTACGTGCGGGGAATTGGTGCTTTGAGGGCTGAGGGCTTGAGTGGGGAAGCCCTGCCTCAGTTTCCCCACTGCTCCCGAGGCACGGCATCTTCCCAGGATAACAGGGGACCTGCAGAGTGAATTTTCCCAGAATAACGGGTAACCTTCCTGGCAGGGAGAACGTAGAACGGGGCTGCGGGGGGCGCACAGCACGAGCCCGCCGAGGGAGAGCACAGCAGAGGGCAATTCCCAGCCGTTCCCAGGGGACGATGTGCTTCTGCTTCCCAGGATATTTATAAGGCACGGGAAACTTGCGCTGACGGCAGGGCAGCTTTTCGCCGGCCCTTTCTCAGCCTCGCAGGAATGTATTCGGGGTGCCCCCCCCCCCCCCCAACCTGACGAGGAGGCCTGCGCTGCAGGTGGAGGAACAACGCACCTCCCGGGGGGGCAGGATCAGGCCCTGGCAGCACCCCCTTCCCCCGGGAGGATTTTCCCAGGGGCGTGGGAAATGGGAGAAGCGAGGGGGCTGCGGGGGGGGTGAGCAGAGGGGTGATGGTGGGGTCCCCCCCAGCACCCTCCTGCCCATCTGTCCCCGGAGCCCCTTCCCTTTTCCTGCCCCCTCCAAGCCCCCACCGGCCCCGGGGGTGGATGCGGGCGGAGCCGGGGGGTCTCGGCCGGTGGGGGGCGGCCCGGCTGTGCACCCCCCTTGGCGAGGGGCCGGCTCGGGGGGCAGGACCGGCCCGCCCCGGCCCGCCCCGGCCGGGCAGCGGCGCACGGAGGGAGGCGCACGCCCGGCGGGGCCGCAGCTCGGTCCCGGGGCTCGGTGCCGGTGGGGCTGCGGGAGTACCGGGGGTGCACGCAGCTCCCCCGGCACGGAGCGGCTCTGCCATCCCGGTGCCCCCCGGTTCCCGGTGCCCCCCCGGTTCCCGGTGCCCCCCGGTTCCCGGTGCCCCCCGGTTCCCGGTGCCGGTGCCACCATGCCCTCCTCCTACCCGCAGCGGGCCCTGACGGTGCTCCTGCTCTTCGGCACGCTGTCCGCTGCCATGGCCCTGCTGGCCTCCAGCCTCATCTTCCAGCTGCCGGCGGGGCGGCCGGGTCCCGGTCCCGGTCCCGGTCCCGGTCCCGGTCCCGGTCGAGGGGCGCTGCCGGAGCCGGCGGCCGCCGCGCTGCTGCCGGTCTCGGCCGTGCTGGCCGCGCTCTGCCTGGTGCTCAACGTGAGCTGCCTCCTGCTCTGCCTCCTCCACGGCTACTTCAGCACCGAGCTGTGCCGGGGGCAGCCCGGGCCCGACCGGTGAGAGCGGGGGGGGGGCCCCGGGGTTGGGGGCGGGGGGGGGGGGCACCGGGGATTGGGGACGGGCACCGGGGATTTGGGGGTCGGGGGGATGTGGGGGCGCCCGCGTGCTCTGGAGTCCTGGGGATGCTGGGGAGGCTTGGAGGGGTCTTGGCCCCCCCCGTTATTGAATGTCCCTGGGGGGTGGGCAGTGGCTGGGGGGGGGGCTCTGGGGACTTTGACCACGGTGGCTTTGGGGAGCGGACAGGGCTGCTGGCACGCGCTGAGCACTTCAATATCACAAAGTTCTTCCATCGATGCTGTGCCAGCTTGGGAAGCGGGGTTGTCTCCGGCCGATAAGCCCGGGGGATGGAAATACGGCCCTCGAATTCAGCGTGGAGCTGAGCTGAGCGACTGCGTTATTGCCAAGGGGAGAGTTTGCAGCCGCCCGTCCACCTGGCTGCACCGAGGCACCCGATTTAATTTCCCCGGTACCTTCCCGGTGCGAGCCCAGCCCTCGTGCTGGGGTCTGCGCTTGGGGGAGTGCAGGGGGTGCCCAGCGGCCACCCCAAATTTGTGCCTGTGCAGGGGCAGAGCCAGGCTCTTTGGGGCGCTGCTGGCATGGCTGCACAGCACCCAAATGACCGTAGGCCCAGGTTCATTAACCACAAGACACGTGTTAACTTAATTGTTACCAGCAGGTTTACACTTGCAAAACTCTCTCCAAAGCAATTCCTCTCTCCTTCCTCGGGCACGAGCTGGGTTTTGGTGGTGGCCCCCCCCCCCAGTGCCCGGCACCAGCTCTGCTCTGGGTGCAGAGAAAAAAGCAGCTCGCAAATGACGGCAGTTAAATGCGGCTGGGTGGAAACTGGTCTGTGCGCGGGGGGGTCCCTCGTGCGATGGTCCCCGCGGGATCGTTTTGGGACCGCTCTGGCTTGGGCAAGTCAAAACTCAGCTAGAGGAAAGGACAAAGGCTCAACAGCTCTGTCCCTGACCAGACACAGCTTGTAATGCCTAACGCTGCGCACGACGGCCCCAGCAAGTGAGCAACGTCTCCGCTCGGCGCCTTGCAAGCGACGCTGACGTGTGCTCATTAGCGAAGGAGAGCAAAATGTTTCTGCAAAACAGAGCTCCTGGAGGAAACCTCGCTTTCTGTGGGAGCTCAGCTCCTGCTGGAAAACTTAGAGCAGAAAACTCCCCATGGGCTGTGAATTTGTCCGAGGTTCTGTACGGATTTGGGCTGGAAAATGCTTGTTGTTGAAGTGGTGCCGTTCTTCTTTGGGAGCCCTGAGCGCGAGGCAGGACAGGCACTAATCAAGCAGCCAAACGCCAGCTCACAGCACAGGGAGGGAGCGTGCCAGCCGCGGGACAGCCCGAACTTCAGGGGGCAGCGGCTTGGCCAAGGGCTTCAGGCCAGAGCAACCCTCACGCACAGCCGTGGACCCTGCTGATGGCTCTGCCCGAGCAGGAGAGCTGTTCCCGGACAGTTTGGCTTTAAATGATGCTTCCGTGCTCTCCTCCCTGCAAAGTAAGAGGCTGCTTTTGGCTCTGCTGCTGGCCATGCGAGGCCCGGGCAGGCTGGAGCTTGCAAAGGGCAGGGCAGGAGCCTTGGATCTGCACCCTTCTGCCTGGCATCGAGCAGATCGCTTGGGCTGGCCGTGCCTCAGTTTCCCCAGCTGCGAGCTGAGGCTTACAGTCATGTTCGGGGAGAAAAGGGACAGTTCCTGGGACGTGGGGGTGGTTGATTGCAAGCTGCGCCCACAGCCTGGGGCAGGAGGCAGTGGTGGGACGCAGCCCCTCTCCCCCACGATGCCGGACGCCGTTTGGTGCCGTCCCCTCGTGGCCGAGCTGCCCCGGCCCCTCCGGACGCCGGTTTCATTAGGGGACCCGCTCACGTCCCAGGGACCTTTCCCACGTTGCGACTGTCACACTGAATTACCGCTCCGCTTCTCAGCGCCGCGCTCAATGGGCCGAGCCAGCTCCAAACAAAGTCCTTCTCCTCCCCGCTAATCCCCCCCCCCCCCGACTCAGGTAATTAATAAAACAAAGCGGCTGCTCTTCCCCGCCGGGCAGCGAGGAGCGGGTCCAGGCTCTATTAACGGCTCCTGGCTGCGACGGGCAGCGTTCGACGGGGACAGCAAGGCCGGGAGGAGGGGACGGGGTTGGGACACTCTGGGGGGAGACGGGGACAGGGCACGGCGTCCCTTGGCTGCTTCGTTTGTCCCACGGGGCGGCGAAGGAGCATCACGAGGGCTGGGCCTGCCAGGACCGTCGTGCTGCTGCCCGCTCAGCTGGTGCTTCCATGCCAGGGGGTTTTTCGACCAGCTCCTGGGAGTTTTGGAGGTGTCGGCAGGAGCAGCGGTGCCCTGTGCACCCCCAGCACGGCCAGATGGTTTGGGGGGGGCTCTTCGTGGCTTTCCCGCAGCATGGTCCTGCCACATCTCTTGAAGCAATTGCGTGTCTGAGCGCCTGCATCACCTCTGGCCATGCTACGCCATGCCCTCGTCCTGCTCGCTGGCAGAAGAGCCCTCTGGTGACTTCCAGCAGTGCTCTCCGGGGCCCAGAGAGAGAGGAGCGAGGTTTGGCACCGCGATCCGGCTCTGGGGATGCTCAAGCAGCAGGATGAGCTGGTGCTGGGCTGGGGCTGGCCCCGAGGCCGTGCCCGCGGAGGGCGCGTGGCCTGGTCCGCAGCGCAGCGGGCGCAGGGGTCGGTGCTGCACGCGGAACAAAGGCCCTGCTGGAAAGGAGCTGGTCTTTTCATGTGTTTTAGGCACAATTCAAACACCGAGCCCCTTCCGGACAAAAGGCTTGCAATCTGAGCTGAGCAAAGAAATCCAATCCCAAGGTTGAAGAGAGAACCCGGCCTTGCTTAATTCAATGCGCCGGCACTTTGCTTTTCTCTCTTTCTTTCCGGGGGAAACGGGCTTGCTGCCTCGCTTTTGTTCCCTGCTTGCTCTTCAGGGTTTGCTGAACAAGGACAAATCACCTGCAAAAAGCCCCGAGCCATTCGAATCTCTCTCTTCTCCCTGCCCCACCCGGTTTCTGAAGCACAGCTAGAACCAGACAGGGAAAGTTTGAAAATTCAACTCATCTCAAGATCTTCTGTTCCAGAGTGGGAACAACGCAGCCCAGCGGCCTGGGGGAAACCCCAATTCCGCAGAGCTCCTTGGGCTCATGACCTGCCCCTGAACCTTTTCTCTATGCAAAACCAGCGTTTCGGTTTCTCAGCAGGGGCCGCAGCATCGGCGCTTTTCCTGTGCTGAGACCAGCAAAGCGTTTTTCTCACCTGTTTTGCAGGGCAGACTGGTTCCTTCTGGACAGCCGGACAGTTCGCCACGCCGCCATCGGCTTGTTCTGCTGTGGGGTCTCGGTCTACCTAACAGGCAAGTGCTCATTTCCCACCAGCACAGCCCAGCGGGGGGGGAAAGTTGACCCAGCAGGGCTCGTGCAGCTTCAGCCCAGCCCGTGCCTTCAGTGCTGGTCGCTGAGTGCTCGTGAGCTGCCGAGTTTCCATTCCAGCATCGGGTTTGCTTTGCAAATGGCACGGCCACCTCATTCCCGTAGTGCGATCTCTCTGTTCTCAGTGACCAGCCCTCACGGGGCGCTTCTGGCCCAAACTTCTACAGGTCAGATGCTTCCCTTGAGTCCTCACAGTTCGTTATGGTCTGCTGCACTCTCCCTTCCAGCTCTTGCCATCTACATGCTGCTGCTGTTCGAACTCGAGGCCGGTATTGCCAGCGCCTGCATCCTCTCCTCCGGCATCATCGTCCTGCTGGTCACAGTGACGCACGCCCTGGTGCGCGCTTCCCAGCTCTCCCGCCGCAGCCGCTCCGAGGTCTCTCACACCCTGTACGAGAACGACTCTGCCCAGCACAGCGAAGCCCCCGCCGGCGACCTCAACAACAAGAACGTGGCTGCGCCCCGGCCCGAAATCCACCGAGAGTTTTCCTTCCCCCCTTTCCTGGAGCGCAAACCCCAGCTGGGATCCCCGGCCAGCAGCAACCTCACCTCGTCGGGCAGCCCCGGGGCTCGCTCCGAGCAGGAGAGCTACAACCTGCCCCGCACGCACAGGACGCTGTCGGCAGAGTCGGCCCTGCTGCAGGCACAGGGCAAGCCCTGGAACGGCGTCACCCGCGAGATGAGGAATGTGCTGGCACGCAAACCTGGAGCCTCGGGCAAGGACTCGACGCTGGTGTGAGTGGAAGAGGGGCCTCTTCGTCTCATCACGCGGCGGCTGCAGGCGCCAGGGCCAGGATTTGCATCTCTGTTTAGAGCTTAACGTAGGTCCCGTCTCAACCCCTGCGGCAAGGAGCCTCGTCAGACCAGGGGGTGGCTGATTTTCTACCCTCTGCCCTCCTGCAGACACCAGAAGACAGCTCCCAGTCCCTCGAAGACTTGAGGAGCGAGGGGACCTAGTCCAGGAGCAGACCTACCCTCCTTCCCCAGCAGATCCCAGCTTTCTTTGGCTGCCTGTACCTCTCTCCCTTTCCCCTCCCACTTTCCTCCTCCCTCCTCTATCCCCAGAAGCCGGCACTACACCAAGAGCTCACACAGCCAACCCGAGGGCTTCCCTGCAGCCAGGTGTAAGAAACCAGGCGAGGCGATGGAGGAGCAACAAGTGAGATGGAGCCAGAGGAGTCTGCGGGTTGCAGAGAGTGGGTTTGAGGTAGCAGAGAGGCCTCCTGCTCGGGCACCAGCACCTCGACCCTCTGAGCAGGACACAGCCCGCTGCCCAGGGCCCTGGCTCTGCTCAGCGGTGGGGAACCTCACGGGGGATTCCCTGGATGCCACCTTGAGAGCAGTGACAAGTGTCAGGGCCAAGACCTGAGGTCCAGGAATGGGTTTGCATCGACAATGCAGCCCCGCACAGGACCAGAGCAGCAGCACGCTGGGTTCTTCCCCAAGTCCTCATCATCCAGCAGTCAGTAGAGTATTTCAGGGAGTGAAAGGAAGCCACTGATCCAAACAGATCCTCTCACCTTCCGTGTTACTGTCCTGAAAGACACCTGGTGCCCCGAGCACCATACAGAGCATTTCTTTGGAAACTGAGTCTGGCACTGCTTTGATCCCTGCGTCTTTGGGAAATTCTTCAGCAGAACAGAACTGCTGGTTCCAAGAGAGATTAACAGTGCTCGACAAGGGATGAAGAAAGTCCAATTTTGTCTGAAGAGCAGGACAGTTTCTTTTTCACTTGAAAGGCTCCAACTCTGCGTGTCTTTGTTTTGCTCCGCGCCCTTTGAAACAAGCAGAGCCAGCAGGCTCCAAGACCCCCCAGCCTGAGCGAGCAAGAGGGGAAGGTTTGAGACAGAACTTGTTTGTTTTGCCTTTTTATTATTGTTCTCACTAAGACCAAATTCAGCACTTCCTGGCACACACATGAAAAACTCTCCTCGCAGAATGCCTCCTGAACAAAGCTGAAGTGTGCCTACATTAAGTCTTTACACAGCCACCTACGAAATACTGAAAGCAAGACCTAGTTTTTTCTGAGATACTTCTGTGGCCAAGAGGTAGAGAGAAAAATGCCTCGTAGCAGTCTGCCATCAGAAAGAACTGGAAAGGACAAATGCAGAACCACCCCGCTTCCCTTTTGCAGAACAGTGTGGAAAGAGACTGCCCCACAAAGGCAGTCCTGACCCCAGGAGTAGGATTTGCCTGCTCAGGTGCAGCACCTCGTTACTGGGAACAGCGAGGCAGGCAGGCCTCTGTGCGGCTTCACAGACTGAGCGGAAGGTTTCTTATTCCTCCACGTGGTCGGTGAGCATGGAGCTGGGCTGGAGAAGAAGGCAGAGGACAGCCAGTCTTGTCCAAAATCAGGAACTGGCTGGCGGATTCTTGGCTTGTGGGGCAACAGTGCTGTAAAAAGAAAGAGACAGTCATGTCCAGCAGGCAGGCAGGACGTCAGCAGCCATGGGAATGTGAAGAACCAGGGGAGCCCTAAAATAAAGCCTCACTGCTCGGAGCAGGAGAGCTGCTTAGACAAGCACACCTTTCAGCGCGCTGTGCAGGCTACGGAGCAGCACACAGCAGCCCCCATGGGCGTCAAGACAGCAATCTTCAGAGCCACACCACCGCAAAAACAAACAAAAACAACTCTAAAAATGCTCTGTTAGGGCTGCGCAGTGTGACCCTGCTGCACGGGCAGCTGGGAAAACACAGAACCTGCACCAGAAATGTCTAAAGCAGAGCCATGCTGCAGAGACGGAGGCGCTTTGTCTGCTGGGGTGGTTTTATCAGGGACGGGCACCCTGTTCGTGGTGAGCACGGGCATTTGGGAGTCTTCTCACTCCTAAGCAATCAGACTCCAATCCCAACACAGTTCTCAGGAGAGACAAATACACTGGACTCAGACAATCTGCTGGAAGATGTTTTAGTAGCTGTAGCTCAACTGCAGGCATACAGAAATGCATAATCTTTCTGCCACATCTGTCAGCACCACTAATCTCTAAGGGACTCTCCTCAGAAAATCCACATAGATGACAGAGTACCAAAGGCAGCCTCTCACCTACTCCATCTCAGTAGCATCATCGCACTCCAAATGCCTTTAACACAACAAATATTTAATGTATTACAGAACCAAACATCCCTTTTTAAATAAGGAAATAAATTATTTTCCAGTTACCCTTTTGTAAACAAGATTATTTGCTTCCCATGGCAAACAAAGCCAGAAAATCACTGCAAGGCAAGCAGCACGCTCTTATAAATAACAGTCTGGAACCACATTACTGAGATAACCGCTTGGCGTGTTTGTACTGGGCTGGGTTACGTCACCAGAGCCTCTGTGAGCCAGAACGGGCGCCCAGATACACGGGCAGGTCGGTGCCAAGCCCCTCGCTACCTGCGGCCCTGAGCAGCGTTCAGCTGGTCCTTCATGGCGATGGCGTGCTTGAGCAGGCTGTCGATGCTCTTGAAGTACACGCTGCTGTCCGTCATGTTCTTTATGGCACTGAAAGCAGAGAGGGGATGGAGGGAGGAGGACTGGTTAGTATTGCCACATGTGGCGTGGTTTTAGAGCCCCCTGCCTTGGCAGAGAGGACTGCGAGGAAGACACCTCAGCTTTAGGCAGTGCTCTGCAGCTTCAGACACTAAATAGGTAGGGGGTGGATTTCCTGCAGGAGCCTGGCAGTTCTGCATTGCACACGCAAGTGGGGAAGAGCGGGCACCTCGTCAAAGCGAAGCCCCCGAGGTTCGGAGAGCTCTGCCTGCACCCTGAGCCTCCCACCCCAACCGCTCCTTCCCGGCTCACACCGGGAAGGTGCCAGCGAAGCGCAGGCCGCTTTGTTTCCAGCCCCAAACCCGTGCCGCTGAGCACAGCCCCTCCTGCTTGGAGAGGTCTGCCGTACCTGCAGGCGTACTCCACCGTGTAGATGGCTCCTTGGCTTTGCTCCTCCCAGCTCTGCATGTCGGACTGCAAGAGAAGAGCAGGCAGCGTTGGGCACGCACGAGGTAGACGCAGCGGCGCGCTCTGCCAGCCCTGCCCTACCGAGGGCTTTGGCTGCTTTTCCCTAGAAGCTGAGCTTGGATCCCATCTCCTGCCTGACAGCCTGTGACGCCCCCGACAGCCTGTGACGCCTGGCTCCGGGTGCCAAGCCCCAGCATTTAAAAGAGACGTTTATTGTGCCTATTTCTGGAAGGGCTACTGGTTCGGGCCAACGCTTTGGATGCTCTGGCCAAATTCCCCTTGTTTTCAGATGTGCCCGCGAGGCAGCGAAGAGGCACGGTAAGGCAGGCTGCAAGCAGCCAGCAGCTGCCCGAGTGCACAGGACCGGCTGGAAGTGCCAGCGAAATCAGACCTCCTGGTGGGCCTGGTCCAGGCTCTGAACTAACCCAGCCCCCTCCTCCCCAGCCCCCCACGCAAACCCAGATGAAACAGTTTATTCTGCAGCGCTGAAAGCTCTCGTTTCACCAGACCTGCTACTCCGTTCTCACAGCCACAAGCCTCCCAGTCCTGCAGTCTGCTCTGAAACTCTGCTATCTGATCCCAAGCAGCACTCAGCACCGTGCCCTTCTTTTTACGAGCTCGGAAGAAGCCCCGGGAACCCCACATGAGTTCAGGAACTACACGCAGTTCTGGCATGGCACGTAACCGCATGCTGTAACTCCAAGGAAAGGGAAAACCAAGCGAATACACAAATTACAATGAAAGCGCAGCTCGATTCAGAGGTGTAGCTCAATAGATAACTATTTCCAAAGTCCTTAAGTAGCTTGGGCACTCTTGAAAATATGTTCTCATGGGAGCTAATTCTCAAGTCTATTCTGTTGGGTCTAGTTACAAGGCAGAGGAAATCCAAGGGCCCCTTTCTGTGACTGAAGGAGGTCGGGTAGGAGCTTGGAGTGCGTCCAAAATCACTTCTGCTGTTCAAAGCCTGTCCTACATCAGGACGCTTGACCACATAGCTCTAAAGCACAAAAGAAACAAGCCTCTACATGCAGTGCTCTAGGCAGTTCTCCGCAGGAGAGGGTACTTCGGCCCGGGACTCACAACCCCACAAGCCGTCCTGCAGAGACCGCGCTTGCTCCACAGTCCGATCACGTTTTCACAACCGTATCTGTTGCTGAGAGCAGGGTTTGCGAGCAGAGGCAGCTGCAAAAGGCACAGATACGTCCTGCAGCTCCTCAGCCTGTTCGCTCCAAGAGGTGCCAGACGATCTTTAACAACCATTTAGAGCCCAGCATCGCGCTGGCTCAGCCGCACGTGGCACCAGAGCAGCGCTCTCAGACTGCCCTCGTGAAAGGAGGCTCTGTCCCACGACGGGCAGGAGACCCCACGTAACAAATTACCAGCAGCATTTCTTCCACCTTTTCTGGACACTTTGAAGCACTGACTGTCAGCCCGCAAAGCCCAGCACAGGGTGAGGGCACGGGGACAGAACTGGAGCCAGAGATGGTGGCTACAAAGCTCCTATGAACAAGTGGGGACGACGCAGTCTGCTCCAACAGCAGCTTTTCCGTGGTCCTGCCACTTCTGAGCACCGGCAGATTTTAATCATTTCCCAGTATCGGAGCCAGTGATGTCCATTCCCAGCATCCCCACCTCTTCCCGGGAATGCGATGCCCTTAATTAGGAACAAAAAGCCTCTCCCTAGAGCTCCCGACTTCTTAATCTTTCCTTGATGTCCTTTCTTGAAATTCCCAGGATGTGCCCTCGGATGCAGTTTAAGAGCTAAAGCCAGCTATTAATATACAATAGCACTAATGACATAGCACTGCTGCCGGGCGGTAAATTAACGAGGAGATCTAAGTTCTCCAAAGACCAGGGGAAATCCAGACAGGCTGCTCTGTGTGGAGCAGGGCTTAGCAGCGCAGCCACGGCACGTGGGGGCAGCGAGGGCCTCGCATCGCGCTCCCTCTTATCAGCGAGGTGCTAAATCTGCCTGGAGAGTTTCAGATGGTGAGGGAGGTATTAAGATTATTTTCAACCAAATCAAAGAAAGTTGCTTGTTGTAAAGGCGTGGAGGTGACCTTCTCCTCGCCTAAACTTTTCCTCCCAGCTCCCTCCCTCCCAGTTTTTTCCTAGGTTTAATCCCCTGGGAGTTTTAAAGGCTGTGTTTCAGGAGAACTCGGCCAGCCGGTGACAGAGCTGCCGCAAGGCTGAAGGAGAGCTGGAAACCACCAATAAATCCTGCTTCCTTCATGCGTTACTTACACCTGGGGAATAAATTACACGAGAACGGATCCGCACAGACCGCTCCTTTTTCTTCTTTTCCGTTCCGAGGAACTAAAACCACCCTGCTCTAATGCCTTTGCTCTGAGGTAGATAAAACCTGACAGCGCCTTCACGGTGCGCAGCCCTGCTGACACCCTCCTGTTCCAGTGCCTTGCCGCAGAGCCGACGGGCTCTGGCAGAGCGACCCAAAATATCCCCCCCCCCCACCTAACTGAACGCTCCGCCGTGCCAACGGCCCCGTCAGGGCACCGAGCACGTCCCTCTCCCCGGGGGTTTGGCCGCCTGGGCTGAGGGGCTTGGCAGGCACAGCCTGGTTGCTGCAAGCTGCAGAGCCTGGAACTGGGATAAAATGAGAGCGGGATCAAGAACAGAGGGAATCTGACCACAAGGCCCGTCCCAGCAGCCTGGCAGCGCAGGCTACCAGCACGAAGGAGAGCAAGCTCCCAACCACGATGTTGCAGCCTTTGAAAAAAATGAATACGGGTGTGGATGAGGCTGGAGGAGATGTCACCACCAGCGGCTCTGCGTCCCGTTGTTCCAGCCGCAGCAAATCACCTCCTTACCGTTTTCTTCCAGCCCTCGCCACATCGATGCACTAGTAAACGCAAAGGCAGGAACCAAAAAAGAATGGCTCAGAAGCTTTGCCCTGACCTGCACCGCCACTGCAGGAAGCACGGCACGCTCCTCCTCGTGCAGCGAGGCCACCGCTGCCCCAGCCGGGAGGGCAACCCAGGGCAGGAGATGCTGGGAGGCTGAACACGAAGGCGGCAAAGGCCAAAGGAGACCGACGCTTGTGCTGGCTGCAGTCACACGGGGCCACACGGCGTGCTGGTATTTGCCGCCGGCGTCCACAGGACGGCACATGAAGAAGGTGGGAAGCAGCAGCAAGTTGGGCTAAAAAGGAGAACTCTCTGCAGCAAGCTGATAACGGCGACGAGCCCGTCTAGCAGGGAAAATGAGAGCACCAAAGGTTGTCAGAGATCCTGCCCGGCACAAACCCCGCTGCCTAACAACACGCTCCGTGTCCAGCGCGTCCGCCCGGCTGTCGCTTCCATTTGCGCTGCTGCGTGGCCCCTCGCCCCCGTCCCCGTTACAAACCGCGCCGCGATGGAAACTGATCTCTTCCCTCCGCATGACTTGTCATACAATTTGCTCAATTTCCTTTTGTTCCGGACACATTCCCCGAAACCGGGACGGTCTCGATTAAATGAAAGCAAGTGACAGCTCAGGAATAATACTAGAAACCCGTCTCCTGCATCCCGGCGATGCAATCGGATCGGCGTGTGCTATACGTACGCATACATCTCTATATACCTACCGCTGCACGCAGACACGTACAGAAAATGTTAATAAATAATTGAATAATAAAGCGTCACAATCCAGGTTAATTTGGAAACTAGGGCTGTAAAGCAAAGGTGAAAAATGGGGCCTGACAGTGCATTAGCATAGACATGAAGCAGTAATCTATTCATGAGACATCACCCCTAATGAATCATGACTGGCAGAACAGGGAGAAGGACAACAAGGCTGGCATTAAAGTGTCTCTGCTCCGTGCTCTGGAGGGACGTAGGAACACAGCTGTGAGATGCGATTCATTATCCTGCCTTGCCTTGTGCGGGCTCCTCGCACTTGTTTCTTCCCACTCCCCCTTCCCTCCTCTCGCCCTCCTCCCTATTTTATGTAGGAAATAAAAATCTTGCAGTGTAGCCAGGGGTAATAAGATTTAACGTCTGCCTCCTCCCCCCTCCCCGTACAAGACAGGCTGCTCATTTTTCTTTGTCTCCGCACGCAACTCCAGTGCTGGGAGCTCGGGGACGAGGTTGGCCTGGAAAGTTTCACCCGGGGTCTGCAGATGAACGTGCAAAACCCCCTCGGCCCCTCCAGTTCGGGCTGAGCAGGGTCCCGCAGCACCTCACGCCCTCCCAGACAACGCCTGTGCCCCCAGGGCTGATTCCCTTCCTCCTTCCCCATCCCCGAGCGGGGCTGGGATAGGGACGATGTAGCAGCTCAGGAAAAGAGCTCGAGTCTGGCTGTGTCTCAGGTCCGGAGGCCGAAGCGAAGCCCGGCTCACCTTGTGTTGAGCGAGCTCTGGAAGCGATCTCCTGACGTGCTCCTGGAGGCGGTAGAGCGCCACGGAGGGCTCGTTGGCCAGGACGTACATGCTCTCCGTGAATTTGTCCGTAACTGCAACGAGAGAAGCCAGAGTTAGGGAAAGCGGGGAGCAGCGGGGAGGACGGCGGGGTTGGAGGGGCTCCCTTGGGGCCTCTGAAGGCCGTGGGGGCTGGGGGGTCTCAGAGAGCCCCCGCTGCAGCCTCCCACACCCCAGCTGCTCAGCGCCCTGCGGGGACCGCTCCGGGAAAAGGCCCCGACTTCCAAAAGCGATGCCGTGACAGGGGAAAAGAGATCAGAGCAAAAACCCTGAATGTTTCGGATCGCCAGCCTGTTAACAAGGATGTGAAGGCAACGCCCTGGCAGACAGCAGCTCGCCTCCCACCCTTCACACCACAGCGACGAGCCGGGCACCGGGTGGACACAGATGGTCCTGGGACGTTGCCGGCCCCAGCAGCTCTACGCCAGCACGGGTTTGTCCTGGTTTTGAGGACCGGGCCACAGTCGTGGGGCCCTTTCTGAGCAATCCGAGGTGGCCACGGGACAGCGGGGAGCAGCAGGGGGCTGGTGGCTTGGCCATCTCCTGGTCTGGGGGCTCCGAGTCTCAGCCCGGCCCCAGCCCCTGGGCTCTCCTGCACCTGAGCTGCCCCCACTTTAGGGTTCTTCTCCTTCTCCCTCCAGACACCCACCCCAAGGGACACCCCAAAAGCGCCCACCAGCCGAGGCAGCGGCCAGGGGGGCTCGGGCAGGGCCGGTGCTGCCCCCAGCCCCCCAGTTCCACCCCCCCCGGACCCCGTCCCACCCTCACCCACGCCCTTCCCCAGGCTCCCACGCAGGAGCCCCTTTCGGGCGGCCGTTTCCACAGGCTGACGGCTGCGTAAACCTCTCGGGTTTACGAGGTTACCTCGGTTGGCACCACTATTTTATTTTATTTTATTTTATTTTATTTTATTTTATTTTATTTTATTCTATTTATTTATAACGACTCCACTGCGTTACTGTCCGGTTTTCCGCCCCGTCCCCCCCGTCTCAGGGCTTTTGTTCCGCCGACAGCTGCTGGAGCCGCGACAGAGGCGGCCCCGCCGGCCTTCTGAAGGCGACCGCGACCCAACGCCAGCCTCTGCGTTGCCCGCAGTGCCCTGTCGCGACATGTCGTGCCCTGCCCTGTCATGTCGCGCCCTGCCCTGTCACGGCCCCGTGACGGCCAACCCCACGGCGCCCCGTGTCGCGGGCTGCTTGCCCCTCCTCTCTCCCGCCCCGCAGGGCCCTATCGCGACATGCGCCGTCACCGCGGGGCCCTATCGCGACGCGCGCTGTCACTGCGGGGCCCTGTCGTAACCAGGCCTGGCGCGACTGGGCGACACCGGGCCGCGCCGGTACCCCCGTGCCGTGCAGCAGAGCCCCGCGGGGCCGCTCCCGGTGTCCCCCCCGCGCTGCCGGTGCCGCTCCGACCTTTCTTCACCTTCAGCTGCATCTCGGGCTCCTCCATGCCGCTCCCGCCGCTTCCTCTTCCGCCGGTGCCGCCGCTCCCCGCCCCGGTCGGGAACCGAGCCCCCGGCACAAGCGTTCCGCCTCGCTCCCCCCCAACCCAAAACCCGGGGTTCCCCCCCCCCCCAAAAAAAAAAAAACAAACAAACTGGGGTCCTCCCGAAAAAAGACTTGGGGTCTTTCCCCCAAAATCTGGGTCCCCCCCAGCCGTTAGCGGAGCCCCGGACCGCGGCCCCGAGCAGGTAACCGCCTCCTTCCTCCGCCGGGCCTGGAGGCCTCGGGTGGGCGCAGGCCTCGCCCCCCCCCCCCCGCTCCTCCTCCGGTGTCACCGTGTTGGGGACAGCACCGAGACCCCCCCCGGGACCCCCGCGCCCCGCCAGGGCCCGAGGAAGGGGGAACCGAAGGGGTTCCTCACGGGGACGGGGGCTGGGGGTGAGGCCAGGCCTGTGGGGACAGCTGGGGGGCTGCCGGGGGGAGGGGGGTGGCCCCTTGGTGCTGGGGGCAAAGAGGGGCCCAAAATTAAGGGGAGCGATGGGCGCGTGTGGGGACGGGGCGGCCTTCTCCCCACGATGTCCCTTTGTGTCCTGGGGGATGTCCCTGCTGTTTACCCTTCTTGATATGGTTGCGGGGTGGTTCCCCCACGGAAGGTTTTGACCCCTTCTTAACCTGGTTGCGGGGCAGTTCCCCCATAGAAGGTTTTTTCCCCTTCTTCACACGGTTGTGGGGCAGTTCCCCCATAGAAGGTTTTTTCCCCTTAACACGGTTGTGGGGCAGTTCCCCTGAGGAAGGTTTTCCCCCTTTTTAACACGTTTGTGTCGCAGTTCCCCTATGGAAGGCGAAGAAGCAGCCGCTCGTCTCATGGAGGCTCCCCTGAGTGATGAGGACGCCCAAGAGCTTCCAGAAGAGGGTGAGAATGGAGCTGAAGGAGCAGCGGCCGCGGAGGAGCTGACTGGGACTGGGGACACAGAGGATGGGGGTGTCCCCGTGGGGCTCCTGCGGCCAGACAGGGACATGTTATGCTCCAGCTCTGTGGACGGTGAGTGCTGGGGGTGGCAGGGCGGTGACAGCTGACACAGGGCATACACAGCACCAAACCCTCCAGGGGAATTCAGACAGGGAAGGAGCCTGGTGAAAGCAGCTTTCCTGCACCCCCCTGCAGCAGTAGGGGTGGCTGTGAGGTGCTTGCCGTGTCAGTCAGGTCTCGCTGTGCCACATGTGGAGCCCAGCCTGCTCCCCAGGAAGTGGCACTAAGGTCCCTAACAATTATCCTTGTTCTGCAGGTGGAGCAAATGCTCTTCTGAAGCCCTCAACTGCCTCGATGGACAGGCAGAGGAGCACTGAGCTCTCAGCCCTTGACAGTGAGTATTGCAGAGCCTGGTGTTCACAGATCCTGGTGCGCAGCCCCAGTGGGAGACGGGCGTGGGAGAGGTCATCTGCTTGCAAAGGGATCTCTCACCCCACAAAGGCAGCTGGAAAAAAGTCTTTTACCACTCTTGGTCCATTCCATAATGCAGCAAGACTAAGTCCAGATCTAAGCCTTGCTGATGACTTGTGTTGGCAGTGAGAGGTCGCTGCAGCTCCACACAGAGGAACTGGAGTTTGTAAAGTCTTTCTCTATGCTTTCCTAATTAGACTACGAATCGCTTGTTGAAAATACATCCAGGTTTTCAAGTGGAGCTCTTCATGCGTAGGAAATACGAGGATGAACTTGAGTGCATCCCCAGGCTGTCCTCTGCAGTATATCGTGTGCAATTATGCCATTAATGCAAGATCCCTGTCTCCCGTGGTGGCCCAGATGGACTGTGCCCCTCCTTGGGCAGCTTGGGGCTGTTTTATCTTCCCTGCTCAGCTGTTGGTCCCCGCACGCTGGTCAAACCTCGATCCCCAGGCTCTTCACTTGCAAGGGGATAATTCCTTTTGTGCAGAGCTCAGTTCTGACAGGAGGGAACAGCTTCGGATAAGTGACATTAGGCTGACAGGAGTTCTCATGAGGCACTTGGCCTCGAGTCAGCCTGGTTCCTCGCTGTGCACGGAGGAGATGTTCCGTGACTCTCTCCTCTCTCTGGAACAGGCTTCCCCCTGAAGCACTCGAACACGCTGACGAACAGGCAGCGCGGCAACGAGGTCTCGGCCCTCCCAGCCACGCTGGACAGTGAGTACAGCTGGGCACATCGCGCCGTGCGCCTCGCGCTGCAGACACGGGGATGCAGAGGGCGCAGCGGGACGGTAGGACTGGAGCCTCCCTCCATCTGCTGCTGTCCCTCTGTTCTCAGCGTCTGCAGAAAGGTGTTAATTACCCACTGGGGTTTTGGGGGTTCAGATGGGTGCTGTTTGGTTATCACCTGCAGGCACTTGCAAGGCTCCCCCTTGCAGACGATGGGCGCTGAGCTGGGAAACATTTTGTCCTGATGGTTGAATTCTCTCTCCCCTAGCGCTGTCCGTTCACCAGCTAGCTGCCCAAGGTGAGCTCAGCCAGCTGAAGGAGCATCTTCGGAAAGGTACGTGTCTTTGGGATCTCATCCCAGGTCATGCAGAGTCCTGCCAGCTCACGCAGCACCCTTTGATAAACCCTTGGCTTAGTTTTACAGCCTTTGCTGGGTTTACAGCGGGGAACAGGAAGCAGAGGGGCTTTGACCTTCCTATTTAAGATGTCTCTGTTTTTGTGCAGGTGAGAACTTGGTAAATAAACGTGACGAGAGAGGTTTCACGCCACTGATCTGGGCTGCAGCCTTTGGAGAGATCGAAACGGTCCGTCACCTGCTGGAATGGGTAAGGTCACGCTTGTGCAGTGCCTTGTTAATGAGAAACTTCCCAACTCCAACCCCAGTGCCTGCCAAAACGTCCAGCATCGTCCTGGTGCCTCAGCCAGCCTTTCCCCCGGCACCAAACAGGACATGTTCGCAGAGCTAATGGCTCAGACGCTGCCAGATGCTCCCCGTCAGGCTGTGGGCTAAGTCAGGAGCACGAAGAGCCTTATCTCACAGCTAGCAATAACTGTTTGTAATTAAATATCTGCTTATTGGTAATTTGAGATCAGACTTACCACTTGGGCCCTGTAATCTGCCCGTAAATGCGCTCGCTGAGGTATCATTGCAGTTAATGAACTCATTGCTGCATCGTCCTCAAGTGCTGGGCCTGCAGCCAGGGGCTGCGTGGGGGTGAGCAGGAACCAGGTCCTTGTGTGCTCCGGATGAAGGTGCTCCCCAAAGCTCTGTCCTCGTGTGTCTGCCCGTCAGCACGTGCTCATGTTACGTAAACACTGGCCAAATGCTGGCTCCGTTAGCAGCAAAACTGCAGCTTGTTACCGGAAAGACAAACAGAACCCCAAATAAATGAGGGGCTACGTTGCTAAAGGATATAATGAAATCCAGGAGAGGTTCGTGGCTAGCAGAGCTCAGAGGACAGGGCAGGTTTTTAGGTAGAGGACTAACAAAAGAGAGGGTGGACGTTGTCCAGGCACCTCCAGACAGGGCCAGTAATGCTGTTACTGGTGATGGGAGGAAGGACTGAGTAACAGAAGCCATCAGGCTTAGCTGAGCGACACTGGAGAAGGGCTTTTAAGTCCTCACCTGAGACATTTGTTGATTAGAACATGCCTGGTAAGGACTTTGGGAAGGAGAGGTCGCTGGGACTGGGGGAGCGCTCTCTTCCCCATGAGGCTGAGGACCTGGCTCCACAATCAGCCAGCCCAGGGCATTCCGCAAGGCTGTGCCAAGCTCCCAGGTTCTCAGCAGTGCTCCTTCACCCAGCGGGGCTAACATCTGTGCTGTCTCCCCAGGGTGCTGACCCCCACGCGCTGGCGAAGGAGCGGGAGAGCGCCCTGTCCCTGGCCAGCATGGGCGGCTACACCGACATCGTCATCATGCTGCTGGAGAGGAACGCGGACATCAACATCTACGACTGGGTGAGTGCTGCTGCGCGGGCTGCGAGCGACACCAAGCCCCAGACGAGGCTCTGCAAAACTCATTTTAAAAAGCAGCAGCGAGTTCACATCGTTCCGGGCCGAGCCAGCAGCAGTGCGTTTCTCCTAGCTGCTTCCCAGGCTCGCAACGCTCGTTTACGTGCTCATGCAGTTGTTTCGAGAAATTAATCTAGATAATAATTTTAAATGGTTTCCTCGCTTGCTCACACTGGTGATGTTACCAGCCACAAGGAAACTGCACTCAGAAATTAAGGTTGTCTTTGAAATTACAGTTATTTTATTGCGTACAGAGAATAAAACCTGCGCAGAGCCGCTCTGCAAGGAAACACTCAGCCCGGAGCTGGGAGAGGGTAGAAAGGGGAGCCCAGCGGGTCAGGGATCGACCGCTCTGGGAGGAGCGGGAGCTGTGTGGGCACAGCCCTGTGCGAGGCCAGCAATGACACAGCCCCTTCCCTTTCCCTGCAGAACGGCGGCACTCCTCTGCTCTACGCCGTGCGCGGCAATCACGTCAAGTGTGTGGAGGCCCTACTAGGTAACGGGGAAGATCTGCGCTTAATCCTCGGCCTCGAGTTGTGGCTTGTCGGTAACCGCCTTGGGGACAGAGCGTGACGTGCCCGGGGGGAAAGACTGAGCAGCCTGGGGGTGTCACGGGGCGCTGCCCGGCCAGGAGGGGCGCTTTTTGGGGGTCTCCTCGCCCTGCACCGGCCCCAGAGGGGACGCCGTGTCAGCAGGGGCACGCTGCGCCCTGACTGCCACTGCCTGCTTGCAGCTCGCGGTGCCGACCTGACGACAGAAGCAGATTCTGGCTACACCCCGATGGACCTGGCCGTGGCCCTGGGACACAAGAAAGGCAAGTGTCCCTTCCACACGTGGCAGGGAGACCTGACTTCCCTCCGCAGCAAGCCTACAGGCAGCTCCCAGCCCAGCTCAGGGCTTTCTTTGACCTTCCACCACAGCTCCCTGCTCTGCCATGCAGAGAAACCAAGCCAGAGAAGTCAAACTAGGTCCTGTTCCCCTTGCTCCCCCTCCAAACGAGAGCTGTGCTGGCAGCGGGACTGGGACAGGGGAGATGGGCCCCTGCAGAAAGGGATTTTCCAGCTTCCCGTTGGAAAACAGGAGCCAAACAGTGACCAGGTCCTGCCCACAGCAGACCTGGGTTCTAACAGGCTTGGCTTCCCTGGGTTTCATCTCTCTCCCTTCTCTTCCCCTCATTAGTCCAACAGGTTATTGAAAATCACATCCTCAAGCTATTCCAGAACAAAGGGTTGGAGTGACAGTGGTTCACGCTGCACCGCTGCAGCACCAGCGCTTCTCCTGGCCGACGCAGGGCTCTCCTCTGGGACCAACGTGGCCTGACCCAGCGGTCCCAAAACGGGCAGCAGCACCACAATGCTTCGAGCAAGGAGCACGTGGAGGAAGCTGTGAACCAACCGCCTGGCCTCGGCGGATTTATGCCACTCCGGGAAGGTGGCACGGCCTCGGTGCCTCGCACCCGGGGACACTCACTCCTCAGGGCGGCTGCATTTCTGCTCCCTCTGGGCTCGGCTGCTTCGTGCGTGCATTCAAGTATTGCATTCTTTGGAAGTAAACTCTAAAAGCAGCCGTGTGGAGCCCTGTCTGTTACCTCAGTTGCATCCCCCTGGTCTGTCACAGCAGCCAGCCCCCGATCCCAGCACCAGCTAATAGGGAACTGGACCAACCAAGCTCTTTGAGGCTGGCACCCTCCCGGTGTCCCCATATTCCTCTCCAGAGCTGCCTCACTGAAGAGCGTGGCTCCCTCTTGCACCTGTAAACTTGCCAAGCCCTCCCTGCACGCAGCCCTGTAACCAGCCGGGGAAATACCCATGGGCATGGAGCAAAATCCTGCAGGAAACATCACCCTGCCAGCCAGGAACACAGCACGGCCCCGGCCAACAGCTGAGCCCGCGCTTTGTGAGCCTGCAAAGAGCTGCTCCGAGCAGCTCCGGGGTGGTTACCAAAGGGGGGAGACAGCCAGAGTCCCCAGCACGAGGAGTGAGCAGCTTCTCCTCCTCTCCCCCGCCCAAACCAGGCACCAACATCACGGCAGCAGAACCAAAAACAGGGCTGGGGCAGGGCAAACCCCACAGGGCCCCGTCCTGGGGTGCCTCTGGCCCAAAGAGCAGCCGGGAAGGAGCTGGGGGCCACCACCACCGTTTATTCAGCCGGCTGCACGGGCTGCGTTCCCCCCCCCCCCCTCAAAAAGGCACCAAAGGTGGCTTGCAAGTCCAGCACGTGGATCTCTGCTTGAGCGTCCCTCCTGCGCTGCCGGGGGGTGGGGTCCCCTCTCCATCCATCAGCACTTCGGGGCGCAGTTGGGGGCAGCGCACCCCTGCTGGCAGCGTTTGCTGTCCCGTTTCTCCCCATGCAGCAGAGCCCCTGGGGGGGGGAATGAGGGTGCTGGGAGAGCAGCCCCCCCCCGCCGCTGCCCTACAGCCTCTCCCCCAGCACCCTGAAGTGGTACACCACGATGCGCCCAAAGAAGTCCGTGCTGTTCTCAAAGGTGATCTTCAGCTTATCCAGAGCCGTCTCCTCCACCTGGAATCTGTGCGGGGCCCGTAAAGGAAAAGAAAAAAAACAAAAAAACACAAACAAAAAAACACAAACAAAAAAAAAACCAGGCAGGGGGACACCCCAACGTGGGGGAGACCTGTTTTAGCAGCAGCAAAGTGCCACCAGGCACCTGCAGGATTGTCACCCAGAGACCTCAACAGCAGCTCTGTCGCCGCGCCGTGGCAAAGGATATCTGCATGGCGTTAACGTCCTCGGGGTACAGCTCGGATATTTTCACCAGTTCTTCGCCCGTTCTGCAGCCTGTGGGGCGTAAGGGTGGAGGCAGCCGTGTGGAGGTGCTGGGGGAGCCCTAGATGACTGCTGCGGGCTCAGCCACCCCCAAAATCCTCCCTGCGTGGCTCTGCTGCAGGGCTGGGAGCGGCGGGTTTGCCACCTGATGGGCGAGGTTCCCAAAGTGTCCTGGAGAACCCCGGGTCCTCGCTCCGCACCCCCTTCTGCTCCAACCCACGGCCCCAAGCTCCCCTGGAGTTTCAGGAACCGCTAACAAACGGCTTTGGGCCCTACAACAAAGCTCTGCAGGATCCAGGCGTGGATAAAGGGAACCAGAGGCACCCCACGAGCAGCTCCTCACCTTCCAGCGTGCACAGCCGGCTGGAGAACCCCCCCTGGAACTGGATGTGGAGCTGCGAGACCTTGACGGTGCGCGGGAAATCCAGGGCGACCCACTGGCGCGCGCCCTGGAGGCAGGAACGACACCGGGGCTCCGTCAGGGTGGGGACAGCGGGGTTTTTAACGCGGGCACGGCTCCCACCCTCACCCCCTACCTGGTCCGAGTTCCAGCACGTCTCCTCGTTGGCATCAAACATGTGCTTCTTCCCAAACTGCTTCACGTCCCGGTTCAGCACGGAGCTCACCCTGCGGGGACACGCGTCACCATCCCGGGGACACGATGGGGACGGCGTGGCCCCGGCACCCCCCTGTCCCCTTGGGGACCAGGACTCACCGCGTGGCCGTGTCGGCGCAGATCAGGGGCTCCGTGGGCATCGCTGGGTGTGGGGAGACGGGATCGGGAACGGCTGCAGGGTATAGGGGGCACCTGGAGGAAAATTGGGGGCACCTGGGCAGGGCTGCGGCACCTGAAGGGACGTCCCAAGCAGCAGTGGGGACGCCTGGGTGGCAACGGGGACACCTGGGCAGCAGTGGGGGCACCCTGGCATCGCTTGGGACCCCTGAGCAGCGCTGGGGACCCCCAGGAGAAATTTGAACCCCGAGCACATTGGGGACCCCCAGTAGAAACGGGAACTCTAAGCAGCCTTGCGGACCCCTAAGCAGTACTGGGGACCCCCGATCCACAGGGGGGACCCCCAATAGAAATGTGAACCCCGAGCACGCTGGGGACCCTATGGCACCTTTGGGGACCCCTGAGCAGCACTAGGGACGCCTGGCCAGGCCTGGGGACCCCCGGAGAGCATTAGGGACCCCCGGACAGCTGGGGGGGGGGGCACCCAGTAGCAATGGTGACCCCCCAAGCACCCCCGCCGCGCCCTGCGCCCCCATCCTTTGCCTCCCCAACGTCCCCCAGCCCCGCACTCACCCCACGCCCCCCCCCCGTGCCCCCAGCCCCGCACACGCCCCGTGCCCCCCCGTGCCCCCTCGCCCCACACTCACCCCATACCCCCCCCCCCCATGCTCCATGCCCCCTCTGCGCCCCCAACCCCGCACTCACCCCGTGCTCCCCCCCCGTGCAGGAAACGGCGCGGCCGCTTCCGTGGGGCCGGGCCCGCCCCCCCCCGCCCCCCCCCCCGCGCCCCGCCCCCCCCCCCCGCGCCCCGCCCCCCCCCGCGCCGCCAACCGGGGAGCGGCCTTGGAGGCGGGCGGGCAGCACCCCCGCAGCACCGGTGGGGGGCATTGGGGAGGGCACGGGGGGAAAGCGGGGCGGGGGGGGCCCCACGCGGCACCCCGGGGGCTGGTGCTGCACCCCCATGGGGGGGGCCGAGCCCCCCCCTGTTGAGGGCTTCAGTGGGGACCCCACGCTCCTGGGTTTGGGGGGGGGGGGGATTTGCACCGCCCCCCCCCCCCCCACCCAAGGGGCTGCACAAGGTGGGCAGGAGCCCCCCGCACCGAGCGCTCCGGGGGGGGGCGTGCACCCCCCAGAGCCCCCCGGGGGGCTGCAGCCCGGCGCTGCCCCTGCGAAGGCTTCGTGCCCCCCCCCTCCGGCGTCGCCCCCCCACCCCCCCCCCGGCCCCTGCTCGGGGTTTGGGCTCCGGGGGTGTCCCCGGCCGGTGCCCTCCTGGGCCGGCTCTGTAGGTGGCACTGGCGGAGCGCGGCTGAGGGGAGCGGCCCAGAGGCGCTGCGGGGGGGGGGGGGGGGGGGGGGGCAGCCGGGTGCGGGTGTGTGCGGGAATCTGGCGGCCCGGGCACCCCTGCGCACCCCGGCATCGCTGCACGGGAGCAGCCCGATGGCGGAGCTACCCCGCACGCTCCGGCATCCTCACGCACCCGGCTGTGTGCGCCAGCGTCCCTAAAGGCGCCGGCATCTCCGTGTGCTCCAGCGGCCCTAAACGTTCAGCGTCCATAAAGGTTCCAGCATCCCCACGTGCTCCAGCACCCCTAAATGTTCCTGCACCCCTAAACGTTCCGGCATCCGTAAAGGTTCCAGCATCCCCACGTGCTGTAACATCCCCATGTGCTCCGGCATCCCCAAATGTTCCAGAACCCCTGTGTTCTCCAGCATCCCAATGTGCTCCAGCACCCCTATGTTCTCCAGCTTCTCTGTGTGCCCCGGTATCCCCACGTGCTCCAGCACCCCCAAATATTCCAGCACCCCTGTGTTCTCCAGCATCACCAGCATCACCAAGGCCCCAGCATCCCTGCGTGCTCCAGCGCCCGTAAATCTTCCAGGATCCCTAAATGTTCCAGCATCCCCACGTGCTCCAACACCCCTGTGCTCTCCAGCATCCCGGTGTGCCCCAGCATCCCCGCGTGCTCCAGCATCCCCAAATGTTCCAGCCCCCCTGTGTTCTCCAGCCCCCCTGTGTTCTCCAGCACCCCTCCATGCTCCGGCATCCCTGCTCAGGTGCGTCCCTACGCTGGAGCACCCCTGCACACCCGAAGCAGCCCCCCTGCAGCCCCCCCCCGCCGGCCGTGCTGGCGGGGGCCTGGCCGCTGTGCGGGGTTGAGCTGCGCACCCCGAGCCTCCGAGGGAGCAGTGGGGAGCCTGCAGCAGCTGTGCGGGGAGAAACAGCCCCGCTCACACACACGCACGCACGCACTCACGACAGCTGCTTAAAATTATCCTTCGCAAGCATATGGTGCTGCTGCGCTTGCCCACGGCCCCGGGGTCTTTGTGGGTGCTCGGCGAGGCTGCCAGCCCCAGCCCTGCGGTGTCCCGCGTCCCCTGCCAGCCCTCACTGCCACTTTACTGGGGGAGGTGACAAAAGCCAACGGCACAGCGGCGGTCTGCAGCCCTCCCGAGCCTCCCCGGGTGTTTGTCTGCCAGCATGAGTCACAGCGACCGCGCTGAGGCTGCCTCTGAGCTCAGGCAAAAGCAAAAATAAAACCAGGCGAGTGCTGCAAAGCCTTCACCTCCCCCCCCCTGCAGCACGGCTCTGCGCCGGCACGCGGGGCCTGGGGGGCTTCGTCCTCCCGGCTCGGCCCCCCGCCAGGGCTGCGCGCACGCGTGTGCACGCTGGCACACATATGCACGTGGGTGCCACCGAGGACACACACCTGCATGCCCGTGCACGAGCATGCATGCGACGGCGCGTGCAGGCACACGCGTGACGCACGCTGCACCTTCCTCCTCCTCCCTCCCCGAGTTTTGCCTGAGAAATTGGGTCAGGAACACGGGAGCCTTAATTGTCACTCGGCTAATCGCACGGTGGGGGACAGGTCTGCTATTTCTGCCACCGCAGCCCACGCCTCCTCCCACCCGCATCTTCCCCGGCAGCGTCTCTGCTCCGAGCGGGGCAGACCGAGCTGCTCCCCGCCTCGCTGCAGTCCCCTTGCCCTGGGGGGCACCGGGATGGTGACTACCCCTCTGCCACCGCCCCTGTCCCCATCTCTGCCTGCTCAGCACCCCGTGTCCCCTGGGTTCTTCGTCCTTCTTCGCCCTCCTCGCTCTCGAGGAAAGGCCCGGGCGGGAAGCGCGGATATTTTGCCGTGGCCCAGAGCAGCTTGGCTCGCCCCAAGGGGGGACTTTGCCTTTTGTAAAAGCCCATAGAAAAGGCTGCTGAGATGAGAAACCAGGCACCGGCACGGAGCCAAGACCCCGCTCCCACCAGGCGAGACCCCCCCCCGTGCCGCCCCGTAGGGTGCCGGCCCGGCGCAGGAAGCGGGTGCCGGCGCCTTTTGTGCGGCGGGGTGGCAGCGTGTGAGTTTTTGCTGAGCAACCCCGGCTGGCGCGGGGAGCCGCTTCCGAAGAAGAAGCGGGTGTTGTGCCCTTTGCAGTTAATTACTTGCGGCGATTGATTTCCACTTCCGTGTAAACGCTGGGGATTACCGGTGAATGCGGCACAGGCGCTATTCAGCGCCGCGGCCGCCCTGCCCGCCACAGGGCCCTGCCTGTTCTCCCGGGGGATGCGATGCTGCCTTCATCCCCTCCGCCGTGCCGGGGGGGGGGTGCTGGGGGCGAGGGGGCCGGGAAGGGCAAGGTTTGGCACCGCCGCCTGCCGCCGCGTGGCCATGGGCTCGGTAATTGGTGCTGAGGGGCAGCGTGGTGGCATCTGCGCGCTGGGAAGGAGCCGTGCAGGGCAGCGGTGAGAGCACTGCTCCGGGAGGAGGCAGAGGAAGGGATGTAATTATAATTATCTCGTTACAACCAGCCACCAACCTCCCAGCGAGCACCCTGCCGGCCGGAGCTAAGGGTGCTGGGCGCCCATGGTGCTCCTCAGCACCACGGGGCTGCTGCCCTCTGGGCCCGGGGGCTGCCGGAGAGGTGACACATCAGCCGGGAGCAGGTGTCGGGGATGAGGTGCCACTAACGAGCCTGGTGCCGTTAACGAGCCTGGCTCTGCTAACGGGCACGCTGCTCGGAGTACCCGCGTGGGCAGGGCCAGGGGGGCAATTACCGCCAGGGCTAATAAAGCAGCGCCACGTCCAGCCCTGCTGCTGGTTATTGCCGGTGCCAGAAAGGGGCTGAGGAGGGGTGAATGTCAGCTGGACCCGGGGGGGGGGACACGCGCACAGCGTGCCCAGCCCCGCTGGCTGCTCCCCCAAATCCCCCCCGTGCTGCAGCCAGGGCAGAGGTGCAGGATTGGGCCCCTCTCTGCAGACTCTGAGCTGGTGGCGCTGCCGCCCCAGGGAGTCCCCAGAGGAGGGGACCAGGCTGGGTCACGGCCCGTGTCCCTCGTGTCTCCTTTGGGGGCCGGGTGCTGGCCGGGTCTGGGCTGCCGGCAGGCCGAAGGGGGAAGGGAAGGAGGCAGTTGTCATGGAAACAGAAAATAAAATCAATTCATCCTGCCGGTGGGTTCGCAGCGAAGTTGTGCTTGGCCAGGGCAGGGTACCCCATCCCCGGGCACGGCACCCGTGGTGGCCCCCAGCCCGCGGTCCTCTCCGTGCCCCCGTCACCCTGCCCGGGTCACGGCACGGGGCAGTTTGGGCCAAAATCGGGGAGGGTTCTGGGAGCAGCTGGGGCGAGCCGCAGGGCTTGGGGACAGCGTGGAGGTGGCTCCGTGGCACCAGCGCCAGGTCTCATCCTGCCCCCTCCGGATCAGCCCCCGGATCGGGGTGTCCTGCCCCGCTCCAGCCCCAGCGCCAACATCACAGCAGCATTTTTACCAAGCCCAGGTACCGGCTGCGGCTTGCCCGGCATCCTGGCCCCGCAGAGCCGTCCGTCCATCCGTCCGTCCGTCCGTCCTGCTGCCTGTCCCCGTGCCAGCGCCCCGAGCGCTGGCCCCAGCTGCGGTGGCAGGGGCCTCATTACGGAGCCGCTCTCCCAGTGAATGTGGCAGCTCTCCTGGAACGGGCTTCATTAGCCGGAGGCGGACCTGAGCGGAATAACAAGCGGCTCGCCGGGGCGCCGGACGGGGTCCCCACGCGCACCCCGGGGGACACGGCCGTGCTCCGGCTTGGCCACGTCCCCTCTCTTGCGGTCCTCAGCGGGAGGCACGCCTGGCTGAGACCTCCCAAACTCGTGCCACGTGTGGCTCCCGGTCGCTTTGCTGTCCTTGGGGGCTGTACCGGAGCGGGAAGCTCTGCCGTGGGGTCACCCCAACGCCGGTGCCGTGCCGGTGTCCCCAGGGGCAGCGACGGGTCCTGGCCTTTGGTGGCTGGAGCCCCTCGCCCCTGTCGTGCACCTGCACGCCCGCGGCCGCCTCCCTGGTGCCCTCCCCGCATCCCTGTCACAACAAAGGAAAACATCTTTGGATGGAAACTGCGGGAGGGTCGTCACGGCAACACTGCTGCAGGATTTCACCAGAAACCCATCGTTCCAGCTCAAAAAGGCGCTCCTGGTCCCTGCTCTCTTCGTCGGTGCAAAACTGGACGGGGCTGGGGATGAAGCAGAGCGGGACCAAGGTGCAGAGTCACCTAAGTGCCACCAAGCCAGGGGGCACCCAGACTGTCCCTGGCGTGGATGGGGACATGGGGCGCAGCGGGGACCCCGTTGGACAGCTGGGAGCAGCTCGGGGCAGAGCTGCCGGTGCCCAGCCAGGCAGGACGTGCAGTGGAGGACAGGGCAGAGGACAAGGATGGGCTGGTGCTGCCGCTGGGGAACCCTAAGTCCGACCCCAAATCCCTTTCCCCCAAAAACGATGGGGAATCGGGGCCATCCCTCCGTGCCACGTGGAGCTGCATCTCCCACCCCATCCTGCCAGGCCGGACAGGAGGGGATGGACACAAAGGGACATCGGGGCTTGGCCGCAGGCCAGGGGAACCCCACGAATTCACCTCCTGCCCTTAGGGACCGGCTGGAGGGCGCAGCCCCGAGCTGGTGGGGGAGCCGGTACCCGCCGCCGTCCCGCCATGGGCTGCGCTCCCCGGGCACGGAGCAGCTGCCAGCGCGGGGAGGAGCGCGGGGGGAGCGGTGTCTATTAAATCCTCATCCATAAGCCGCGCTGGCTGGTGTCTGTTATGACATTTATCTCCACTCGAGAGGAGAGCTCCGATAACTCACTGCCGGCACCTTCGCTCAGCAAGACAAATGGCCGGCGGCGTTTCGGCCACGCTGCCCGCGGGGCCGGGGCTGCCCACGGGGCTCGGTCCTCGTTGGGCTCCGGCACAGCCATCCTGTGGGCGCAGGGGGGGGTTTGGGGGAGAAATCCCCCCACTGGGGTGTGCTGCCGCTGTTAATTCCCAGCTGGGAGAGGGGAAGAAGTGGCGCTGTCCCTGGGCGTGCTGTGAAATGCAGAGGGAGGATGAAGGGCTTGCCATGGGTGCGGGACCAAGAGCATCCTCACCCCGAATGGTGCTGAGCTGGTGCTGGGTCAGCATTTTGGAGCTGGCCTCATCCTGCTGAGCATGGCCAAAGGTGCGGCCTCGAGCGTGACCATCCGTGCTCACCCACGTCCCCATGCCGGGCCACCCCGTGTCCTGCCAGCCGCTCTGGGGACACGGAGATGGAGCAAGACGGTGCACCCATGGGTGCCCTTTCCCCCAAGACGATGAATTGGAGACCTGTAGGGTGGCACCACCCGACACCTGGGTGCTCAGCAAGCGGGGGCAGCACGGTGACGGCACCGGGTCCTTCTCCCCAGTCCCACTTGGCAAAGGCCCCGTGGCCGTTAACCCCTGCCGCCTTCCCCCCGCGCCCGGGCACCTTTTGGGGCCGTGGCCGCCAGCTGCAGCGGCAGAAAGGAGGGGAACAGAAGGGCTCTGTGGCAGGGGCTCACAAAAGGCAGGAAGCGGCGCCTGGGCCGCGAAGTCCCGCACAATGGAGTCGGAAATGAGAACTTTGCTCTCGGGTTTCCGCGGGCCCATCCTATAGATGCGGAAGAGAAAGGGCGCCCGTCTCCGCCGGGGCGCTGCGCCGGCCGCTGCCAAGTCGCGGGAGACAGGGCGGCTTTCTCCATTCAGGCCGGCAGGTTTTGGGGGGGGAAAAAGGTGCCCCCCCTCCCCCTCCCCCTCCCCCCCCAGCTCGGTGACAGTTTTCCCCTATGTTGGGGGTGACTTCTGGCATCGCAGCTTCCGAGCATCTCTCCCGCTTTATCGGGGCTTTTCCCAGGCTTTGTCCGCCCTCAGCACCTTCCTTCCTGCATCCTCAGCATCCTCCTGCATCCTCAGCATCTCCCACCCGATGTGGGGCCGTACAGGGGTGCGGGGGGGGGGCTGGAAGGTGCTGGATGCAGCCTGCACAGCTTGGCAGGGATTTAAGGGGGGGGCAGGAAAAGTGCCCTTCATCTGGACCTCCCCCCCCCCCCCCCCAAAAAATGCCCAGAGCCAGCCGGTCCCCATGCAGGGCTGGGGTGGGGTGCGCCGCACGTGGGAAGGGGGCTTCTGGGCCGAGCAGCGATTTTGGGGTGCAGAGGGGCCGGAGGATGCCCCCCGCTTTACCAACACCCTAAAACCCACCGGGTGCCAGCACAGGGATGCCGGGGGTGCAGTGCCGGGGGGCGAAACGGTGGGGGGGGGGGGCCCAGAGGTCCGGGGGTGCTCCCCATCACTGGGACCCCCCCAAACCCTCTCCATCCTCGGCGGCGGGGGCTGCGGTGCGGCGCCGGGGGGGCGGCTCCGCTCTCGGGGGAGGGGGCGGCCCCTCGGGGGCGGAGGGGGGGGGGGGGGGCGGCCCCGGTTTGGGGGGTGGGGGGGGGGGAAGGCGGAGACGCATGCGCGGCCGCCCCTCGCCCTGCGCCCGGCAGCGCGGCGGGGCGCGGAGCGGGCGCGGGGTTCGCCGCCGCTGCGGGCAGGTGCGGGCGGGCGGCACCGGCGGCACCGGCGGGGGGGCCGCGCCTGCCGCCAGCCGCGATTGGCCCGGCCCGGCCCGGCTCGGCCCCCTCCGGGGGACCCCGACCCGCTGCCCACCCCCCCCCCCCCCCCCTCCGCTCCCCGCTTTTAAGCCCCCGGTGCCGGCGGGGAGCTCGGTGCGAGGCTCCTCCGGCGGCGATGACCCCCTGCGCGCCGTGAGCACGGCCCCAGGTACGTGCGGCACCGGCACGGTACCGGCATCGGTATCGGTATCGGTATCGGTATCGGTACCGGTACCGGCACCGGCACCGCCCGCGCCGCGCCCCCGCTGCGGTGCTCGGTGCCGCGCGGTGGGAGCGCACCGGGATGGGGACGGCGACGGGGACGGTGACACCGCTGGGGGACGGGAGGGACGGACCCGGGCTGGGGACACGGTGGGGCAAGGCGGCTGTCACGGCTCGGGGGTGCGGGCACCGGGCTGGGGACAACGGGTTTGGGGTGGGGGGACACCGGGGTGGGAAGGGATGGGGGGTGCTGGAGAGGGGGCGCGGTGTGACAGGGGGTTGGGGACATTGGGGATGGGGACGTTGGGGATGGGGGACACTGGGGAGGGGGACACTGGGGATGAGGGGGACACCAGCTGGGGGGCAGCAGGAGTGGGGCTTGGGGGACAATAGGGCCGGCACCGCTGGGATTGTGGGGACGCCACTGGGACACCAGCATGGGGGGACACTGGGGACACCAGGACACGGAGACCAGGGCTCTGAGGCTGGGGACACCGGTGCTGACAGGGGCTTGGGGACACCAGGGCTGGGGGACACCAGCACGGAGGCCAGTAGGACAGGAAGGGCTGGAGGATGCTGACAGCGAGTTGGTGGCGGGGAGAGGAAACAAGGGACAACGGGGAGGGTGGCAGGTGCTGGCAGTTGGGTGTCCCCTCCCTGTGGTGCTGGACCCGGTGCGCCGTGGTCTCCTCCCCTGCCCGGTCCCTGTTGGTGCCACCGGGGTTTCCTCATCAGGGAGGGAGCCGGAAAGTTTCTGGACACGGTGTCCCCAGTGTCCCCCCCAAGCTGCTGGGGACCCGGCAGGGCTGGTGTCACAGCAGGGGCTTGGCACCGTGGGCAGGATGAGTGCCAGCCCGCATCCGCCAGCTGCACGGCGAGGCTGGGTTGGCCGGCGGGATGCCGGGAAGGATGGATGCGTGTGTGGGGACCAGCGAGGGCTTTGGGGTGCTCGGGGGCTCCCCAGGACCCCGGCACACCCGGTGTTTCCTGGGCAGGAAGGTGCTGGAGGCCCAGCTCTGGGCCAGGCCCGCTGGCCGCATCCTGCACCCTCCAGCCTCCCTGCTTTTGGGTGGGCGCTGGTGCTGCTTTTGGGGCCGCTTGCCGGCGTGCGGCCGAGCCCGCTATGGGGCCGGGGTTTGCCGTGACTCTGCATGGGCTTTGGGGCTCCTGCTACGGGTGCTCAGCCTCCCAGGGAGAGACAAAAAGCAGGGGGGTGGGAAAAAAATAATAATAAAAATAAGAGCGAAATCTAAAATAAAGGCTGCAGACTGTCTGCCTAATAAAAATCGCACCCAGCAAAGGGCCCATATTGGCCAGGATCACAGTTTGCCGAGGTGCTAATTTATTCTCGCAGGCTGGGGGGGAGCGGGAGCATCACGTTGCCTGCGAGATGTGACGGCAGCGCGGTTTGCAGAATTCCTTTGTTGTGGGCAGAGAGGAGGGGACGCGGAGCCAGCCCCGCTGCCGGGCTCCTGCCGTGGCCGCGCAGCCCTGCGGGGGCCCTGGGTGCTCGCCCCCACCCCGCCAGGAGGGAAGTGGGGACATGGGGTTGCAGGGGGCAGGATTGGCCCCGCGGTGTGGTGACAACCCCGGACGGCTGGGTGCTGAATGCTCCATGGTGCCCTGATGGTGCTGGGGACCACGGTGACCCGTGGGGACAGCAGAGGTCACAGCGCCAGCACCACGGCTGCAGGTGGCGCGGGGCTGGGGGCACCCCCAGGGCTGGGGGGTCCCCAAAGCTGGGGGTGCCCCCGTCCTGCTGCAGCCCATGGGGGTGGCAGTGTCTCTGAGCCGGTGTCCCCCCCAGTGTCCCCTCTGCTCCACAGGGACCCCGAGGTCCGCAGACCCCTGGCTGCCCCCTGCCCAGCCCCACGGCTCAGGGCGGGACGAGAAAATGCCCCAAAAGTGGCAGGGTCAGCCCGGCACCCGGTGGCCTGGGAGGAATTAAGCTAGGTTTCAGCTGAAGCTAATCACCAGCCCCGGCTTTGCATATTCATGAGGCGGATGAATTATTCATGTGGTGACAGCTAGTGACAGATGTGAAAATGTTCGCCCGGCTTGGGGGGGGGCGGCTTTGCACCGGCGTTATTTTAAATTTCTCTCATCTGCCGTTCCTTTGGCTTTTGCCCGGTTTGCGGCAGGTGCCGGGCCACGTAGGGCACGGGGACACTTCCCTTGTCCCCGAGAGGGCCCAGCCACGTGGCACCACGAGTGTCACCGTGCCACGAGCCGTGGCATCGCCCCGACTGCGGCCACCCAGAGCGCCTGCACCGCTCAGCCTGCGGGGACGCGGTGGCACGGCCGCCGCTGCCTCTCGGTGCCACCCTCCGTGCCTTGGTGTCACCGCCAGCTGTGGCCGAGGACAGCGCGGTGACACCCAGCTCAACCCACGGCCCCCAGGCCAAATCCTGCCCCAGTGGCCGTGCTGGGGCTGGCTGGGGGTTAGTGGATCAGGAGGAGGTGGGAGGGAGGGAGACGGCCCCGTAATTAATGAGGTGCCGGGGATGCTGCCTGGATGCGGTCCCTGAGCTGGGGACATCATAATGGGGAGAAGATTAATTTGGGGAGGGGGAATGTTGGCTGTGCCCAGGCTCTGCTTTGTCCCCGGTGTCCCTGACGTCCCCTCTCCTGGGGGGTCCCAGCAGGGCGCGTGGTGGGGGCTGCGCACAGAGCTGGCACCGGCATGGCTGGAGGCTGCGCTGCCTCTTTCCCTGACCTTGGGATCAACTTTTCGGGCTGGCGCTGGCTGAGAGCAGTGGCAGCCACGGGGCGTGGGGACACGGCGGGGTCCTCCCTTTGTCTTCCTGCTTGGAGCAGAGTCACAGTGCCAGCGGGACACGGTGCCATGTGCTTGAAGGGCAGGGGTGGCAGCGGCCAGCTGGGGCCGTGCGCCCTGGCAGCGGGCTGGGGTCCCCAGGGAGGCAGCGGGTGCTGACGTCCACTCCCAGCACCGTGCCGCCACTGCTGCGAAAGCAAAACCTGCAGAAATGCTGATGTCAGGGACGCTGACAGCCAGGCAGGCCCTTCGCCGCTGCGTGCACGGCGTCCTGCACCCGCTGCTGCCAGCCCGGGGACGGCCGTGGGACCGCGGTGCCATCCGTCTGCCCGTCCAGGCACGGCGGGCGGCTGCGCATCCAAAGAGCAACTTCCATGTTTAACATTTAAATAAAATATTGAATGTTTACCCAGCGGCGTGGGCCGCGTTTGCTCAGCGAGGACCCGTCTCCAGCACAGCGGCTCTGGGTAAACAGCGCAGAGCTTAGCGGAGTATTTATACGATGGCACGTGGACGCCACTCGTCGGGCTCTCCCCCGGGTCCCTTCGGCTCCAGATCCGTGCGGCCACCCCGGCGTGGCCTGGAAGCTGCAGGGATGAGTGTCGAGGGAAGTGAAAAGGGAAAACAGGGGTGAAAAGACCAAAAAAATGGACTGTGGGTGATTCGAAGCCCAGGGATGTGTGAGTGCAGTGCTTGGGTTGGCACTTCTACCCCAGTGCTTCATCTCCTGGGCACCCCCAACCCTGCAGCCAGCACCCACGTCCTGCACCCACAGCTCCATCCCCAGCCCGGGGTCCCCGTCCCACACCCGGCACCGAGGGTTTGTGCTGGGAGAGCTGAGAAAGGCAGGATTTGCATTTTAATGGCGAGGAGCTGGAAACCCCAGCGCCTGGGCATGCCAAATCACTTAGGTATTTTTTTTCTGTAGTGGGAAATCAGGGAAAGTTGAGTGCTGGTTTCCATCGGGGCTGGGGAAGCGGCAGCGGGGCCAGGATTTCGCTGGGATTTCCTTCCCAGAGAGCGAAACCCCCCCAGGTCTTAAGTCCTGCTCCTCTCTGAGCATCCCAGAGCATCTCGGGAGAGCCGCAGCTGTCCCCGACTTTGCAGCGAGCCGCAGAGGCCGTCCCTGGCCGCATCCTTCCCTCCTGCAGATATGCTAAGGCACGGTGCGGAGCCACGCTGGGGGCCAGGCGACCCCCTCGGCTTTTATTAGCTGCAGGTTTTGGAGGCAGAAAGGCCCCCGGAGCTGTGCTAAAGGGAAGGGGCAGCTGCTGGGACTGCAAATGCTTTCTTCTGTAGAACAGGTGAAATAAAACCCAGCTTTGTGCCCCCCCAAAAGGCCGTTTTCCAGCACTGAATGCAGGGGGTCTCCTTTTTTTCTTGCCGTTTCGCTCTTTGTTTCTATTTTTGTCCCATAAAAGCAGAAGGGACAGGGGGAGGAATCAAGGGCTGGAAAATGGAGCATCAGGGAGCGGGGAAGCCGCGGGCTGAGCCGAAAGCTGCAGCTCAGGAGTGTCGAGGGGCCGCGTCCCCAAAACCAGGCGGTCCCCATCCCGGCTAGGGGACGGGGCAGGGCCGTGCCAGAGGTTGGTGTCAGAGCCGGGGGGGTGCTGAGCATCCCTCCCAGACCGGGGACCGAATGATTTAGAAAACACTGATCGTTGCTGCAGTGAAGCAGATGGATGGGAGCTTTTCGGCGAGTGGCATTGCTGGTTTTACGCTCCACACCGGCTCCGGCAGCTGGAGGCATCCGCTGCATGTTAATGGGGCCGCATCCTGCACGGCCAGGCTGGGGGGAGCCTACAGGACCCCGGGGCTTACCCGTGCCCCCGTAGCGGAGGCGCAGGGATGTCACCGTGGGTGGCACCGGCAGCGAAACCAAACTCTCCCCAGGCTCGTGCTCTCCTGCTAACAGAGCTAATCCTGCTCCTCCCCGCGCCTCCCGGGGGGCCGGTGTCACCGCGGCCCTGCGGCGGTTCAGGGACCGATGGCGTGCTGCCGGGCAAACGGGGAGCGGCGAAAATCCGACCCCGCTCTCGTTGCAGGTCAAGGATGGTCCAGGTGATGGGGGATGCCGGCTGCTGGATCCTGCTCGGGCTCTCCCTGCTCCCCATCGCCGTGGTGGGTAAGTGGCACCCGGGGGACAGATCCTGCCCCCTCCCAGCTGCGAGCAGGGGCAGCAGCTTGTGGGCGAAGAGCAAGGAGCCGTCGCCTGCCGGCAGCGCGAAGTAGCTGGGGATAATTAGCCAATAAGAGGAAACAGACACAAATAATGAACTACCAGCACTAATAAATAGTTAGGGCAAAGAACAACCGGCTCCAGGAGGGGGCTGGGTCTGCAAGCTCCGTCGGTGCTGTGTGATGCCCTGGCCCCGCAGTGGGATAAAACGCAGGAGCTGGAGGGGCCGGCAGGGGATTAGCGAGGGAAAAGCCCCCCCCAGGCATCCGTGATCCCCCCCTCGTGCTGGGTGAGATTTTAAACCCTTAATCCTGTTGGCTCAGCACCCCCCTCTGCCGAGCTGTCCCCCACGGGTGGCTTTGCTGCATCTCTGGGGCCAGATCCTTTCTGCCCACCCCGTGTCCCCATCCTGCATGGCAGGGGCACGGTGACGTCCTGCTCCTGGGGTGCTTTAGGACCCCTGGAGCCCCTAAGGAGTGAGAGGCTCGGGGTGAAGCTTTGTGGCTGCGATGGAGTGGGAATAGGGTGGGGGAAGGCGCCCGGGGGTCCCGCACCGGGATTAGTGGCCGTCCCCAGCCAGCTTGCCTCTGCGGGGAGCATCCGCCACCGTTCCTGCTGCGGGCAGGGAGAGCAGCTCTTGGGGCTTTCCGAGAGTTATGGGATTTGTGGGAGAGTGCCCGGGGTGGGCAGGATTACTGCGGGAGGAGGAGGAGGAGGAGGAGGTCTTCATCGCTGCCACGCTTTATCCCAGCTCGGGGGTAGGTGGCTTTCTCCCAGTGGGGTCAGGTGCCACCGAATCGCAGGGCAGGGACGGGACAAGACCCTGCAATGCCCTCCCAGCCCCCCAACTCCCCCCGCGCTATGGAAACCCCCCCCCCCAGCAGCCCCAGAGCCCTGTGGGAGCTCGTGCTGCCCATCCCCGTGGTATCTGGGCGCCTCTCCCCGCAGGCTCCCAGGACGATGGGAAGGTGATCCACATCAACCGGGTGCAGCACCAGGCTGTGCACGCGGGGCTGGGGGAGCCCGTGGCCCTGCCCTGCCTCTTCCTGCTCCAGCCCTCCGCCTCGCTGGGGCCCAACGAGCCCCCAGACCCTCCCCGCGTCAAATGGAGCAAGGTGCGCTCAGCCACCGGCCAGAGGGAGGACGTCCCCATCCTGGTGGCCAAGGACAACGCGGTGAAGGTGGTGAAAGCCTACGAGGGCCGGGTGTCGCTGCCCGGCTACCCCCGCGACCGCTACAACGCCACGCTGCTGCTGCGCGCCGCCCGCGCCAGCGACGCGGGGCTGTACCGCTGCGAGGTGGTGGCCGGCATCGACGATGAGCAGGACCTGCTGCCCCTCGAGGTGACGGGTGAGCCGTGGGGCATCGTGCTTGGGTGAGCCGTGCGCACCTTGCAAGCCGTGCACACCACGTGCACCGTGCGCACCAGGCGCCCTGTACAAGCCGTGCACCCTGCGTCCCCTGTGCAAGCCATGCAAGCCATGCACACCATGCAAGCCCTGTACACCGTACAAGCCCCGTACCCCACACCTGTACCCTGTACACTCTGTGCCCCTCGTGTGAGCCATGCGTGCCATGCACCCTATGCAAGCTGTGCGCCCCATGTGCCCTACGAAAGCCCTGTACCCCACACAAGCCCTGTACCCCACACAAGCCATGCACACCCTACAAGCTGTGCACCCGCTATAAGCCATGCATCCCATCCAAGCCACGCAGCCCCTGTGCCCTGCACCCCTTCTGCAAGCTGTGCACCTTATGCACCCAGTGCAAGCCACACACACTGTGCACCCTATACGAGCCGTGCCATCCGCTCTCCTTCCAGGCGTCGTCTTCCACTACCGCCCGGCGGGGGAGCGCTACGCGCTGACCTTTGCCGCTGCCCAGCGCGCCTGCCTGGACAACTCGGCCGTCATCGCCTCTCCCCAGCACCTCCAGGCTGCCTTCGAGGACGGCTACGACAACTGCGACGCAGGCTGGCTGGCTGACCAGAGCGTGCGGTAAGCGCGTGGTGTGGGTACCCCTTGTCGTGGGCACCCACGGAGCTGAGCACCCCCCGCGCCCCTCTCCCGCAGGTACCCCATCACACTGTCCCGGCCCGGCTGCTACGGGGACCGCAACAGTCTCCCCGGTGTCCGCAGCTATGGCCAGAGGGAGCCCGGTGAATTGTACGATGTCTACTGCTACGCACGGGAGCTGCAAGGCAAGCAGCACCGCGGCGGCGGGCACACGCCGATGCTTGGGGACATCCCTTGGCGTGCTCGGTGCCACCCTTGGGGATGGTGACGGCTTTCCGACGAGCTCCGCTCTCTTGCAGGGAAGGTGTTTTACGCCACGGCGCCGGGGCGGTTCACCTTTCAGGGGGCCCGGAGGCACTGCCGGGCCCAGGGAGCTTCATTGGCCACCACTGGGCAGCTCTACCTGGCCTGGCGCGATGGCCTGGACCAGTGCGACCCCGGCTGGCTGGCAGACGGCAGCGTCCGCTACCCCATCAGGGTCCCGCGCAGGAAATGCGGCGGTGAGGCCTCGGGCGTCAGGACCCTCTACCAGTTCCCCAACCGCACTGGCTTCCCCCAGCCGGCCTCCAAGTTTGATGCTTACTGCTACAAAGGTAACGGTGACGGGCTGTGGTGCCACCACCGGGTCCCCACTCGTGTCCCAGGCACCCGGCCCACCCCCGGTCCTCCTCCCCACAGCGGACACGCCGGATGCCGGTGATTCCGCCGCAGCGCACACGGGGCAGAAGGAGCAGGAGCTGCCCACGCCCGACCCGCCGGGCAGCGACAACGTGCTGGTGGAGCACGAGGAGGAGCGTGAGGACCCGGCCACATCTGGGGACACCCCACGCGTCGGCCTCCTGCCACAGCCGGGGGCTGCGGGGCCGGGGGAGGATGAGGATGAGCAGCTGCGGGCGGTGAGCAGCAGCGTGGCAGCGTGGCGCGGTGACATCCCCGGGGCCAACGGCACGGCCCTGCCGCCAGCCACCACCTCCTCTCCGGCGTGGCCCCACGAGGACGAAGCCCTCAACGTGGTGGACCAGGCGCCTGTGAGCACCTGGCAGGATCCGGCCAGCAGCAGCCCAGCACCGCCAGTGCAAGAAGGCCCCAGCCCCGAGGAGCCCCCGGTTGCCCTGCTGCCGTGGTCCCAAAGCCCAGCCCAGGAGGTCACCAGCTCACCGACAGCACCGCCTGGCTTGGGGACAGTCCCTGGCACGGCAGCAGAGACCCCCAGCACCCTGCTGGGCAGCTCACGTGCCCCCAAAAGGAGCAGCTATGCTGGGCTGAATGGGCGCTACTTCCAGCTGCAGCAGCAGAGCCGGGACCCCCCAGTGGCTGAGGACCCCCCGGTGACTGGGGACCCCCCAGTGACTGGAGACCCCCCGGTGTCTGGGGACCCCACAGTGGCTGGGGATCCCACAGTGGCTGGGGACCCCGTCGTGGCTGGGGACCCTACAGTGGCCGGGGACCCAGTGGGGACAGTCACGCATGCCCCCATCCTGGCCCTGGAGGTGAAGGGGGCTGCAGCCAACGCGGTGGAGACGTGGAGCATCGCCCACACCGGTGCTGAGAGTCCCCCTGGGGGGGGTCCCTACCCGCTCTCCAACGAGGTGGAGGATGAGATCGGCCACAGTAAGTGATGCTTGGGGTGTGTGTGTGTGTGTGTCGGGGGGGTGGTAGCAGTGGCATTGGAGTGCTCCAGCCCAGGGGACCCCACCTTCTGCCATCTCTTGCAGAGCTGCTGGCACCAGCCACTGCCCCGGTGCCCCCGTCACCGAGGGATTCTCCACAGTGGAGCCCCCGCACGGCCCCGCGTGGTCCCGGGGGGGCTGCACGGACATCCCTGCCACCATCACCACCCACCCCCGTGGCTCCCCGTGGTGCTTCCAACCACCAGGATGTCATCGCAGTGCGGGCAACACCCCGTGGCCCCAGCGCCCGCGGTGACTCCCCCTGGCTGCCTGCGGATGCCACCGAGGACTTCTCTGGGGACACCCCTCCCAAGGCGGACGGCGACCCCATCCCACCACGGCCCCCGCTGCCCCCAGCCCCGCTGGTGGCCGATTTCCCTGAAACGTCCCCGCAGCCCGGCGGTGATGGCAGCGGGGCCCTGGGGGAAGGCTCACTGGAGAGGCAGAGGAAGGCAGTGGCCTCCCTCCACCTGCTCATGGGGATCCCTGGCACCACGGTGGCGGCTTCTCCCCATCCCCATCAGGGTGGGCTGAGCCCCACAGCTCCCCAGGGGACACCCGAAATGGGGGCTGAACCTGGCCACGAGCACCCAGCCGTGTACGGGGATGCGGGGACAGGGACGGCTGAGCCGAGGGACGAAGCAGCCGTCACCCCCGTGGCACGGGACGTCCCCTCACCTTCACCCACGGCCGGCGAGGTGACCCCACGGGCTGGCTCCGAGTGGCCAGCGGAGGGCACAGGGGAGGCAGAGGACGGGTCCGCGGGTGCCCCACGACCTGTGAGCCCCACGGCGCCGGAGCTGGAGGGAGCCGAGCATCTCCTGCACCCCCCAGCCCCCCGGCAGCCCCCCAGCCCCAGCGAGGAGGACACCTCGGGGGAGGCGAAGAGGGAAGACCCCCCCACCCTGGCCAGCCACCCCTCAGCTCCCACTGACACCCCCTGGCCGTCACCCACCGCCCCCCACCCATGGGTGCCGGAGGTGCCCGGCTCCCCGAGCGCAGAGCCGCTCTTTGAGCCGTCCACAACGGGGGGGCCCGGGGGAGCCCCGCTGCTGGATGTCGACAGCGGGAGCGGCGAGGAGCCCTTGCTGGAAGAGAGGGAGCTGCTGGCTTGGACGGGCACCGACAACACCAGCCGGCACGGTGAGCGCGGTGCCACAGGGTTGGGGCGCTGGGGACGCTGGGCACGGTGCAGACCCGTGGGGTTGGGTTCAAAGCAGAGGTTTTATCCAAGGCAGAGGGCTCGTTGGGGACTTCGGTGCTTGCTTTGTGCCTGTGACAGGTTCAGTGCGTAGCCGGGGTTTCTCAAAGCGAGCTGAGCTATTAACGTGAGCCAGGAAAGCGTCCTCCTAAATATTTAATATTTGCAGTCGCTAATAATAATAGCTAGCGAGGCAGCTCCCAGCAGAGGGGGTTGGGCATACACAGACTTTTAGTGTCTGGGGAAAAAAAAAAAAAGAAGTAACAAATATACGTGAGACTTAGAGCCACTGAGAGGCGGAAAAGTCGCCGTGGTCCATGTGCCAAGGCCCTGGGGCAGGACCAGGACTGGGTTTGTGTTGTCCCCACGTTGCCAGCAAGGAGCTGGGGCTGGTGTCGGGGCTGGGTGGGCGTCCCAGTGCATGGTGCAGCATGATGGGGGCAATGGGGTGGGTAGGGGCGAAGCACCAGGGTGCCCCCCGTGACGGCACCCGCTCCTGCCCCGCAGCTCCGGCCGACCCGTGCCAGAACAACCCGTGCCTGCACGGCGGGACCTGCCACGCCAACGGCTCCGTCTGCAGCTGCAGCTGTGCCCAGGGCTTCACCGGGGAGAACTGCGAGATCGGTGAGCATGCCCGTGTGCCGTGCCCATGCTGCCGGTGGGGCCAGCGTGGGCAGGAGGGTGCCGGGGGTCTCGGCGCGCCCACAGCCCCCTGCCGTCCCCGCAGACATCGACGACTGCCTGTCGAGCCCCTGCCAGAACGGCGGCACCTGCATCGACGAGGTCAACTCCTTCGTCTGCCTCTGCCTGCCCAGCTACGGGGGCAGCCGCTGCGAGAAAGGTGGGGAGAGAGGCACGGGGCAGCCCCCTTGTCCCCCCCGAGGGCAGCATCACTGGCCAAATCCAGCCTCTGCCCCTCCGGGGCAGGACCCAGGAGCCTCCCCAGCAGTGGGGAGCGTCTCCGTGCATCCTGGGGTGCTGGGGGCTGGCCCCAGTCCCCAGTGTCCCCATGTCCCCGCAGACACGGAGGGCTGCGACCACAACTGGCACAAGTTCCAGGGCCACTGCTACCGCTACTTCGCCCGCCGGCGCTCCTGGGAGGACGCGGAGCGGGACTGCCGCCGCCGCGCCGGGCACCTCACCAGCATCCACTCGCAGGAGGAGCACGGCTTCATCAACAGTATGGGGCTGGGTGGGGGGGAAGGGGCCCAGGGGGGCCCAGCGATGGGGCTGACCCAATCTCAGTGCTCGGCACTCCCGGCGATGCTGGGGCTGCTCCCCGTATTTCCAGTTTGGGCCGTTTCCATGCCACACCGAGGCTGTTGTGGCTTGGGGTCTGGAGGGGGCAGTGGGTGAGGAGAGGGTCCCCCCGGTGCTGGCACAGGTGCCCATGTCCCTCCTGCGCTGGCATCCCATCACTCTCCAGCCACGAATCCTGCAGCCCAGAAGGCTCCTGCTCCTGGGGCTTTCCAGGCGCCGGCACCCCTGGGTGCTCCTCACCTCCATGGGTGCGGGTGTTGGTGGTTGGGGACCCTCCCTCACACCTCTCTCACCAGGTTTCGGGCACGAGAACACCTGGATCGGGCTCAATGACAGGATCGTGGAGCAGGACTTCCAGTGGACCGACAACACCGGCTTGGTGAGGCCCGCGGAGGTGGCTCCTGCTGGGGCGCAGGGTGCGGGGCGCGGGGTGCGGGTGCTCTCACCCCCCCTCGTTTCCCACCAGCAATACGAGAACTGGCGGGAGAACCAACCCGACAATTTCTTCGCGGGCGGCGAGGACTGCGTGGTGCTGGTGTCCCACGAGATCGGCAAGTGGAACGACGTGCCCTGCAACTACAACCTGCCCTACATCTGCAAGAAAGGCACAGGTACAAGAAAGGCGGGATGGGGACAGCCCCAGGGCCCACCCCCAG
The DNA here is from genome assembly GCF_009769625.2 of Cygnus olor. Classification (NCBI taxonomy): domain Eukaryota; kingdom Metazoa; phylum Chordata; class Aves; order Anseriformes; family Anatidae; genus Cygnus; species Cygnus olor. The sequence goes on along the minus strand of NC_049194.1, from coordinate 1,409,558 downwards.
GGTCCCCCCATCCCCATCCCAGCATCCCCATCCTTCATCCTCATCCCATGGCCCCCATCATCCCCATCCTGCATCCCCATCCCATGCTCCCAGCATCCCCATCCTCATCCCCATCCCAGCATCCCCATCCCACATCCCCATCCTTCATCCTCATCCCATGGCGCCCATCATCCCCATCCTGCATCCCCATCCCATGGCTCCCAGCATCCCCATCCTCCATCCCCACCCTGCAGCGTCCAGGCACCTCCTCATCCTCAGGAAACCTCTCCCAGCCCCTCACCAAGGAAAACTCGAGCAGCTCCCCTTAATCTCCATTATGTTTTTTTTTCCCCACAGTTAATTCTTCCCTCTCCACTTTAATTTGCTTAATTTGCCGCCATTAAAACTATTAAGTTCTCATTCCTTATCTTGAAAGTTATATTAACCTCCAGCTGTTCGTTGTGAGCCGGAGGAGCGCGCCTCCCTCTCCCGCCGGCCGCGCGTAACGATGTGCTCGCCCCGATAAGGCCGTTAATTACCTATGTAAATCCTCGGGAACACCTTGCTGCAAATCTGGCAGAGGAACCTCTCGATGGATGGGCTCTGTAATGAAGCCATCGCCGCCGCTCGGTCTCGCGGAACCGGCGGCGTGTGTAGGGTGTCCCCACGTCCCCTCCCGGTGCTGGGGTCCGGGTGACGGCTGATGGGGTCTGTCCGTCCCCCCCCCCCCCCCAGTGCTGTGCGGGCCCCCGCCGGAGGTGGAGAACGCCTTCACCGTGGGGAAGAAGAAGGAGAAGTACAGCATCCACTCGAGCGTGCGCTACCAGTGCGAGGAGGGCTTCACCCAGCGCCACATCCCCACCATCAAGTGCCACAGCAACGGCAAGTGGGACCGGCCCAAAATCCTCTGCACAAAACGTTAGTGGGGACCTGGGGGGGCGGGAGGGGGTCCGGGAACGGTGCGTGGGTCTGGGGGCTCCCTGACCCCCCCGGCCCCCCGCTCTTTGCCCCCCGTTAGCCAGGCGGTCGCACCGGGCGCGGCGGCACCACCGGCACCGCCACAGCCACCCCCACCACCAGCACCACCACCACAAACCCCGCAAGGAGCGGCGAAAACACCGCAAGCACCTCCGGCTGGACTGGATGGAGGAGGGCCACTACTTCTAGAGCCGGCGGGGGAGCAGCAAGCACAAGGGCCCCCGCGGGCGCCCCAGGACCAGCCGTCTCTGGGATGGGACGTGGTGACGTTTCCTGACCCCTTTCCCTCCCACCCACCCCTCTTTTATAACCCCCCTTTGCTTTAGCTCCTAGGATGCCCGGCCCTGTAGGGAATAGGATCGGGCGGGGGCGGCAGCGTGTGCGTCCCCAGCCCTCCCCGCATGCCCCACGCTCAGTCCTCGACCCCGTGGTGCCGTGCCCGCACCCCGGGGTCGAGCCCCCAGCCCCGCACGGGGACCCCCAAATCCCCGTGGAGCCCTGGGGGGGCTGTTCTGCAGCTGGCTGATTGCCCCTGCTGGGGTCTGGTCCCCTCCAGGTTTTGGGGGGGGTCATGCAGCAGCCCCCCACCCATCACCCCGACTGCCCTTGGCCATCGCATCCCCTTGGATGGCTCCAGTTTTTTAACAGCCTCCCCGTCTTCCTGCCCCAGCCGGTGTCCTCAGCGCCCCGGTCCTGCCCACGGGGTGTCCCCACACCCGGCACGGGGTCCCCGTTCCTGCCCTGCCCTGGCTCGTGGGGCTACCCCGCACCAGGGCCCTCCCGGCTGGTTTTGGGGTTGGATTTTCCCTTTTCCGTTCATTGTCGGTTCCCCGTTGGAGTTGGCGTGTGTGTGTACGGCGCTTTCTGATCTCTGCTGTTTGCGACGTGACTGCCGTGTCCCGTTCCCCTTCTCCCCCTCTCCTCCTCCGTGGCATTTCTGACTCTCTGCGTTTCTGTACTGCTGGACATTTTAATAAATTTTTTTAACAGTTCAGTGGCCCCAACCCTGTGCTTTCCTGGGCTCCCGGAGGAGCGGGGACCCGGGGACGGTCCCTCCGCAGAGGAAGCTTGACTTGGCCGGGACCCGGCGCACGATAACGGCGCTCTCCATCTGGTTCCTTTTGCCACCCCTAAATTAATTTTAAGCAAACACAATCCTTCTCCGCCGGCTCCTTTTGCCAGCCCTGCTCATGAATCACGCCGGCGGTGAGCCTGATGAATTCATCGGGGCACTGCCTGCGTTAGCCACGGGTGCAGGGGCTGTGTCACCGCGCCGGCTGCCATCCGTCAGCGGGTGACAGCCATCACCTGGGGCTCCGGTGGCCCCCGGCCCCGTGCTCCCCTCCTGGGGGTCCCGGTGGCCAGGAGTGTCACCTCCCGGCAGCTATTTATTTTCATCAGTGCTGGGAGGCCGTAAAGGTGATGGATGGACTGTGCTCAGCTGGGCCCGGCGCAGAGGAAAGCCCCATGCGGCTTCTGAGCCCCCTCCGGCATGGGGGACCACAGGGTCCCCGTCCCCTGCCCGTGCCCTGCTGTCCCTGCAGGGGCTCACGGGTTGCTGCCGGCACCGTGGTGCCTTGAAACTGCTTCCCCTGCTCGCCTGGTCCTGATAAATCTGTGGGGATGCTACAGCTGGGATGCTCCTGGGGAAGCCTCAAAGCGTGCTCAGCTCCAGCTGGGAGGAGGGAGTGGTGGTGCCAGGGTCAGTGGGGCTTTGAATATGGACAGAAATCAGGAGCAGTGCCCGGCCAGGCAGGTGGGAGCGTGGGGTGAGCGCGGTCCCATGGCTCAGAGCATCCCAGGTTCCTCCTGCGCCCACGCTGCCTCTCCAGGCCCCTCTCTGGCAGCCACCAGCAGAAGGACACACGGGAGCCTGGCTCAGCTCTCGAAAGCAGCCGAAGCTTTTATTTCACCTAAGTCCAGCTCGCAGCACTGGGGCTGCACGAAACCTGGAGCCGGTGCCCGGCTGGGTCCGGGGCATGGGCCAGTGCCTGCGGGCATCTGCTGGCCACGGCCACTTCTGCTCTAAGCCAAGCGCGAAGGCGAGAGGCTGCAGCGCCCAGCCCCGAGCGGGCGCTGCGGGTGCGTGGCTCAGCCTGCACCGGCGACACAATTTTGGGGGCTCAATGCACACCTGCGGTGTCCCCACGGCTGGGTTTGGTGCTGCGCAGCCCTGGCGGCAGCGTGGAGCTGGCGAGCCCGAGGGCTGCGGTGGGCTCGGTCCTGCTTTGCTCCTGCCAGGCTTTTTGCACATGCAATGCGCTGATTTCTAAGCGATAACTGCAGGTGGGCTGGGGAGCTGGCACCGGCTCCGAGCGCAGGCCTCGTGCCCGGGTGGCTCAGCGCCTTCTCCTCCTGGTGCCTCAGTTTTTTTCCCCAAGCATCGCTGGGCTTTGGTGACAGCAGAGCAGGCGCTGGCACTGCCCAGGCTCTTCCAGTTCAAGGTGCAGAGCCACAACCCCAGGGGGCTCCCAGCAGAGTCTGAGGATGCTCCGCAGCCATGCGAAGCTGGGTACCCCCCTTGGGGAGCCCCAGGACTGCATCACACGCGGTTGGGATGCCCCCCGCCCTGTTCCTTCTCGGGGGCAGCCTCGCCAGCCTTCTTGAAGCAATACACCCCGAAAAGCTTGTACTTTTTGTCCGGGAAGCCCAGGTTGCGCACGCCGGGCTCCCGGCCGCCGCAGCGCGCCCGCGGGTTGACGATGGGGTAGCGGATGCTGCCGTCCTCCAGCCAGCCGGCCTCGCAGCGGTCCAGCAGCTGGATCTTCCAGGCGGCGTAGAGCTGCCCCACCTTGGCCACGGCTGCCCCGTTGTTCTTGCAGGCTTGCACCGCCTCGGCGTAGCTCAGCTTGCGGTACGTCTTCAGGAAGTAGACTTTGCCTGGGGTGGGGGGGAGGGAATAAAAGGGGGGCTGTCCGGGGTGGGGACCAGGCTGGGGCGCAGCATCTGGTAGCCGGTGGATGGGAGACGGGGCAGGGATGCTCAGGGTGGACCGCTCAGCCCCACGTCCACCTCTATGGGGAGCCAGGACCCCCCCTTTCTGCACCCCCCCCCAGTTGAAGGCGATGGAGGGGCGAGCAGCCGGCACCTTGGTGGAGGCGGATTTATGGGGGCTGCGTGGCGGCGGCCGGCGCTGGCTCCTGCTGGCGATTACGCCTGCTATTTATCCTGCCTGCCACCATTAAATAAACATCCGCAGAGCCCCCCCTCCGTGCTGCCCTGCCAGCCAGGAGGAATTTACACAGCCCCAGAGCCCTCCTGGCTCCGATCTGTCTTGCACGGCCCCAGCCTCATCCATCACCCGGGCCATTTGCTGCTGCAATTACCTCCGTCCCCTGCTCCTGCCCGGGGAATACAGGAGCCTGGCCGGGACCGGGTGCCCCAGCCTGGCCGGTGACAGGGGCACGTGGATGGGTCCTGATCCCTGCTGAGGGTTCCCAGCACCAAACCCTTCTTGATGAGAAGGGGAGCCCTGGGCAGGGATGTGCAGCCACCTCCTGCTCTCACCCGGGGCTGAGATGCTGGGCAGCACCCGGCAGGACCCCAGCACCACAGTGGAAGGGGAATAGGAGGGGAACGGCCCCTTCTCTCCATGGAGAACCACCACCAGAGTGCTGCGGAAAGACTCCCCCCATCCAGCTAAAAAGCAGAGCGGTGCCTCAGTTTCCCCTGCACATCCCCGCCATTACCGTTGAGGTTGGAGGTGAAGCAGAAGGCGTCGTAGTGCTCGCTCTCCTTGTGCCGGTAGCCGTAGTTGCGCACCCCCACCGGCGTGTCCTTGCGGCCGCACTCCTCCCGCGGCCGGGAGATGGGGTACTGCACGGAGCCGTCCTCCAGCCAGCCCGCGTTGCACCAGTCCATGCCCTCCAGCCAGGCTTGGTGCAGCTGGTCGTGCGAGGCCAGGATGCCGTCCTGCTGCAGGCACGCCTGCTGCGCCTCGTGGAAGTTCAGGGTGTAGCGGCCCAGGCGCGGGTGGTAGGGGAAGATCACACCTGGGGGGGGGCGGCGAGCAGGGCTGGGGCATGTGGGCATCGCCCTGGGGTCCCCCCCTTGCACCCAACCAAGGGGGCGGTTGCATCAGGGCGGTGTGTTATGGAGCTGCCCCACGCTGTCGGTCATGGGGGCTTTGGTGGGGCCAAGCCCCGGTGTCCCTGCAGCAAGTGTGCACCAACCCAAGCAGCGTAGCCATGCCTCCTGAACCCCTAGAAAGGCTTTTGTCCTTTTCTCAGCGCCCCCAAAATATTTCAGCCCCTCCCGACAGGCAGCGAGGCCGCAGTTCAGCTCAGAGCCACGTGCGGCACCGACGCTGCCACGCGTCCCGGACCCCCGGTGCTTTACGAGGCCGTGCTGCTATCTGTCTCTGCCATTTACGAGCTGCCAGCGCGTAAACCTGGAGCAACAATAAAAGCCAATAACAGATGCAATAAAACACAGCACACGCTGGGAAAAACAAGCGGCCGTAAAGCTGAGCTCGGGGATGCAGCGCTGGGAACGGTGTCCCGGCCATCCCATGGAGGATGCCATGGGGCCACCCGGGGTCCCCCCCTTGTCCCCGTGCCCCACAGGGCCAGCGCCGTGCCGCTACCTTCAAGGTCCAGCTTGACCATGCCGGTGTCATCCTCGAGCTCGTTGGTGACCTCGCACTCGTAGCGGCCGTAGTCCTGAAGGGTGACGTTGCGGATGATGAGCGAGGCGTCCCCGAAGCCGTCCTCCTGCAGGGCCGTGCGCCCGCGGTAGCTGCCGAACGCCCGCCGCGCCTTCCCCAGGGCCACGAAGACGTCCACGAAGGCCATCGGCTCCGTCACCTTGGTCCACTTGAGGCGGATCTCATCGGGGTCGTGGGCCGAGACGTCGTAGTGGTAGCGGCAGGGCAGGATGATGGTGCCGCCCCGGTGCGTCACCACTTTCCCCGGGGCCGTCTGCACCACCACGGCCCCGCTGTCCCCCTCTGCAAGGGACACCGAGCTCAGCGCTGCCCCCGTCCCCAAACCTGCCCCGGCGCAGAGCTCAGCCCTGCATGACGGGAAGGAGCCACGGTGGGGACAACGGGGTCAGGGGGCACATGGAGGTGTGGGGAGCATCTTTTGGGGTGGAATTCCCCTCTTTTGGGGGACTTTCAGACCACGTGGGCAGCTCCATTGTGCTTTAATGAACACTAAACCCAATGCCTCGAAGGCTGCAGGCTCCCAAGGAGGGGGGGCACCCTGGCACCCTGGCACCCTGCTGCAGCCCCCCGCGTGGCCACTCACCCATGACGTGGACCACCTTCTTCCGTCCCCGGGGGCTGGGCGGCGTGTCGGAGGCGAGGACGCCGGCCAGGAGCAGCAGCACAGCCGGGCCAGCGGCCCAGGACCCTCGGGGGCGCATCTGGGGGGGGGAGAGCCGAGCCCCTCAGCACCCCCCAGCACCCCAGCTTGGGGGGAGAGGCCGGGAGAGCAGCGGATCAGAGCCTCCAGCCCCAGCTGGTCCCCACCCCACATCCCACATAGAAGAGCCCCAGGGACCCCCACCCATCCCAGGTGCCCAGACCCCGCATCGCCCCCCCGCCGAGCATCCCCCACCCCGCGGGGCCCCCCCAGAGCTGCGTCGGCGCTGAACTCCGCTTCACCCGCTCAGTTACAGCCGGGATGAATATTTCATGGCACACGCTGCGGGCTGGATCTCTTTAGTTATTTATGGCAGCGCCGGCACATCTGGAAACTGAACTGATGGCGCGGGAGGGGGCAGCGGCTGCCCGAGCCCCCTCCCCTCCCCCGCCGCCCACCCGGCCCTGCACCCCCCTTTTTGGGGGACAGCCCCAAATCCCGCTTGGGAAACGAGGACCCTGTCCCCAACGTGGGGTGCCCGGGGGTGGGCTGCGATCCCCGGTCCCCGCCGTGCCCCACATTTGCCCCCCACCTGCCCCGCCGAGGGGATGCGACCCCCGCGCAGGGCGCAGGGGGCTGGGGAGGGTGCGCGGCTGGGGGGCGGTGGCACCGGGCCGTGTCCCCCCCCCCGCGGGTCCCGGGGCCGGGCAGGGGTCGGGCATCCCCTGTCCCCCGTCCCCCCCCCCCCGGCGGCGGTCCCGGTGCAGTGTTGCAGTGCGGGGCACTGCGGCGGGAGCGCCGGGGCTGCGGGACACCGGGAACCGGGGGCGGGCAGCGCAGAGCTGGGGGGGGGGGAGACACCGGTCCGACCCCCCCCTGCACCCCCCTGCACCCCGAATCCCGGTCCCCACCGGCAGAGGGGTCCCGGTCCCGGGGGTGGGGGCTTGGGGGGGGGGGGGGGGTTGTCCCGACCCCCTCCCGGCACTCACCGTGGCTCCGCGGCGCCAGTGCCCGGTGCCGGCCGCCGGGAGGGGCCCGGGAGAGCTCCGGTGCTGCCGGTGCTGCCGGTGCGGCTCCGCGCAGGGGGCGGCACCGGGAGCCCGGCCCGGCCCTGCCCCGGCTCCCGGCGCTGCGCAGGGCGGCCGGCCCGCCAAGGTCACCGGTACCGGCACCGGCACCCCGGTACGGCGGCTCCTGGGGCGCTGGAGTCTTGCGGGGTGACCCCGACCCTGTCCCCGTCCCCTACAAGGGCAGAACCGGGGGTGGCGTGGGGGGGCACGGGTGGGGACCCTCGGCTTGGCTGGGATGTGAGGGGGCACCCCCGAGACACCGCCAGCACCCGCACACGTGTGCACGGACCCCCCCCGCATGTATGGACCCCCACGAGTGTGCACGGACCCCCACGGGTGCACAAAACCCCATAAGTGTGCAAAAAAAACCCATGCGTGCGCACAGACCCCCACACGTGTGCACGGATCCCCACGCGTGCACAAAACCCCATAAGAGTGCACAAAAACCCCGTAAGTGTGCACAGACCCCCACACGTGTGCACAGACCTCCACGCATGTGCACAGCCCCCCCCCCCATGTGCACACAGCTGTGCATGCACACACACATGCACACGTGCTCGCACACCTCTGCACACATGCGTGCATCCCTTGCACGCGCACTGAGCATCCCCAGCCCCATCCCGAGCACCAAGGGCAGGCAAGGGCAGCGCAGGCGGGGGGAGCCCCCCCCAGCCCCTGCAGCTGGCACAGGGGGCGCACGGGGGGACAAAGCCAAGGGCACAGGGTGCAGGCAGCGGGGTTACAAAGCCGGACCCAAACTCCTTTATTTTGTAAACAGTTTTCTCCTGGCGTGGTCCCGTCCTTCCTGGGAGCATCCGGGTGGGCCGGGGGCCTCGCGACACCCCCCCAGACCACCCAGCTGCACCCATGTCCCCGCAGGCTGCACCAGGTCCCCCCCAGCATCCCCAAGGGACATCGGGGTGCGGGGGGACGGGGACCGGAGCATCCCTGGGGACACCTCTGCCAGCTCGGCCCCACTGCAGGCGGCTCTTGGGGGGGGGGCAGCCCCCCCCCCTCACTGGTGCTTCTTGACCAGGCTGGCGGGGGCGCTGGGCAGGAAGAACGCGGGGCGACGCAGGCAGCGGAGGGCCAGGAGCTGCGGCCCCAGCGCGTAGAGGACGTTGGTGACGAGGAAGCTCCACCAGACGTCTTCGGGGGTCTGGTAGGGGAAGGGCGTGCGGGAGTGCAGCGAGGAGCCCAGGTGGGAGAACTGAGCCTGGGGACACAGGGCAGGGGTGGCACGGCGTGCCCGGCCCCAAAGCTGCCCCCCTGCACCCCCATCCGCGCACCCTATCTCTGCATCCGCCGGCTCGCTCCAGCCTATTTCTGTCGAGCTAATCCCCCGCTCTATTAAGATCCGCCGAGGAAAAAAGTAATTATCAGGCTCCGGCAGCGGCTCTGGGAGCTGCTCCAGATGCGGGTACGGCCCCGGCCCCCCCCTCGCTCCCTCCTGGCTGGGACTGAAGCCCCCCACCTGCGCCACGGCTCCGGCGAACACCAGGCTCCAGTCGGGCATCCAGGAGCAGCCCGGCCGCAGCAGCCCGTAGATGCAGAGGCAGAAGAAGGGGAGGACGTAGAACAGGTAGAGCAGCATCTGCCAGCGCGGGGACAGAGAGGGTCACCGCGTCCCCCATGGCACAGGGGGACCCCATGGGCTCTGGCCTCCCCCCAGCCACCCTCACCTGCACTTTGGGGTAGGCAACGGGGTCGCGCAGGTAGGGCTCGTGCTGGTAGATGTACTCGAAGCAGGAATCAGCAGGACAGTCCAAAATCACCTGCGGGTGCAAAGGGGGGATGCGGGGGGCCATGGGGCAGATGCGCCCACCCCGTCCTCCCCAAGGCACCTATGGGACCCCCGTGCAGGCGCCCAGCACTCACCATGCCCCTGAAGAAGGTGAAGGCGGCCTCCAGGACCAAGAGCAGGACCAGCGCCACGTCCTGGGGCCGCTGGTGGAGCCACTTGCGCTGCTCCTCTGCAACCTGGGGGGGAGAAAACGCTGCGGGTTGGGCTCTGCTCCCCGCGGTCGCTGCCCCCCGGTCCCTGCCCCGTTTCGGCTCACCTGCTCCGCCGTGAGACACGGCAGGGCCCGGGGCTGCTGGAAGAGCCTCACCCCAGCCCAGATGGGGATGAGGATGTAGGGCACGTTGAGCAGGAAGGCAGGGCTGATGTCGGAGCTGTACTTGCCTGGGGAGGAGAGCACGGGGTGGGGACGGCGCCCAGCCCCATGCCAGCACCCGCTGCCCCGGGAGCTGTGGGTGCTGGCGGAGCCGAGCGCTGGCAGCAGGCCCCCTCCGCGCCCCCGTACCTATCAGGTTCCCGAGCAGGAAGACCACGATGCTCATCATCAGAGAGCCCAGCCAGAAGAGCCCCAGGCTCCTGTAGCTCTTCCTGCAGAGACAGCGGGGATCAGACCCCTCTGCGAGGCTCAGAGCTGCCCTTCCCCAGAACTCAGCACCCCTCCAGCCCCTCTCCTCCCCGCTGCCATCCCGCTCACCGCTGGCTCATGGCTGTGATCATGGCGAGGTAGAGCCCGTAGTGGACGATGCCGTCCCAGTAACAGATCATGATGCCGTGCGCCGTGCGCAGGTACGGCTCGCCCTGCCCGGGGGAGAGACACCACAAGATTTTGGGGTGGGGGCAAGCACCTTCCCCGCGTTTCCCAGGGGACCTGGCTGCTCTGGGCGCACTCCAGCTCCAAGGATTTCAGGAGCAGGAGCTGCACCCATGCGTGGGCTGGGCACACGGAGCGGCTCGCCAGGAGCCCCCGAGGTGGGACGAGGCGGTACCTCCCTCACGTAGACCTCTGCAAAGCCAGAAACGAAGCCATCCTCCTCCAGCGAGATGATCAGGTCAACGGCGGAGGTGAAGGAGAACGCCACGAACACTGCGGGGGGATGGCGGGGAGCGGCTCAGCACGCAGCCCCCCCCCTCCCCACCGCCTGGGCCATGGGTGCTGTGCACCCTCCCGAGGGACTCACCGCAGAACAGGGGGTCCTGGAAGTAGCTCCCTGCTCTTAGGAAGTAGATGATGGAGACCAGGCCGGCGAGCACCAGCACCCCCGTCAGCACCAGCGGGCTGCTGTAGGACAGGTTGGGGGGGTTCAGGCACCCCGCAGAGGGGTGGCACCCCCTGCATGAGTGCGTGCCCTATTTCATGCCCATCGCATTCCTATTTCCTATATGCCCCTGGTCCATGTGAACCCCCCCTTAGCACCCCCTGGTCCTGACAGATCTCCACAGCATCTCCAGGGCCTGAAATAACACTGGGGCAGGTGAAAGCCAGGGGAATTCCAGGTTCAATTCCATGGGAAGGGGCTGCCTGGATGAGGCTGCTGTGGCAGGATGGGCAGGAGCCCTACACACACGCACCCCATCGTGGCCACAAGCTGGGCTTTCACCCAAAATGCATTTTGAGTTGGAATCACTGAGATTTCCATCTCCCTTCTGAGGAGCAGAGCTGCCAGCCCACTTGAACACAGGCGGCTGCTCCCTGATGTACTGCTATAAGAGGCCGTGTAAACCGATTATAAAGCAAACCAGCAATGAGAAGACAAATATTGCAAATTTGTCCTAAGAGTGCAAACAAGTTGTAGGGAAATCTGTCCTGAGCTTGCTGCTTCTCTTCCAAGTAGCAATTGCATTAGCTGGAATAGCTACAGGTCTGGTCCAGCCAATTCTTCGGCTTCTCATGCTATAAAGCTGAAAACATCATGGCATTTTTCACTCAAGCCTTTAATGCTGTTACCAAAGAAAAGGAAAATGTAAAGCCCTGGCTAACTGTCTGCGGAGGCGCTGGTGTCAACAGCTTGCCCTGGAGAAACTCCAATTACCAGCCCCAGCAATCCCAGGCTCGTGTTCGCCTTCCGCGGGCAGAAGTGTTCTTGTAGGGAAGGGGACAGGGATGGGATGGGACGTTGGGATGGGATGGGATGGGATGGGATGGGATGGGCATCACAAGCAGCTCTGGGCGGGGTTGGGTTGCTCCTCACCCCCCTGCACGCACTGGGCGCCCAAACCCAACAGATACTCAACAAAAACAAACAATCAAATAATTGAACTGTCGCTGCGTAAGCGCATTATTACCAGCATATAATTAATTACTACATAACTGCTCCCATGGAATGATTAATTCAAAATTCAAACGCGCGTTGTGGCGGAGCAGCACAGCACAGGGCTCCATCAGACATCACCCTGTGTGCAATGGGTTTTGGGGCACACCAGGATGTGCTGGCACTGGGGCCGCATCCCACATCCAGCAGCATTTTGGGATCCGTGCTTGGGGCGCCAAGGTCCCCCTGCAAAGGGTGAGGGGGGCGCTTTGAGGACAGCATCACTCAGCACCGCAGCCTGATCAAGAAATACAGCATCATATCCCTGCCCCATCCATGCAATGCGAGGGCAGGGGAATAATATTGTTACAGGCTTCAATTTGGGCAGCACGCTGGAGGTGCTGGCGCTCCTAACGGTTACTGATGGGTTTCATCTGGTGCCACATTAAGCAGAAGAGCTCGGAAGGCTCAGAGGGACGGATCCAGGTGCCCCAGTGGCAGGGCTGCAGAGCCCCGGTGCTGCGCGAGTGCAAGGGATGAGCCGAGCCCAAGGGGTGGAAGGGAAAGACCGAAAAATGCAAAGGAAAATCAGGAGATTTTGAAGTGAAGCTTTAGGTTGGGAAATGCTTGGTTCTGCAATGAGAAGTTTGGCTGAAAGTCCTTCGTGCTCAGTGGGAAAGCCAAAGTAGAAATTAGCTGTGCAAAGAAATACCTAACAAAAGGGGAAAGGAGGAGGGTGGGGTCCTGGTAGAAATGCGAGGATAGAAAGTACAGAAAATTGACAAAGAGGATAAGGGGAAAGCCCATAGCTCCTGAGCGTGGGACTGGAAATAAGAGAGGAGTAAGCAGCTGGGGGTGGCTTTACAAAGAGAAGGAAAATGAGCGAGCAGGGTGGTGGCAGGGCTCCGGGGAGCCACGCAGAAAGCTGACAGCAGCTGGTGGTGCAGCCACTCGGTACCTTGATACCCCCAGGGCTGCTAAAAATGCCCAAGGAGAGCGTGATGGAGAGAGAGCTGGGGGAGTGCCGACCAGCCAGGACACGGCTCTGTCGGACTTCCCAGTCCCCAGGGGTTTGGGAACTGGCGACCCCGGCCACGCTGCGCGTTGTGCAACGAGCCTGAGCAGTCCTGCTGCATTTCTGTTTGCTGATAACAGGATTTAAGTCATAAACGCAGCCGTGAACCACGTCGGCACAGTCCCAGCCCGCAGTGGCCTTTCTGTGGGCTCGGCTGGGGCAGGAGCACCCCGGACCCGGCACTGTGCCTTGGGCTCCAGCAGGACCCCAGCTCCCTGCCCCGGACACCGTACCCCCCTCTCCAGGTCCGGATGGGACCCTGGGGCCTGTCCCAGGTGGGTCTGCTCCCACTGACAGCTCCCTGACCCCACAGCCTTGTCCTGGGACAACCCAAGCCCCCCTCACGCCCCCCAGCCTGGAGCCAGCATCCCGCACCAGTCCAGGACCGGACCTCGCCCCAATTGCCCCCAGTTCAGATCGCTGCCACCAGCACCCAGCCAGACCCAGCGCCCTGCCCCAGAAGCTTTATCCCAGGCCAGTCCCGGTCCCGCACTCACTCTGCCAGTGCCACCAAGCCGCTGACACCAAAAGCCAGGGGGAAGGCGAGCAGGGAAGGGGCGAGAGCGCCCGGCACGGCGGGGAGCTGCATCCCCGCCGCCACCGCCGCTGGGAGCCCGGACTTCGGCCCCAAGGCCGGGCGAAGAGGCAGCGCCCTTAAAGAGCCAGAGCCGCCCCCCAGGAGGGTGAAGCTCCCAGGGGGGGGTCTGCAAAAGGGTGAGGGGGTCCCAGGAGCTCCCCAGCCCCACCACAGGACCACAGCACTTGAGGGCTGCCTCGAGGCACAGCATGGCATGTGGCGGGGGATGAATAAATGCACGGCAGAAGAGGCTTTGAATGTTTGGGGATGGGGTTTTTTTCATATTTTTTTTTTCTTTTTTTCTCTTTCAATTCGTTCCGGAACCCTTAAGCACTTAAAAGAGCCAGGAGGACACAGCTCTTGAGATCTGTAAGAGGAAAAGAGAAGCGCATGAAAGGCAGCACTTCATCCACACCTTCAGTAAGGAATTGAATGGAGCAGAAAGCAGGAGCTTGAAGGTCTCTGTGTCCGGCTGGGAGCCCGGCATTAACCTGACCTCCTCCTCTCCAACTCTTCTCCAGCACAAGCATTCACCTCCGCACCAGCCCGGGGAGAGACAGGCTTACAAAATCCCACAGCATTTAGCAGACCCCAAACGCGGCCGCTCAACCTTTCACCTTCCCCACAAAGCCTCCACCAACGTGCCACTGTGTCACTCTTTTGCCCTGTTGCTTCAGAGTCCGGGGACTGAATTAACTGCCCTGCACTTTGCCCTGGGCTTGCTCATCACCGCTGGGTGCCGGAGGACTCCGAACACACCCGCGTGCCCCGTCAGTGTGGAGGCAGGCACGGCCGCGAGGAGCGGCGCGACCCACGGGGAAGGAAGGGCACGAGCCTGACACCAAGGGGTCGGTCTCTGGGGCTCGGTAATGAGGCTTGATTTGGGGCTGAGAAGCCACCCAGAAGCCCTACTTGTCCAAAAAGCAGCGTGACAGCCTGTAAAAGAAGAAAAGGGACGAAACCAGGTAATGAGGGGCAGCTTGAGTGATAACCTTCAGATCTTCCAAGCCACCGAAGGCTCCAGAAGCGTCACGGCAGGCTCCTTGCTCTTGCAAGGACAAACAAGCCCCAGCTCCTTTGCCTCTCCCCAGCCAGGCAATTGCAGCGGTGTCTCCTGTACTGCACTGCCACACAAACATGGTCAGCAAGGGCACTTGTGCTCGGCCACGAGCACCAGGAATTCGTTCTTTGATCCAAGAGAGCCCAACTTCGTTGACCTTCCGGGCACGCCATGACAACCGTCCGTTTGATTAGGTTTCTGAAGATGAAATCCCTGCTTTGTAGGTAATGATGGAAAGGAGGAGGACTGCGCTAAGTGGCTTGCTGAGTTTCTGCAGAACTGACCCCTGCCTGCTGCTCTCAGGGGCACGGGGAATATTGCATTATTTACAATGACACAAGAAAAACAGAGCACAGAAAAGCACGTATTGATGAGCGCGGTCTGCACACGTTATCAAAACAGAAGGGGCTCAAGAAAACCAAGGCCGCTGTGTTGAAATAAAAGAATAAAACAACTTTTGCCAACATAACACCAGGCAAGAACACAGCAATCTCTGTAGTATCAGATTAGCTCTAAAGACTCAATCAGGAACAGCAGAAAGCCCGTCCACGAGCACTCACCCTGCCTTTAAGACCATGCTGTGACCAGGTCATTGTTGGTACTAAAGGAATGCGGTGCCACGTATGCTCGGAATAAAAAGCAATTCAGAGAGAGTCTCCACTCTCCAACAGCCTCCCTGCACGCTCCTACCTGTACAGAAAACCCAGCAGAGTGAGAAATTGGCCCTGTGGTCCTCCAGTCTCTAGTAACCAAGCAAAATCAGCTCAGCAGCCCCAGCTCACTCCGGCCAAACCCCGGCAAGGTGAACCAGGAACCAAGAGCTGAGCAGCACCACTCCAGGGAGGACCCACACAGATTGTTTTCCTAACTTAGCAGGAAAGCACAGCTGTCACAGTGACCTTAATCATTTGAGAAGCGCTGCCAGCTTTCCTATCTTTATTTCCCAATCTTCCATGCTTGGTGCCCATGCTGATTAGCCATACCGCGTGCGACTTCTCCATGCACGAAGCGTAAGGAGGGCACGTGGGGCACCCTCCCCGGCAGCCAGCCCAGGTCCATGCATTTCCATTTCACACTTCCATTTTCCCACAATGAACCCCTACTGAATTTATGGTTTCAAACGTTTTTATTGAAAGCCAAGCCCTTGACTCTATGATGTTAAGGAAAGTTAACAAAGAGAGAATCACATGCCAAGTAGCTGGACTGAGGAAAAACAAACACCTCCCCCAACCCAAAACTTAATTTTTTTCTAGGATGTTCGGAAGGAAAGAAATCTAGACTAGTCCCTGAGCCTCTGAAAACCCAAGGCAAGACTGCTCTTTCCAGTAATTCAGTGATTAAAACTAAGGAACAAGTGAGTTTTATTTTATTTACAGATTGAATGAAGAAAATTTGTACTTGTAGAGGAGTTTCATAGGACAACAAAATGCAAATGGCCTTTGATAATCTGCATTCGAAGGCTTGGTTCTTCATCACCCACATCCACGCACAGTGTTAGCAAGTCTCTCATTTTGCTAAGAAGCTGTGGGTGAACTTAGTGTTCAAGAAACCAAGAGGCTGTCGCCTCTGAAGTTGAATGAACATCCCCTGCGCTCCTCACCCCTTGCAGTCAATGCTCCATGCACTGATCCACACCTCTTCTTCCACAGGACAGAAGTAAAACAACTAGGCACTGGTTTTGCAATGTCAGTTGGAGGTCAGACTGTACTTCAGGCTTCATGACACCATCAGAACCCAGTTTGTCAGGGAATAAAGACTAAACAATAGCCCCCAGGAGTTGGGTTGGTTGTCATATTTGCAATAAAAAAAATAAAACAAAAAAAGAGCAGCACAAGCTGCGTATCTGAACAACAGAGGACCTGCCATTAGGCAAAAAAATGCATTCCTTGTAAGTAACATGGCACTGAGCTATATACACATGGAGTCCCTGAACTATTCCTATTGGTATCTTTGGTGCTACCCTTCCACTCAGCAGGGCACCGTGTAAGAATCTCCCTTCTCACCTGCTCTATTACCCTTCCTGAATCCCATCCAGGCCTTGTTACAACACGGTTGTCATGACACTCGAGTGTGCAGTGAGTGGGCTCGCAGGCTGTTCTTCTGGGTGAAAGATGGTATTGTGACTTCAATAAGTTTCACGATATTAGCAAATAAGAGAATGATAACGTAGTTTCATAACGTTTCACAGTAAAATTACAATTGTTTTGAAAATACATTGTCCCAAAAACATTCTCAGTAGTAAGGTCGTCGTGGATTGTTCTGCGGGGAATAACGAGAGAAAATTAATCAAAATTGCTGTCTTCACAGAACAATGAGCATTTGAGCTTAATTATCTGAAAAAGCCACTGAAACGTGACATTTCTGACAGTGAAACCTCAGATTTCCCATCAAAAGTTACAAACGTAGTTTTCTAGGTGTGCTGGCATGCTGAAGTAACAAAGGCAAATGCAAACCTGAAAGCCTTCTCCAATCAGGAAAACAATTATTCAAAATAAGCCACGGATTCATGGACGACCCATCTGCTTCCTTTGTGTGCAGCATCTATACTTAGTAGTACCACAGAAAACTAAAGCCACCAACTTTTGTATTAAAAAAAACATAAGGAAAACTGTGCATCCGTGTATGTTTGGCTAACGACAAGTTGATTCGAAATGAGAATGAATCAAAGAAACTTTCACAGCATTTGCTCACTTGGTTACGTACTAGAAACACTCCCACCCTTATAAGATATGCACAAATCCTCACTTTGGCTTGTCTGGGACACCTTACCAATGGATTTGGTCGGAACCGGTAGGCAAGCATCATTCGTTTACGGAATGCCTCGTACTCATCATCCTCCTTGGTTAGCTCTGCAGGACGATCGATGCCAAAACCAGCTCCATCCACAGCAGTAGTCCCCCTGTTTGGGAAGAGGGAAGAAAGCTTCCAAGGTAAGCAAACGTGATCACCTTCCCACTCACCGAAAATACCGTCTGCCTCCTGCTGTTGGAGCTCAGAGAACAAGCGTCAGGGAGCACTGGGCATCATCGCACAGAGCACCGCATCGAGACCGACAGGTAATACTGAGCAGATTATTGTATTTGCCACGTTTCTGCGTTGCCCTTCCAAATCAATGATGCTTGCTGTTGTTAGGTGGAAGTAGTAGTGTCAACATGTATTTGCTTAAACTTTCAGAGCTGGAACAGAAATACTGTCTGTGCTTTGGATGCCTCCCTACTGAATGATGCTCTGACTGGCAGACTAACCTTTGGCAACTGAAGGCGCTGGTTTTGTACCTCAGTGATTGGAGGTAGACAGAACTGTTAACAACGTGCCTGCCTCCCATTCCTTCACTCCTGAAGAGTCCAAAATTGGAAACAGCCCATTTCCATTCGAACCTTCTTATCAGTCCTGAGAACAGAGATGGTAGAGCCCAAGCAAATCACCACCCTTGTTCAACCATGGTCAGGAGCTGCCTTCCTTCTGTTGTTTTAAAGCCTTGCTGTTTTGATCACAGTGATCTTTTATCACAGGTCTTCTCTGAACAAATAAGCATGTTGCCAGAGATCTTCTTGCAAAAGAGGAGCAGAAGCCCTTTGTAGAGTTACTTTATGTTGTGCAGTAAACAAACAACTGTTATTTATAAAAGGATCTAATGCTAAAAAATAATTCAGAGCATTTCCTGTCACTGGTTTTTAAGTTCAGCACATGCTACCAACAGACGATCCATCTAAAAAGACGTTCTAATCTATTTTTGGATGGAACTCTCCCAAAGATTTTTTTATATATAAAATGTGATCAAATCAGTAAACTTCTGTGCAAAAAAGTGACATCAAGAGAACTGCATGATCACACAGAAAGCTCTCTGCTATGGACTATGCTATTTTTCAAACGCAGGTCTATCAGTAGCATACATTGGTAAACGCCTTCCATCCGCAGTACACCAGAGACTAGCTAGCAGGCATCAAGAGTGTTCAGATGCAAAAGGCATGTTCTTTAATATTTAAATTTATGACTTTAAAGACATGCCCTCTGAGAGGTGAGGTACAGACGGGTGTTATCTTCATTTTATAGATGGGGAAACTGAAGAGAATGCAACTAAGAAAAACACACTATGCAAATTGAGATT
Organism: Cygnus olor; assembly: GCF_009769625.2. Taxonomy (NCBI): domain Eukaryota; kingdom Metazoa; phylum Chordata; class Aves; order Anseriformes; family Anatidae; genus Cygnus; species Cygnus olor. The sequence continues at coordinate 1,391,355 of NC_049194.1, read as the reverse complement.
TGAAACAAAACACTGGCTCAGATCAGACCTCCTGTCTGAGACACAGTAACAAACCCAGTCCTTGTGGGAAGGGAACCCCAAATAAATCAGAAACGATTTTTCTCCTTTGCTGTGAGGATTCCATATTCTGTTCAAGTGATGAATTGCAGTCACATTCACTGCAGCTGCTTCCAGTAGGCTAGGGTAGGAGCATCAATTATCAGCCTAAGAGGAAAGGACTAAATCAATAGTAGAAGAACTCTTACTTGCTGACTGGGTTTTTAATCCCCTGTCCATCTGAGCCAAGTCCCTCGCCTTCCTTCCAACCCATCTTCATTAGCATTTGATAACCTATGTTTTCCACAGTCAGTTTGAACTCTTTGTATTCAGAATAATCTGGTTCACGTCCTTCCTGCAGAGAGACAAAACGCAGAGTTGGCTATTTTGTATATGCACGTATATGTATATGCCTATCTTTGTGGGTCAAAAGAGGGAAAAATCAGCTTCTGCTACTGGATGCTAGGGTGGTTCTGACAGTTAACAACTAGCATGATTTCTTGGGACTCCATTTCTGTACCACCACAGAGAACAGGTAAATAATAAAGCACTGCACAGCCATGCATGCCCTACAACATAATCTGCAAGGAGCAGGGAATGCTACTGTGAGATTAAGCTGAGACACATTCAGCTCCTTGAATTTAAAGTTGCTCACTGGATCAAGTTTCAGATACGGTTCTTATATAAAACCAGGATCTCCAGGGAACGTCAGAACTCATGCTGCTTACAAGAAAACATTATCACGGATGCCAGCACCAAGAAGTTCTACAGTTTAGGAAGAATTGGCAGGTATGAAGTACTTTACATAAGCTTTTTGTGTGCTTTATGCTTTTGCTTTAGTACAATTGTCCGGATAAAAACTCAAATTTTCCTTGCTTGGTGTCAGCCACTGCTTATCTTAAACAGGAATGGCAGACAAAAGGGGGGTAGTTGGAGAGGTTTGTCTCTAGTTTCAGCTAACTCCCAAATACTGTCCGAATAGTCTGTGCTCTACCACATCTGTTTCTCTGCAAAGAGCAAACAACTAACCCCTTGTTTCCTACAGAAATAACAGTGAAGCACCTCAAAGCAGCAAGGTAGCTAACTGCTCTGACAAAGGGCTAAACGTGCTCGAGGTCTCTCTTATCGCTGCAGGACAACTAGGAAGCACTGCCACTGCCCTGTGAAATCTCTGCTATTTCACCTTCAACGCCTTGAAGGTCTCCATGAATTTCTCCAGCTCATCTGGTGGAAGAAAGTCTCCGATGAAATGCTTCCCTCTGCCCATCTGGGTCAGCTGCTCAGCCCACTCTGCCCAAGAAACAAGGAAAAAACAGCAGTAACGCAGCGTTCTTTGACTCGAAATTTCAGAGAGTTTGTGAAGCATAAAGCCTCACAGGAACAGACTGTTATTATCTCCACTCAACAGGGAGGGAAGCCACGGCATGGACCAGTGAAAAAGTGACCCCTGTAACTCCCATGCTAACAACATGATCTCAGACATCTCCCCCTGGAGGCCTCTGTACAACTGCAGAGCAAGCAAGGTGTTTGCCTGGCAGCTCCCCGCACACCTCGCGTCTTGTCCATCTCCATGCGTCGAAGCTGATGCTCCCACGTTCCCAGCTCGCTGTCTACCTCTTCGTCGCTGTCATAGCCATGCTGGTGCTGCTGAATCGCCTTCTCCCACATCATCTGCATTTCCTGCATGGCTTGCTTGTGCTTCATGATCATGTCGTACATCTGCTGCATCTAGGGGAAGAGAAACGGAGACAAACTGGTTTATAGGCAGCAAAGCCTGCCACAGATGCACACAATTCGGTGGTAGAGCCCACGCCTGCCTCAGCTGCCATTCAGAACACAGGTTATGACAACTACAGGTCCCAACGGGCAGCGCTGCTGCTTGATCTGATCCGCTCGCTTCTCAGATCAAACAGGAGCGTTACGTGCTGGTTCCTCTGAGAGGCACCTTGATATTAAAGCTGCCATCGTATCACCCCCCCAGTTTAAACACCCCCCTGATGTTCCAGCAAAAGCCAATTCTGCTCCCACTCCGCCCCAGCCTGCACATATCCCCTCACCTTCTCCACACTGCTAAAGCAATACATAACCAGCTGCAGACGTGACACACGAGACCTTATAGATTTTGGGTTTTAGTTTGGTAGCACAGCAATTGGCTGGCTTAATTCGTATTCCCCAAAGTCCTCTAAGATATTTCTGCTGACTGCAGCATCGCATGATTCTTAGACATTCAGCACAAATCCTAGAGATTTATTTGTGGGCCACTGGAAAACTTTCCTTGCTATCTCCACCTCCATTTTCCCATCTAACTCTGCCACGCTGCAGCACAATATGCAGGTACACGAACGATTTTGGAAGTATCTTCAGGGCATTACCTCCTGCTGCTCCTTCAGCTGTTTCTTCTGGGCCTCGGAGAGCTCTGTCACACCCACCAAGCCAACCGGTTTCCCTTTTTCATAACCAAGACCCTTGAGGTCCTGAACTGAAATAAGCACATGTAAAAAAGACTTTCAAAGATCTGAGACAGCCGCTGAGGCCTGTGAAACCGTTCCTCGAGACCCCCTCGTGAAGTTCCAGACCCATTTCATGGTTCCTGCATTCAGACACTTCGCTGTAGAACAACCACCTGGAGGGACTTAAGAGGTAGGAAAGCCCCTGGCTCGCACTGCCCTCGCCAGCCAGCTCAGAGCAATCCCTTACCACAGCCCAGGGCTCACACCAGCAGGCTGGCAACCCACGTCTCACATCCCCAGAGGTCACGCTGCATGGCAATCTGCTATGACACGCTTTAAAAATGATTGCTCCTTTCATCTTAATTCTCCTCCTAAGGCTTCCTCGTGAACCCAAGCCACTGCAAAGAGCGATACTTAATTATTCAGAATTGAGGCACGAGGAGATCTGAGCCTGTCACCATATTGTTCAATCTGCGCACGTAAGTGTCTGCTGATTACTATGTAAACAGCAACTTCATTCAAAATGAAAAGCAAAATGACCACATTAGAATAAAGACATGAGCATTATGCTGCTTTGGAAGTTACCATTCCCCAAGGAGATTTTAGTTTCTAATCTACAGGCTCGAGAAGAGTATTGCTAGGGACGTTGCCACTGGTTTCAAAGAGGGGACATTTTAAGTCTCTGCTTGACAATCCCACTGATGTATCCTCCTTTTCCTGCAGCATCCCATTTGGAAGCTCCTCCTTCGGAGTGACTTTTGCTGTTGTATCAGGTAAGCCCTGAAATAAGATATTATGATTATCTGGGCAGGAAACCCACTGATTTAAAATGACCACACGACACCGAGTTCAAAGCACAAGCTAAAGGAAAGAGAGGGGAGGGAACAAAAAGGAAGCCTATTTGTAATTGCTGCACCATGAAAAAGTGTAATATAAACATTGCTGGGGCTGCAAAAAAGAGATTTACAATGGAGATTGCCTTGCAATTGTGGTTCGTATATATCTAGCAGAGCTGGCAGCTCCCCTCTAACGCACCTCAGAATTAAGATTCCAACGGTTAAATATTTAAGGGATTAAAAGAAGAGACACAACCACACTTGAAAGCACGTTGCATTTTTCAACACCAGGAAAAGAATTTCCTCCTAATGACTGCAAAAACCTCAATTTGAATGTAAGTCCAGACTACAGTTAAATGATGCTTCATTAATTATTCATTATCTATTAATTATGAAGCCCAATAATAATAGGATCATTGTTCATGACACCAAATGTCTACACAGCATGCTAATTAGGCCCCAGGGGTCGTCTTCTCCCTTCCTCTTATTCTCACCCAGGGCAATTGATCTGAGCACTCTCATCCCCCTCCTTTCCCTCATGCTTTTGGCCGAGCGTGCCACAATTGGGAAGTGGCTTCCTTAACTCCAGCCTCCCAAGGAGAACATGAAACAGCACATCCAGCCTCCCTCGCACAGCCAGAGCCTCTGCACATTCGCACCAGCACTGGCAGTCAACTCTGCAGGAAGAGTTATGTAAAACACTGCAAGAGGTTTTCTGAGAGCAAGAAAGCAATAAGTAGTGTTACACCAGGTTTGGTGCTAGGATAAGCACTTTCAGCTCCCAGGAAATAAGAGCAAATAGAAAAATAGACCTATCTACTACTGAAAAAGAGCCTGATTTTGGTCTCAGAGAGCAGTGACATTTAGAGACAGTTTTGATGAACACACTACGCTATTCCATGTAAAACCCACTACAAAGAAGAATCCGTCCCCAAACGTTATGTGAGAGTGGGGCACTTCAGCATCAGCCCTAGTCAGATTCACCTCCTGTCTCACGGCATGGGAAAGCTTTCTCTGAATGCACTGAGGAAGACTCTGCCCTTCACAGAGGTCAGCAGCTCCTTGGCTTCATTCTGAATTGCATAAACACTCAGGCTAAGAGCCAGGCATGGCTCTAGAGGTCCTACAAGCTGGTAGCTCGCCAGCATATATAACCACCTTAAAGGAGAGAGGTGAGACTGTAGCATCATCTTTTACACCCCAGAAAGCATATGCCACTGCTGCTTCCTGTGCTAAAACTACATCTGGTTCGTCTGACTGCTCTGGTACCTTGCAGACTTTGTGCTGAGATGATGCTGAAAGAGTCACTGCAGAAATTTAGCTCTGGGGGATATTTTTGTAGTCTTGGCCCAGAGCATCACAATACAGGAAGAGTTGACGGAAAAAGCAAGGCTCTGCCTTAAGTCTACATTTGAAGATAAAAGAAAAACTGTTTATAAATAAGATGTCAATGTATTTGCATAAAAAATAGATAATAAGGTTTATAAGTTCCTTACACCAGGCAACAATACGCAGAAGATACGAAGCTGCTTCTCAGCCTCCTGTTCAGCAGGCTTGGGAAAAGTATATTTTTCCCTTGAATGACATCAGCTTTGCCTACAGGGTTAATGGTGCAGTCTATCTGCAGCATTGGCAGAAGACTACCTGAAGGTTTATCCCTTTCCCACATGCCCAAAGAGGAGCCTGTTACAACTGAAGTGAATGTCCTTTAAGAACAGCAGACGAAATTCCAATAAAAAAGTGCCTGAGTTGTTGTCCTACAGCTTAAAGATCTTAATTAAAAATAATCAGACGCAAATCAGTCCAATATTAAGTTTCAGAATATTCTAATGACAGCCTATAGTATCCCATTAGTCCACAGAATCCACTAATCACAATATCTGTGCTCTGTTCAGCTTTTTAGACATTACAGCCCCTGCAGTACATTCGCAGTTAAGCGTTCTGATATCAATAAAAGAAGAGCCTTGTTTCTGTCCAAAAGGACTACATTTTCTCCTCTCCGTGATACTGATCTATTACTAAGAGGATACGAGAGGAATCAGAACAGCCCTCCACTAAATCCAGAACAATTGCTAAGGATAAAGGACTAAGATGTAGATATTTAGGTACCAAAGCGTATTGTGCAACTAACCTTCCAGAGGACTAGGGGTGCAATTTGGAATTCTCTTCACCTGTCAGGTTGAAGATGTTAATTCTAGAAAGGGATTAGTCCATCTGAACGAATAAAAAAAATAATCCTTCCCCCTTCAGAGCATTAACAGTGCATTAATGGTTGATTTGTTATGCCTGGCAAATAGTTTGCCGTCCTTTTCTCCTGCTTGACACAAAGCCCTGTAGAAAGTGAGCACGAGCACAGCTAGCATGTCCCTGTCTAATTAAGAGAAGACTAAAAGAGCCAGGGGAGATTTCAGCAGGAAGCATGCTGGAACGAGTACACGGATACTCTTGCAGGCCCTCACTGCAGCAGGAGGCATTAAGATGGAATCTGATGCTTGTTTTGATAGCGCCTGCCCAGCTTCATCATCTAAGCTTCATTACTGTCTGCAAGAAAAAAGAAATTACTCTAGAGGTACGAAATAAGACTTTCATATCTGATTTCTGGATTACTACAAGCAGCAATTCAAGGTCAAATGAATGAGCTATCCAGGTCAGTATCTTGTCCTGTACATACAAGACGCATAGGTAAGAATTCTGTATAGGGCTATGATCAGAAAATCAAATGATGTAGGAACTTCTCTTCATCTGCATTTGAAGTGCTGGATGAGGAGATTGAGCGCTTCCTTCCTGACCTCTCTGCAGAACCTACAGACTCCATGGCATATACAGCCAACCCTACACCTTATCCAAGCCTAATAATCAAAGCTATTAAAAGGTTGAGAGACTATGCCCTCTATAACCCGGCCAAAGCAGAAGACCCACTGACTTGCTGGAGCAGTGAATTCTACAGACTGACCACGTGTTGAAAACTGTGTGTGGTCTCACCCTGCAGCTCTGGAAATTACACCTTGTTTTCTATTACTTGCCCCACTTCATCCGTTCTGTGATTGCTCTTTGAAAAAGGTCCTTATTTAGACAGGTACTTATTACTTCTCCTGCGACTCTAATGCTGTACTATTAATTCACTCAGTTTGCCAACACCGACTGCCTTATCTCGCATCTTTTCTTTCTCCTTTTCACATCCTTTCCCCATACCACGCTAATTGGGCAAAGGATTCAAAGGCGCCGTCTTAAATGTCTGCACTCACCTGTTGTCCTTGGATGACTCAAGTTTTGTATGTATCTCTAACTGTCTGCCTAATTACCTACCCGCACATGCACAGATGTGCCACAAGAGTTCAACCTCTGAGAGCTCGCTGCAAATGCCTAGACTGGAAGAATTATCTTCCAACACTTGAACAGGGCTGCACCCCCTGGGTGCACTTGGCAGGTGAAGCAACAGGGACATCAGCCTCACCACTGGAAGAGGACTGTGAACCCTGCCTGTAATCAAATGAACTGAAATGGGTATAAATTGGAACGGGGAGTAAGACTCGTGTCTGCCAGCACTCAGGGAGCAGCTATTCCCATTTAGCCTTCTGATCAGTTAGAGCGAGATGGAAGTGCTGCCCAGGGGTTTTATCCTACCATGGGGAATAAGCACAGTTCAGCTTTGATATTTGTTTTCTGACAGACACTCTTCCTGAAGTGAAATAGCCCGAAATAGTGTAGAGGCTGAGGCTCTAATGAGCTATAGCACAGCAGGGTTTTACAGATAGCTGAAGAACGATAAGATCCAATCCCTGGTGTCAGAGAGATAAAGTGGTTTATCTGGGTTTCCACACAGGGAGAGTTAGCTGCTGGACCCAGCTGAAAGATAGGGGGCTGGCGACCAAGGAGATTACAACAAGAGATAGACTCGCTGGATTTTCTGTTTACAAAGCCAGCTGGGCTAAGGCAGAACTCACCCCCCAGGAAAAACAGTTATTTAACCCAATATACAGAGCCACTAACCTGAAAGAGGGGAGGGAGAATCCAGCTGCTGGATCAGCTGCGGGAGGGGCAACTCAACCTTGTCCTCCTCTGGCCCCCACCTGCTCTTCCGCTTCTTTTTCGTGGTGCCCGTAGCAGCGGCCGTAGCTGTCGGTGCAGCAGTGGTTGTAGCCGTCTCGTTAGGCAGAGTTGAGGAGGAGGATGGTGAAGGTGAGGGCAACAGCGAAGGCATGGGCAAGGGCACGGGCAGCGGTGGGGGCACTGGCAAGGGCAACGGGGACGGCACCGGCAAGGGCACTGGCAGGGGCAGAGGGGAGGGCACGGGCAAGGGTAAGGGCAGAGGTAAAGGCAAAGGGGAGGGCACGGGCAAAGGCAAGGATGATAAAGAGAGGGGTGACGGCGGTGCCTCAGGACTGCTCTTCCTTTTCAGGCTGGACTCCGCAGGCACGGGGGCACTCGCAGTGCTGGTTTTGGCCTTACGGAACTCCTCCAGTTTCTGCCGATAATACTTGTAGCCTTTGCTGTTCGGCTCATATAAAAACCTACGGGGTGGGAAGGAAAAAAAAAAAAAAAGGACATTTGGATGTAACGGTCATATCCAGGGGTTGGATGTGGCACAGTTAGGTCAGGGCTTCTCTTTCCTGCAATGTTCTTGCACAGCTAGCCCTCCCGCACCCTTCCTTGCTCTCCAGCACCATCCTGTGTGTGCGTGCACGCACTGCAGGGTCCCACGTGCTTTACAAGGTAGACTGCAAGCCTTTGGGATCCAGAAGAGTACTTCCCATTCGTGAGCAAACCACAGCTATTTATGGTGCCAAATAAACACATGGTACTGAAAAGGATCTCGGTACGCTTGTGGAAACGCGAGGTCCTCCCCCAGAACACACTGGCCTTCCAGTACACGTCTGGAAAAACTGCAAGGGCACCACAACATGTTGGATTTCAGTTCACAGAAGAAAACAAACATTCATGTCTTGCCAAGAAGAATGCCAAACCACTGCCTAAAGAAACTGCTCCCAGCCCTCTATTCTGGCTAGAGGTGTAGACATTAACAGCCTGCTTAATTATACCATGACTGCTCCTTCTGTTCCTTCATACACAGAAAAAACACTGCTTTAGTTGCTACCCCTTCCAGAAATAGGCATCTCTGACCTTTTGGGTAAAATAAAGCTCCTTAGTCTCTGTAGGAAGAACATGAACAATCTTCAGTCTAGCAGCAATGTAAAAAAAATAAATAAAAAATTCAATACACTCATGTTTATTACAAATATATCTTTTTGGGCTCCCTTCAAACACTTCACGCAGAAACTTTGTCTATTCCTAACACCTCTGCAATCTTCTTTTTGGAGAGGACCAGTTTAATACGTGATACATCCTCTCCTGAGGACAATGCCTGCTCCTACAAGAAGACATAGGAGACAACAGGCCTCTCCATTTATCGCTGCACAACAGCTACAGGCTAACACAAGCAGAACTCTGACATTTTAAAATGCACTAAATTTGATCTTGCATCCCTCCATTTGAATAACAGCATTAGTGACTGATTCAGGACCGAGCAGAGGGCAAGACAGGGCCCTCTGCATGGCAAATCTGATGAGACCTTAGCAGAGGAGGTAGTGTTTAACTTGACCGTGCTCAGGTGGGATCATGGTGGTGTTTTAAAGTAAATAATGATGCAGCTCAGATATTAGCACATCTGTCGGATGTAATTCACAACACAAGGGGACTACCCAAGGGGGCCAGAAGGCAGCCAATAAAATGCCAAAATATCAGCAACAAAATAAGGCTTCCTGAGCCCCACTTCCCTCCCAGAGAACACACCAAATTGTTTGTAAGAGCAGAAAAATGAAACAAGGATGACACCAAAGGGAGCCATTAAACAGCTGTCAGTAAGCGCTGAAGGGAACGATTCACATCTGATGTGGTAAAAACGATATTCCAAAGGGGGACCTAATGGTGAAGGACTACTACCTGCGCGTTGGTGAGGATGCTGTGTAAAGAGCAACCCAGGAGATTAATTGGGCAACAGCAGTAGGAGTGGTGGATGGGGGAACACAACAGAACCCACTTCCAGGGAACGGTTTAAAGGTTAGAATTATACCAGTACGTTGCAACAGCAAGCAGGCGGGGAGGGGTGCAAGCCGTAAATTAACTGTGGAGAAAGCAAACTGATTCCTTTCTCTCTGCGCCTTGCTTTAAATTGTGAAACTTCAGACTGCAAAAGTATCAAACTGTGTTGTCCTTGTGACTTCAGACTTCCAAGCTTGTCTATCATTTCCCCTTTGGAAAACAATAAAGAAACAACATCCAAGCCTACACACCACACTCAGCAGCAGGCTTCTTCCTTTACCTGAAAGCATGGTTCTCGCGGTTGTTCTGCAAGGCAATAGCTTCCACCTCGGGACCCCCGTCCGCTATGAACCTGGCCAGTTTCTCAGCACAGTTCTTTGTCTCTTCGTCCTCTGGGGGTGAAACTTTAAGCAGGCTGTCAGTACTGGGCCCAACTCACACAAGCAACAGTCAAAGCCTATCTGTTCTAAGAACCCCAAGAGCAGAATAAGGGCAAAAGGTCGAGTTTAATTCTTAGAAATATTAAACAAACAGAGTTTATATCACAAAAACATGATAGTGCATTACGGTTGTACAATAAATCTCTAACCAGAGGAGTGCCCATTCACACATCACCGTCCTCTGTGCCAGGAGCTAGATGAGAGCAGATTAACAGACAAACCAGCTTTTGTCTCCAAAGATGGACAAGCTTTTCTCTCTACTGCAGAGGAAGTTTGTTTCTTCCTCACGTCACGTACTTTTCCATAGTGTTAAATCTCAGTACTAGCAATTATTTCTCATTAAAGGCTTTGCCACTGAAGTCCACAGGAGCAAATGGGAAGAAAAAGTGGCAAACTAATAACGTACAGTAATCCCACTTGTACCGACTGTCACTACACATCTGCTGGCCATTTTAGGGGAGGGCTGTAGGACAGAGGAAACTCTCCGTGAAACAGTCCCAATCCTCACCTGGAAGAGGTGACCACTGCAGCCTTGGTCCAAAGGCACAGAGAAGGCTCAGGCCATTAATATTTCAAGCATATTTGATGTTTATAAGGAGCCAGGCAAATACGTTATTTAGCCTTGACAGCCTTATATGACATTTGCTACCTGCACAGTACCAGTGCCAGTACTCCAGTGTGCTGGCACAGGACCAGGAGGCAGAAGACATGATTATAAGCCACGGATAAGTCATAACTTTTCCTTGCTTCAATATTGCACACCTGTAAAGTATGGATAACACTGCTTAGCTTCTAAACTGTTGTATCAGCCAGTTGATATCGGTAACAAGCTCCTTCAGCCTACAGTCTATTACGCCAAGATTTGTTTGAGCCGTTAACTCATCAGCATGACAGCTAAATTGCATCAATGCTGCCTTCCACAGGAAAGGAAGCTGACACAGAGAAGCCGAGTGATTTGTCAGGGCCACACGGCAAGCCCAAAACAGAGGCTGGACTGGAAGCAATAAACGCCCAGCCCGCAGACCACGCTTCACCCACAACAGTTTTTGTCTCCTAACAGAGTTAACCTGGTTCCACTGCCCGCAACACCTGTCTGCTGGCAGATCACCCACATCTGCTGTTTTCCCACCTGGAATCACAGTCCCTTATTTAAGGGTTTGTGTCTCAAGCAGAACGTAAAAGCTTCAGATAGGGAAATGGCAGCAGAAGTGAGGATTATGTTCAAAGAAACCTTTTCAATGATAACAAGTCAAATAACATACAAGAATAACCACTTTTCCTTGGCGCATTTTTAGGACTGAAAGACTTTCCAGATCACACATAATGGTGAATCATTTTAAGCTCACTTTAAGTATTTTGGAGAAATACAATGCAAATCTCTTTCAAGAGCCTTTCACACAGAACGTGGTGTAGAATGCGGTGGGCTTGGGAGAAAAAAACATCTTGGCAACAGAGTTTGATGCCATAGGTCACCATCTCCTTTGATTTTGAAATTTTATTTACAGGCAGCCAGCCAGCTAAACATCCATTCCCACTGTTTCCAGGACAGAGCTTACATGCAATTACAGAGAGAGCGAAGAAAACAAACATAACTTCTGTAATTCATAGAGTATTCTCTGGATCACAGTCTTAATTACCTTTCTGAGAAGAGGATGCCTGAGAACTTTGATTCTCTTTTCTTATCTCTGCCACTTTCTTTCTGTAGTAAAGGAATTCTCTGCTGTTCTTATCATGTAAAAACCTAAGGTGGAGATGAAGGAAAAACAGCAAAAAAACGTGCATCAGCAATGACTGTAAAAAAAACAACACCGATACCCTAGGGATGCAAACACCTCAGAACTAGAGAGAACAAAATAAATTACTCAGAATGCGCTTAAACTGTGGGTTACAAAGTCTTTAGCACATATAAATATACATAGCTCTAACCTAAAGACTTGTACCCAAATGTTTTGTGTTACTTCACAAAGAAAAATAAGTAAGTCTCTCCTTTTCATGTAAGAGGGGACCCTCTGTCCTCAGCCACACAGCGTATCAATGGCAGAGGAGACAGGATCAGTCCCAAGAACCAGACCGGTGTCCCCACAGACTAGGTGCTGTGCATGCAGCCAGATCTCCCTGGCTATATCCTAACCGTCTGATCTGTGTCTGCAGCACCACCACAGCATCGCTTGCTGCCTCAGTTTCCCCCATCTATAAACCAAAAGCAATTATTTGCAACAGCGCTCAGATCCACCTAACGATAATTAAACCAGAAACACTCATGAGAGCTACGTGTACGAGGCTGATGTTCTTCCTCCTACAAAGAGGGAGCGTTCTGCTTTGGCAGACAGGTTAGCACCACACTTACGAAAAAGCTGGGTTATCCTTGTAGTCTTCCATAGCGACCTTCTCTAACTCTGGTCCCCCTTCAGCCACGAACCTAGCCAGCTTTTCCACCACTTGGCGGGTCTCCGCATCCTCTGGGGGCAAAACTTTAAGCAGGCTGTCAGTACTGGGGTTCAACTCACACACCAAACAGGCAACAGGTACATTACTTCTAAGAACCACGGCGACAGACAAAAGTAGAACGGGAACGGGAAGAAAAAGGATGAAATGGGGGATCCAGTCTTACACAGCTGTACAAATCACAATCTTTAGGTTACAGTCAGCCTCTGCCCTCCCCTGCTAGGAAGCAAATATTCAGACTAAATCCTTCCTACAAGGAAAAGCCTAAAAATTGGCTCACCACAGTTTAGGGCACAACTTCAATTGCGACGTAATTTGCTTCTGACAATTCTACTCCACACAAAACACATGGTGGGAAGGAATGGGGTTTTTTAAACACAAAACCCCAACCACATTACTGAAGATTACAAATTCCAGTTCCCAAGACATCGTTCTGTACCAAGACAGCACAGACAGCTTGCGTAGCTGGAGCATATAGTTCTTCCTACTGGCACATGCCCATGTCCCAACCCTCACTTGGAGGGAATCCCATCGGAGATGAGAGCTCAGTCTCCAAGAAACTGTATTTTGGCTTCTGCGCCAAGAAAGGAACCCACTAGCACTGACAGTTATTACAGAGCCGATGTAGGACACATTTGATGGAAACTAAACACAGACATTCGTCTAGACAACAACATTTTGGGTAGGCCACTGAACACAGAGCACACAGGAGCAGGTTTCTGCACTGCTCTAGACTACTTGGAACCCAGGGTCCGTGTTCTGCCTTCACCCTCTGCAGCCAGCAGCTATTTATCACGTTCCCGCAGTGCGTTTTATGCTTGGGTTCAGACTCGCTAAGATTACACTTTTATAAATCCCACCAGCAATAGCTAGACCTTACACGTAAACATGTAATGAAATGAATGGTGACACAAAGCTCAGTGTGACTTATTTAGCAACTCCGAACTAATTTTATACTTGATTAATAAGTCCGCGTGAAATCCAGATTATTAACCAAATCTGCCTTCTGGCTTCCTAGCCTAGGTTATTCACAGACACACGGTTATTTAAGTGTTGTAATATTCGGCATTGATTTTATATCCTGCTTAAGATTCGAGACTTTTGAGGTGAGATTTTCTAATGAGACTTTGGGAAGAGGCAGGAACTTTGATTTTAACCGACTGTACTTCTGTGCCTTTCATTTAGTATATGTATTAGTATTTAGTATACTTAGTTTTATTCATTTATACATGCATTTTCCCCTTACACAACCACTCCTAAACTCAGGACTTTTCATCTCATACCATTTAAAAAACTAAAATTTCATATTAAACACAAGCATTACACTTACATCTTTTTCAAGGTAACTCAGCACCAGCCATTGATGAATGCAACTGTATAAAAAGCAGAATTCTTATCGAGTTCCGTAATAATTATATTCTGCTCTTAATGGAGCTCGATATCCTCTCACCTTATTTTCACAGAAGGTTACACGCTGTTTGACTTGGTAACTCAGAGAAAATGATCTCCCCAGGCACAAACCAGACCCAGCCTAACTATGGTGAGTGGCCTATCTCCCACACCAAGCTCAGGCTAGATAAAAAACGAGGAAAAAACAACCTTGTAAAACTCAACTGGTATCACTAGGGGAAGTGAACCTGAACCCCAAAACGAACAGTGTAATACAAGGTGTTATTTACCTTTAATTTCCAACCACTGCTCATAATCTTCCTCCTCATCTTCATCTGGCGACTGAAACACACTGAGGCGGTTAACGACTGGGGTCTGTTTGGAATGGGAGTAGTTCTTCGCTTGCTGCAGCATGCTGCTCAGGACCTGACCGGGGCGCTTCCCAAACAGCATAGGTTTCTTCCCAGCATTTGGTGCAGAAGCGTTTGACGAGTTATTAGTAGAACTTTGGGGAGGTTCTTAGAAAAGAATGAGGGGGAAAATAATTCCTGGGCATTCTTACTGTTTTCATCTCAGCAGGTTACAAATAACAACTCAAGCAGTGACACAGCTGCAACAGGCTGTTATTTTCAGAGTAAGTTAAAGACATTGACTGGGAAAAGCCGCACAACTAAGTGAAAGCTACGATGATTTCCACAAAGTAAGATTCAAGCTAGAACAAAGATGCTCGTCTTTACAGCACCTATAGGTTGAAAGAAATACAAACGTCCCTATCACATCCCAAAGAAAGACTTCGATCCAAATTTAAAGGGGTCATTGTTGCTTTAGAACTTACTCATACTGGTAACAGCTCATAGCAGGATTTCTAAAGGAAACATACATGAAGGCAGCTCACACAAAGCTGGGATCATCACGAGAAGGAAGGCCTGTTGCTCAGAAGTCGACCTACCAGCACTCGACTTTTCCTTCTGCAGCTTGAGAAACTGCTGGAGGAAACTGCCATCATTAACAAACTTGTTGGAAACAGAGGCTTCGTTGTCAGTACCGTCATCTCTAAATAGAAAAAGAACAGCAGGTGATGGTACACTCCAGTCCGCTTATACGCATTTATTTCAGACAGAAAATAAGATAAGTGCCAGCAGTCCCTAATCTCTCTTATTTTGAAAGTACACCTAGCTTTTCAAAAGCACAAGAAGCGTTCAGCTTGCTGCTCGTGGCATTTACCTCTGGTTTCCACCAGGCTCCCTTGCCACCACATTGAAACAAGATTTCTACTTGCAGGGTTCTGCTGTTGTGCTTTCAGGAACTCTAGGTAGGCCTTTAACCATGGATTGTGCTAACTCTGAGGGAGTTACAATTGCAAAAAAAGTAGCAATTAAGAAGCAGAGGGAAAACATAATAGCGCTAGGTTAAAAACGTTTGTTGTCAGGACTTGTCTGCTAACATCAGCAGCTGGAAAACCCGGGGAGATCAGTTAAACTGAAGGAGCCCGGTGTCGCCAATCCCAACGTTTAACCCTTCAATTATCAGCTTCAGCCTCGTCAGCGCTTGCCTCCCAGCACAAGACCTTGGCAGAACTGCCCTCCCGTTTTATCTGACACCCGCTTTCCGCCACCCCCAGCCGCACCGCTCCCCTCACGCACTCTCCGAAGAGGGGCAGCTGCCGGATGCGCAGGGAGTTCTGCCTCTCCTGCTGCTCCAGGCGGGCCTCGATCTCCCTCTTCTTCTGCGCTATCAGCTCCTCCTGCTGCAGGATATTCGCGGTCGTCTTGGCCGATTTGGACTGCGAGACGCCGAACCACCGGCTGGCCTTCCCTGGAGAGGGGGGAAAAGGAGAAGAAGGGGGGCGATTAGCGCCGGGCGCGGCGCAATTAGCTCCCGGGGGGCCCGGGCGGGGCCGTGAGGGCAGACCCCGGGCCCGAGGCGCTCCGGGGCGCGGATCCCTCAGGGGCACGGCGGGCCGCGGCCCTCCCGAGGCCGGGGGGAGCCCCCGGGAGCGGCCCGGGCCCTACCCGGCGCCTCGCGGGGGTTGTCCATTTTGGAGCTCCCGGCCCACCATGCACCGCGGCCGGGAGCGGAGCGCCGCCGCCGCCGCCAAGGCTGCTGGGAGGTGTAGTCCGGCGAGGCGTCCGCCTCCCTCCCGGATCACCGGGACCGTGCGGAGGGCCGAACCGCTCCGCTGAGGCGGGAGGGCCGCGCCACGCTCCTTCCTCCCCCCCCCCCCCAGCACCCCTCTACGGCAGCGCACGCCCAAACTACAACCCCCATGATGCCCCGCGCGGGCCTCCCGCCTCCCCCACCCTCCCCGTATCTCCCCCCCAGCAACGCGCGGCGGACTCCAACTCCCACGGTGCCCCGCGCGCACCGCCCCTTCCCCCTTCCACCCTCCGCCTTCCCCCCCCCGCCCCCCCCCCCCCTCCCGCGGCCGTGTTGTCGCGGCGGCCCTGAGATGGCGGCGGTGGCGGCGGGCGCGGCGGCCGGGGCGGCCCCTCAGCAGCAGCCGCCTCCTCCTCAGCAGCAGCCGCAGCCGACGGCGGGAGGCCCCGGAGGCTCCGGGGAAGCGGGAGGAGGAGGCGGGGGGGGAGCTGGCGGCGGAGGAGGCGGCGGAGGAGGAGGGGGGGGAGCCGGGCCCGGCCCGGGGTCGGGGGCGGGCGGCGGAGGGGCCGGGCCCGGTGGCGGGGCCGGGGGGGAGTCGTGGTACCTGGCGCTGCTGGGCCTGGCCGAGCACTTCCGCACGTCCAGCCCGCCCAAGGTGCGGCTGTGCGTGCACTGCCTGCAGGCCGTGCTGCCCCGCAAGCCCCCGGCCCGCATGGAGGCCCGCACCCACCTGCAGCTCGGCTCCGTCCTCTACCACCACACCCGCAACGGCGACCAGGCCCGCGGGCACCTGGAGAAGGCGGTGAGCCCCCTGGGGAAGGGGACTTGGCGGGGTCGGGGTCCTGTCAGCCAGGCTCGCGGACTGACCCGCTGTCTTCTCTTGCAGTGGTTGATATCCCAGCAAGTATCCTTTTCCCGGCCTGCAGCGAGGGATCTGCTGGAAGACGTCCCCGCAGAGACAGCCTGGCCCTGGGGATGGGGATTTTTAGCTGCTTGTAATCTGCTGCTGGGCTCGCGGGCCGCTTTCTTGCTGCTTCTGGTGTGTTGAGGAGTTTTGGATGCTGTAGCGTTGCTGTTTTCCAGCCGGTGTTTAACGTTCGCTTAACTCTGGTGCTGCTAGATCCCGCAGTTCGAAGACGTTAAATTTGAGGCAGCCAGCCTGCTGTCAGAGCTCTATTGTCAGGAGGTGAGTGCGCTGGGACAGGGTCACTCGTGGATCGTTCTGGGGCTGCAGGGCTGCGTTTGACTTCAGTGTCTTTGTTCCTGGAATAGCGCGTAACTATTAATAAAGGGATTTATGAGGTTTTTAGAGGCCAACTGCAGTATAAATACAACGTACTATAGCATAAGCCTGAAAGATTTTGTCTGGCTGATTGTAAAAGTTGGTGCTGCAATTGCAACGTGGGTCTTCCACAGCAAAAGAAGTTTGGCCAAATTTTTTCTTTAGCCCTCATTGAGACAAAGACAGGGTGGAGGGGTGGAAATAGAAGGCTTTTATCAGGCTTCTGTCGTATTTATAGGCTTATTTTATTCTTTATCTTCGGAAAAGCCTTAACCGGTCTTTACTTTCCCTAAAGGAAATGTTTGGCTTTTCTTTCACATGCAGGAAAAAAAAAAGGGACACAGGAGTAGCAGCCAAAGGAGTTAAATGGCTAATACTTTTGAGCAGACTTCGAGTCAATTCTTGTGTGGTCCTGCATGTTAAAACTTTGTTTGTGTTGCTTTTCGTGTTTTCAGGTTCCTAACCAGCGAGACTTTAATCGGGGATCAACACAGAATACGTCTTGTTTCAAAGTTACTGTTCCTAGTGATGGAAATTCCCAGTAGCCTGGTCTCTGGTTGACTCCGGTGTATGTTTCTGTTTCAGAATTCAGTGGACACAGCAAAACCTCTGTTACGCAAGGCCATTCAGATTTCACAGCAGACTCCGTACTGGCACTGTAGGCTGCTTTTCCAACTTGCAGTAAGTGATTTTGTGTTGCTAATCGTGTTACTGTGGCCGGTAAAACGGCTGGGAAACGTTACGTATTCTTCCTTAAAAGATCTCAGACTCCTCTTTATTTTCTCTAACGTTGGCGTTAGTGGAGAGACAGAAGTTATGAAGCAGTGATGTGTTTGTAGAGTACCGGCTGGATCAAGGCCCGCTTTACCTGTTGATGACATGACAGATAGGAGAAGAAAGCTGGAAGGATCATTCTGCGGGCTCTATCTGTTAGCACAAAACTTTAGAGAGGAAACAAAATAAAGTAACACGGCTTGCAGTACGCGTAAATGTTCTCATGAAGCTGTTGGAATTGGAGCTTGCCAGCCTCAAGTGTTGGTTTGATTATTTTCAGCCCCATCTAGTATCCAGAGCAGAATTGGGGTGGGAAAAGCAGCTGGTGCAAAGGCCTCCCAGCGATGTTCCTCTCCTATAATACCTTCTAAGTGTGGCTTAGTGGCACAGCTCAGACCACTGTTGCTTCTAGGAAAAAACTGGCCCATTTTGGAGTTCAAAGCATTTAATGTTTGCAGTAATCCTTATTTTAGCTGTGTAACTACCCTTTAAAACGCCGCTTCCCCTGAGTGTTTAGATGTGTTAGGACAGGAGGCTTATCCAGAAAGTTACCTGGTTGGTGGGAGGAGCCGATTATTGCTGAAGAACTCCTCTTTTTTTTTTTTTTTTCCAGGTTATGCTTTTTCTCACCTCCTAAAGAACCTCCGGGTGTTTAACGCTAGAGTTGAGGGAGCTGATTGCTCTTTTATGGGTACTCTGTAGCAGAGATCTAGTTAGCAAGCAATTTTATCTTTGAAGACTGTCTTAATAGGCACCTGTACTTGTCTTTTACCCCTTCCCAATGAGCTTAAACAAGCAGACTAACTTCTTTGAAAAGGAATTGCGAGCTCCTTTGTGTAGTTTAGGAGCACTGAATTGTGCAGGGCCTTACTTTCCTATCGATTAAAGGACAAATGTTTACTTTGCAATGAGTTAATGCCTGAGTACTCACAAGAAGCTTAAGCATTTTTCTCAGTGCCTGTGCTGAATAGGATCCTTCCTCGAAGCTTGACATTCTTTGCTGATTTCTTTTCTGTCTGGTATTTCCTTTCCATCTTTTGCTTGACCACAGGGGGCTGTGCGTCTCATTACCTTGGTGCATGTTTTTCTACAGTTGTCTGGCTTGCTACCTGAGTCTGGAAAATGTACAAGAGCGGGAGGGAGGGAGAGGTGCTCCGGAGGCTGTGCCATCCTTTTCCCGTCACCTGCAACATACCTCGCAGACTTCCTCTGCTCCTCTTGCTACAGAACACGCTCTGTTGTGTGACTGTGCAAGTTATGCGTGAGCTTTTCCTGTCTGATCTGCACAAGCTCTCAATAAATTATAACAGCTTTGTATTGTGTGAAACCTGGCTGAGAAATTTTCTTTGAAATGTTACAGGCTTTTTCTGGAGAATGTGAGGTGTTCCTGGAAAATGAATCTAAAATCAGATGATACATTTAACGTGCCAGTTTAGCAGTTGTCACTTGTAAAGCACGGAAGTGCTTTATTTGCAATTATATTTGGAAAAAAAAATAGCTAACCAGGCTCACTAAGAAAATCCTGACCCTTTTTGTCCTTTTTTCATTTCAGCAACTACATACTCTCGAAAAAGACTTGGTATCTGCGTGTGACCTTCTCGGCGTTGGAGCAGAATATGCTCGGGTGGTAGGATCAGAGTATACCAGGTGAGTTTCACTGATGGTTTTGTTTTTTTTTTTTTCCCCTCCCATAAAAAAATTGGTTTGTTTTGCTTTTATTTAGTGGCGTTGTCTGTGATTGCTACATGAGTTTTACAGCCAGTATTTTTGAGTATTCTCTTAGAACTGAGAGTTTCTCCAGCTCTTTATTTTTTTGGAAAAACAAACAAAAACAATTAAGTCTATTAAGACTCTGCAGTGTGTTTTTTTTCAAACCGAACTGTGTTCATTGTCTTTATCAGCGAAAGGTTTCCCAGTAGCCTGGCTTCGGCCTTAGAAACTATTGTAACTGGAACTGTCCAAGGCTTAGAGAGACACCTCAAGGGGCTGGGATTTTGATTCCTGGTGCTGTGATTAGACTGTTCCATCATTTAAATATGCTTTCTGAGGCAGGTTCCTTAATACTGTTTTTACTATTGCCCTCGAGAGGGAGAGTGGCAGACTTTTTTTCCCCCAAAGGTTTTTATTTACAGTTGTTGTCTGGGTAACTTGTTTTTTTGGTTTGGATTTTTTTTTTTTTTGGATTATGACATTGTTTTGTTTAATTTCAGAGCACTGTTTCTGCTAAGCAAGGGAATGGTAAGTTGGATGTACTTTTAGAATTAACCGCTTACTTGTTCAACTAGCGTAATACAAATTAGAGTGTAACCTGCCTGAACATAAGCTGTTGGTTTTAAAGAGCAGGTAAACATGCAGAATACCTTATATATTCTGTTTTGTTCAGTGAGCAAGTGCAGAATTAAAATATTCCTGAAAAAAGCCTTAAGTCTGCAGGTTTCTCTTGAAATTCTTATGGCTACTTTCCCCCACTGCGTTTTATAAACATGACAAATAGATGGGTTCTGGAAGGACAAAGAATAAGTGCAAGTTGGTGGTGCCCTTGTGATTAAGGATGAAAAATCTGATCGTGTGAAATGGTTGGTGTTCTTGCAAATAGATGTTTTTGAGTCTATTTTTAAAAAAAGTAATGTATCTACTTACCTGGGGCATAACTGTGGTTCTCTTAAGTGTTTAAACTGTTCAGCACAAAAGTTATTTTTATTTTAAATTACAGCTCCTTCTAATGGAACGGAAGCTGCAGGAGGTGCACCCTCTCCTTACCCTGTGTGGACAGATAGTTGAAAATTGGCAAGGAAACCCCATCCAGAAAGAGTCGTTACGCGTGTTCTTCTTAGTCCTGCAGGTCACGCATTACCTGGATGCTGGGCAGGTGCGTGCAGAGGGGGAGGACTGGACAGAGATGACCTCAGAAGCAGCAATACTTCTGATTCTGGGGGATTTTTGTTGCGACGCCTGAGTGGTGAAATGACATCCTTTCCTTCTCACCTGAGGAAAGGCTTACTTTGGTATGCTTGTAACCACGGTGGCCACAGTTCTTTCTCTGTGACATTAGTGGGGATAACAGGCTTTGTGTATTGTTTTGAAAGATGTTTTGTGCATCTGATTGTTGTTAATGCTGGTACTCCCTGTTTTGTCATGCTAGTGTAGTGATTTATGCAATAGCTCCGTTCACGAACGTGGAGGTTCTTTATTGCCTGGCCAGTTTTCTCCACTAAGTAAATGTTCGTGCATCTGGGCTGCAGCAGCTCTGTCTGAAGTGAATCATCTTTTGCAGGTGAAAAGTGTGAAACCATGTCTGAAACAGCTCCAGCAGTGCATTCAGACCATATCCACGCTGCACGATGATGAAATTCTGCCCAGCAACCCCGCTGATCTCTTCCACTGGCTACCCAAGGAACACATGTGTGTGCTTGTCTACTTGGTGAGCAGCTCTTTTTTACTTAATGTATTGCTAATTAATGGGAAATTGGTTAAAAATGGCCTAGAGCCAGCAGTGATAGATTCTGCAGACCATATGCTGCTTTACATAACACTGACAGTTTAATTCTGCCACAGCATCTGTGAGAATATTGCTTTCAGCGATGTCAGGGTTTGAAGAGACAGTGCAAGAAGTCTGGAAGCTGGAATATAACTTTATTAATATCCAAGCCAAATAACTCTACTTCGTACAAGTTGATTTGATTCGTGACTTCACATTCCTGAAACTAATTACCCCTCTTCTTGAATTTGAATTTGTTCCTAATTGATGTCAAAATTCAGTTTAAAAAGACTGGTAGCAGAGGAGTTGTGTGAATGCCCAGACTTTTCCTCACTGCTAAGAAAACTTACTGTAATCTTTCCTGTGTTCTCCGGCAGGTGACAGTGATGCATTCCATGCAAGCAGGGTACCTGGAGAAGGCTCAGAAGTACACAGACAAAGCACTAATGCAGCTAGAGAAGCTAAAAAGTAAGGATAAGGATTATAATGTAGCTGATGTCTAAGATTCCTTTATTTGTTCCTAACTTAAATTTTAGAAAAGAAGAATTCGGGAGCCCTATTTAGCTCACAAGAACAGCCGGCTATTGGTCTGTTCATACTGCATCTAAGAACTTTGTCGTGTTTTATATCTTTATTTATTTACTTTGATTTTTGAATTACTTTGATTTTTGAATACAAAAATAGAATTTTGGGGTGGTTTATTCTTGTAAATTGAGCTGTAAACGCATGCATTTTCTTGCTGCATTTCTCATTGTCCCTATCTTTGGTTATCCAATTTTTTTGCTTCTCTAAACCGAGCACGTTTTCCTGATAAATTTTTCCTTAGCTGGTGTTCAGGCTCCCATTCCTGACAGTTCAGGAACTGATGTGTTGTTGTTGTTGTTAATTGGTTTGGTTGAACCTGTGCCATCCTTGCAATGGCACGTGGAAGACGAGGTGGGTGGTACGCGGACTCTTCTGACCCTAGAGGGTCCAGCCAAAGACGTTGCTCTAGATTTGCACAAACGAGTCTTTGTGCTGAAGTCTTGCTGAACCACCTGCGATTCAAGAAGCAGGCTGGGTGCAGTAGAGGCTGCGTGGTGAGGATGTTCGTGTTGCCTTAACTTCACTTCCTGAGTTACCTTTGTTCCCTCTTCAGTGTTGGACTGCAGTCCTATCCTGTCATCCTTCCAAGTTATTTTGTTGGAACACATTATCATGTGTCGGCTCGTCACGGGACACAAAGCCACAGCATTGCAGGAGGTAAAAATGGGGTTTGACCGTTTTCCTAGTTGTGGATGTGTGCAGTGATAATTTAAAAATTTCAGTTTCGAGGAAGATTCTTGGGTTCAGATGGGGATTTCAGCAGTGCTGAGCTACTGACAGATATGGTCAGGCCTGATGGTGCCGTGGAATTAGCCTCCTCTTAAATTATTTGGTTTAAGAACATTTTGGAGTTGCTCGTGGAGTCAACAGGAATTGACGAGTGGCTAAAACTGGCACCTTCTTCCTGACTGTGGTTGGCAATCTGACCCTGGTATCTTTTCCCTTTCCCTCAGGTTCTTCACTGAGAGTGGCTCTTAACTCTTTCCCCTTTTATTTCCTCTTAGTGTTCCAAGTGTCCAAGTGTTTCT
Organism: Cygnus olor; assembly: GCF_009769625.2. Classification (NCBI taxonomy): domain Eukaryota; kingdom Metazoa; phylum Chordata; class Aves; order Anseriformes; family Anatidae; genus Cygnus; species Cygnus olor. The sequence continues at coordinate 1,368,476 of NC_049194.1, read as the reverse complement.
CTGCTTTTAAGGCTCCCTGACTTTCTGTCCTTCCTTCCTCTTGGGGGAAGGAAGGAGGGGTTCAGTGTTCTCTAATGTGAGAACAAATTGCATGTTTTTTTTCTTATTCTCCCAGGCATTTTTAATTCCTGTTTGTCCACCCCTTATTTATAGGATATATGGCTGCATCATCTCAACCTCTTTTGTCAGTCTTCACATGAATGTACTCTGGGGGGTAATTAGCCAGTTAAAGGAGTAGTCGTTGGTTCTGGCTCATAAAACTCATCACAAGCACATAGCCTTCAGAAGATTTGGATTCCGGTTTTTCTATTTCGTGCCAACTCAGATTCTGAGCGTTTCAGAACAGATCTGTTACTTCGTTTGCAGGTGGTGCCACCATATGGTAGAGCTGCTGCAAAGCAAATAATTCAAAACCGGTTCTAGTGTGCGTCTGTGTGGGAGGAACGTGCATGGAGCAGTGTGTGTTCGTCAGCTTGAAGCATGTCTAGCCTCTGCTTTTACCTAAGAGTGTGACTAATGACTCTGGAACCGATCACTGAAGCATATCGAATGACATGTATGATGCAGTCAGATGGATAGAGGGCAGAAATCAAAATGGAGAGGAGAAATCTTAAAGATGTATTATTCTTTTCCAACAGATTTCCCAAGTCTGTCAGCTCTGCCAGCAGTCTCCCAGATTGTTCTCTAATCACGCTGCCCAGCTGCACACTCTATTAGTAAGTGTCTATGATTAGTAGTAAACTCTTTGTAGGGCTGTACCCAAGACTTACTGAACAGTCACCAGTAACTAACGAGATCACAGTGATGCAGACAGCAAAATTTCCTGCTGAGCAATAGGGTCTGCTGTACTGATTGCCTGTCCTGCTGTGGGGGCTCACAGCCAGCGTTGCTGTCAAAGTCTTAAATCCCCTTTAGAATAGGTGACCTGTGGCATAATAATTAGTACACAGCATAAACACACAGGATTTATACTGTGTGCGTTTGAGACAGTGTGTTTGGGTACTGGGGAAGGGGAAGAATTAAGCATTCCTATTTGAGTATTACAAGAAATTAAGTTTTTATTTACATATACAGCAATGGGGCTTTTTTTTTTTTTTAACAGGATTATAGTGTTTGGAAGCAGTTTGTATAGAAATTGCTGTTTTTTCCCAGAACCGAGCAAAACTAAGATTTATTGGTTAACTTTTTTTTCTTGCTAATATCCTAAGATTTCTGTGGTTTTGTGCGTGTCTTCCTTCTTAGCATTCTGGGCTTGTTATAATTGTTATATATTATCTTAGAAATGTCATGTCTTCTACAGGGGCTCTACTGCATTTCTGTTAACTGCATGGACAATGCAGAAGCACAGTTTACTACAGCACTGAGGGTAAGATTTTCTTCCCGAAATATTTACTGTGGTGGTTCAGTGTGAAGTTGGGCTTGTTGCAGTTTTGTGGGTCACTGAGTTGAGATTGGAAGAGAAATCTGGAGACTGACTATATTAGTTGCATGAGTCCAGGTTTTTCTTTGCTGAACACAACTCAGATTGGGAGGATTTATTAATAGCCAAATATCAAACACTAAATCTGATTTTTTTTTCTTTTTTGTCTCTGTGTATATATTAAAGGAGAAGATGGGGTGAACTAATTCTGGGTTAGATGCTGGAGGATTTTGACTGTACTATTGGTGTGTTGTTTATTTCAGCTCACTACACACCAAGAGTTGTGGGCGTTTATTGTGACAAACTTAGCCAGCGTGTACATCAGGGAAGGCAACCGGCATCAAGAGGTAAGCTGCTTGCTGGTTTCTGGCTGTAGTTTTAAAAGTCAGAACTCTCTCGGAGAGAGAGAGATACTACTGTGCTTGGGTTATTCTTTTTCTGGGCATTTTTGCAGAATAGTGCCTTGTCTGGCAGTCAAGCAACTCCATAATCAGGTTAGTGTCAAGTAATAGTAGAGAGCTGGTGGTATCGGCTGGAATAGCTGCAAACCACCAAAGCTGAGCATTCTGGATCGTACATGGAATTCTCTACAGCACTGGGAAGGAAAGCTTCCAGTTCCCAATGCAGAGTGTGTGGTTAACGCTGTCATTTTGACTCATTCAGCCTCTTTGCTTCGGTTTCCATCTTAAGGGTTTTATTAGATTACATAAAACCAAGTAAGATTTAGCTAAACATTTATCCAGAAATAGGTATATGCATCGTGTGTGTTCCTTTTTATTCAGCAGTGTGCCAGAAGCAATATTAATACAAAAATACAGCTGCCTGCAGTCTTCCAGGGTTGTTTGATCCCTCTGTAGTAATTTTTTGGAGATGTGTTTGCAAGTCTCTTGTGAAGAAGCTATAAATGAACTTCTTCATCAAGCACGCAGCACTTACTATTATTTTTGCCTCCTAAGCTTTTTAACGAAGCTTTTTTGTTTGTTTTTTCCTTAGTTGATTTCTGGTTTTGATTAAATAACTAATCTGTTACAACATTTGTATCTTGAGCAGCACAGTTAAATGACCACTAAAAATTTTCATTACTATTTTATAGCAACTTCTGTGAAGTTTAAGAAAGTGTATTCTGCGTAAAACTATTTTAGGGCCAAAATGGACACGATAACCTGTAGCATTGGAATGTTTGTGCTACGATTTAACCAATACAAGTAAACTTCAGTGCATTTGTAGTGACTTGGACCATTCTGATTTGATATGCACTTCTCATAAGAACACTTGCTGTCGATACCAGAAGCCTGTATATGTTAGAAGCACTGATTATCTTTCTTTCCCCTCTCATTTTGTAGCTTTACAGCTTATTGGAAAGGATAAATCCAGACCATAATTTTCCTGTGAGGTGAGAGTTCCAGAAACTATTTGCATGCTGATGTCGCATTGGTGATGGCAATACTGGATTTGTCTCAGGCTTTTTACAAAGAAAATCAAATAATCAACTTCTTTTCAAGGCAGAAGTTCTGACCAGGCATTAAAAGTAATGTTTTGTGTGGAGATTTGATTATTAGGCAAATTCCTAGAAACCTGTCTGTAATGCATTTAATCGCTGTACAATGCCTGGATTTCAACGCGTTGCTTTGTTCGTAGCTCTCACTGTCTTCGAGCAGCAGCTTTCTACATCCGAGGTCTGTTCTCCTTCTTTCAAGGAAGATACAATGAGGCAAAGTGAGTATGAATTGGTGCACTCGGAAGGTGGGGAAAAAAAGGAGAAACTAAATCAAGCTTTTAAAATAAAAAGGAAAACCCAGAGGCCTTGCTTTCAAACCTCCTGGATCTCCCTGTGGATTTAGTCAACCTCCTGTTTCACTTAGGGCAAATACCACGAAACTGTTTGTTTTAGATCTCTTTGCTTCCGAATAATAATAATCCTGGTGCGGTGTTCTGCAGTGGCACATCTGAAACAAAAGCTTTTCAGAGGAGGATCTGTATTGTAGTCATTTTCGCTAAATGAAAGGTGAGGTTTGGGAATGAAGTGCTTTGTTTAAGGTCACCTGCAGCACACATTTATTCCTGAGCGCTAATATTTGCTGACTGGATTAACTTAGTTCTTAATGATGCTTCTTACGTATTGGAGGGAAAGTCGAGTTTTTAAAACACTTTATTTTTTGTTCTGTTTTGGTAGACGATTTTTGCGAGAGACACTGAAAATGTCAAATGCAGAAGATTTGAATCGATTAACAGCGTGTTCTCTAGTACTTCTGGGTCATATATTCTATGTGTTAGGGAATCACAGGGTAAGCGAGCCTTCACTATGTCTGGTATTACTATGTAAGTGTTTGACTTGTGATTTGTCAAAGAAAATCAGGACTCTTCCTGAAATTAATCTCATTTCAAGAACGCTTGTGTATTGGTATCCCATGGAAAGCTGGCAGCTTATTGACTTACATAATTCTGCAGCTGCAATTTGCACATTTAATAATACTTTTAAACAAAGTAGTAGTGTTTGGAGTCTATTGTAGAAGTGTGTGTTTCTATAATGCCTGAAATCACTTGAAAAAAGGAGCAGATAAAAGACATGTAACATCATTCAACTGGATTGTTTGGAAGGAATTGTGGGTACAGACTCTTCTGAATTCTCATCATATGCCAGAACGCATGAAATATTTCTATTAGTTTGCACAACGTCAAGACCATAATTCCTAGGACAGAGCAAAATTCCAGACAGATATAGACGATGTAGTTGGGTTATTGTCCCATTAAGTGTTTCAACTAGTTTGCTGGAACACAGCAGCAGTTAAATTAGGTAAATTTTCTGTCACAAATTGCACATCTCCTATGTGTTATATATTTGCAAGGTGGAAAAAAAATACACGTTTTATGTTGATATCTGCTCTTCACCAGGAAAGTAATAATATGGTAGTGCCAGCCATGCAGCTTGCAAGCAAGATACCAGATATGTCTGTGCAGCTGTGGTCTTCAGCTCTGTTGAGAGGTAAGTTGGGAAAAGGTCTTGCACCTAAAATAAGTGGCAAAGAACCCGTTGCTACTAACTGGAGGTTCACTATGGGGATGTATGCGAACTCCAGCGCTCACTGAGGACACTAAATGGTGCCTGGATTTCCAAAATACTGATAGGAGTGCAAGAAGCTTTTTGTTCTTTTTGAGTTATTGATCTTCAGCCCCATCAGCATCCTGTTTGGTGCAGCGCTGGCGCTGCTGTGACGTACTCCAGTCGCTTTTTGCTGTGGGCTGTGAGGCTCCTGGGGTGAGAGGCCCTGCGGAGCTCCTGCATCGCTGTGAGTGGCATGGGGCAGCAGGCTGTTTCCCCTGCTGTGGCTGGATGGCAGCTTGCAATATCGAGACCTGAAGTGGTGACCGTTTGGAAAGGGTTTCCCATTCACGTCCGTGCAGTGTCCATTCTGCTGCTGCTGTGCTTTGCTTTGAATGCAGTTCCAGCTGTAGTAAACATTTGATTAGGTTTCGCTCCTGTGTGGGGGCTTTAATAAATACAAGAGGCTATTATATCACTTTATATATAAATATTGTTTAATCTGACTTACATAGGCCCCAGGATGCTTTGTTCAAATATTGACTAGCTTCTTGGCAGACCGTCAACTTTAATGCTGCAATTGATTTGCTTTCGCTAGAAAATAAAGCAGTAACTCTACCCTTTTTCCAAGAACTTACCCCGCAGCTTCAATTTATATTAAATTGTCATGTTTACTATAAGCATGGTGCCGTGCATTGAGTTCTGCTTTGGTGCTGCCTTTGCTATAAAACTGCTTCTAGGCAATTGAAATAACTTTTCTCACTCATTTCAGTGCAGTAGTTCACATCCAAAACATGCCAATAATACCATGAAGAACGTGCTGTAGATGAAACAGTATCCCTTGTTCAGCTCTTGTTGCCTCCTCTCGTATCCAGTAGCCTGCAAAGAGTGAGAGAGAGGCCTCATTTCCATTCTGCTTTGATTTTTCTAAAGGTTTCTCTATAGAACTAGTTACCTTCTTTTTTGAAGAAAAGGTGCTTGATCAGAAATAACAAAATACCAACACATGTTCTTCGATAGGAGGTGCAGTGTCTCAACCCTTTCCACACTATACTGCTTATAATTTGTAGCTGAAATTGTGATGCTCAGCAGGTTACCAGTCTTAAATCTGATTGGGCTAATACCTCTGAGTAAACCTCGCAGAAAAAAAAGACACTAGGATCAGCTTTCAGTGTATGCAAAGTGGCAAGCTTCTGAATTCCCCCAAAAGAAAGGTTTCAGTTTAAAGAAAAAAAAAAAAAAGTTCCTTGACCTCTGAAACCCATGTGGTCGCATCGCAGATCTGTGGTGAGAAACTCGTGAGTCTCTCTTGTTCCCACTAGATGGTGCTAGAAACTAAAAAGACAATGCAAACAGCTCAGGGGCTTTCATTGGAGTGAGTTTTTTTCCTTTTAGAACTATTATGGTGTTATTTTTAAGGATTGGAAAGTAAAATAACACCAAATCCTGCAGTGTGTACTGCCAGTACTACTGGAATAAGGAAGGTTTCATGTTCTCCATATGCCCCTGCTTCTCTTAAAAGGGAGTTTTTGTTCTGAAATGAGATGAGGTTGGTATATTGGCTGTTTAAATTCATTCATTAGATGTAGGGAACAGTCTTTTCAGATAAGAGAGCAGATCAGTTGAAAACAGGTATGAACAGTGCTTTCTGGTGAGCAGACGATGCTCTTGTCTTTCAGACCTGAACAAAGCCTGTGGAAATGCAATGGATGCACATGAGGCAGCGCAGATGCATCAAAACTTCTCACAGCAGCTCCTCCAGGACCACATCGAAGCATGCAGTCTTCCAGAACACAATTTAATCACGGTAAGGGATCCTCATCTTTCAGTTAATGAGTGTTCATAAGGCAAAACAATGTGCTTTGCTTTCCTTTACTATTCCTGTGAGGTCTTGTGTTTCTTAAAAAATATTTTGTTGGTACTCCAGAACTATGTATTTATTTTTTAGTGGTTTTGGAGCAGGTAGCCACTTCATTTTGGTGATAACTGTTACTTTTGAAAGAAATTTACTATGTACTCGGGTTTAATTTTATTGTTCAGATCACCCAATCAACCTTGTTATGGGGAATGCTTTGTTGTACACTACCAGAAGTACAGTTTCTATTGATATTTCAGCCTTTACGAGTTTTCTCCTTATCTATAAATCTAAATTTCCAGTTAATACGATATTTGATATCTGTATAGCTATTACCTTAAGGTGTAACTTTTTGTGGACTTCAAATATTGATGTTCTTCCTGTCAGAAACTTTCAACATTGTTTAAAAAATGCTGAATGCTTTTCTACACTGGAATCCAGCAAGGGTCTAAGATAACTTACTGTTTTAGAGTGAAATAATGGCCAAATGTGAATTCAAGATGCAAGGAAACTTGACATCTTTTTCCCAACATTTACTTTTTGGGAGAAGAAAGGGGAAAAGAAGGCCAACAGGAAGAAGCAAATTGCTGGCTTTGGTCACAAAGGGATCCTGAGACTCGTGGGTTTTTGTGATGTGGCCCATGTTGGGAGATGCCCATGGCCAGATGCCTGGGGGCCAGGCACAGAAACCTGAGGCTCCAGCCTCTGCAGTCTTTGCTTGCCATTGCTGGTTACGCATAATCCACGCTAGATTAAATATATGGAGGGGGAAGAAGATTAAAAACAAACATTAAATCTGCCCATTTCAGAAGGTTTTGATAAATCTGAGAGGAAAATATTTTAGCGATGAAATAGGTGAGAACCAGAGGCTTTACTCCCTCTGGAAACACTGCGGCTGCAGTGTAGTCCCGGCTCACACAGACACATCTAAATTTAGGTGCATCCTTTGTGCAAGTCACGGTTTCCCCTGTTGGGACTGTCAGACTTCACCTGCAAGAGCAGGAAATGCTTTCACTTGATTGCCATTCACCCTGGATTCCTCATGGCAGTCAGCTAGGTTTGGAATGATGGGCATGTGGAGTGGCTGCAGTTCAAAAGAAATACCATCGCAGGGAACTCCACGTGTGCGAAACAAAGTCAAACCTGACCCTCAACTTCTTGTCCTGAAATCTTTAATTATCTCGAGGTAGTGAATGTCTGTATGGCGAGCTCCTTCCTCTGGCATCGCTGCCATTCCTCCTCTCCCCGGGTAGAGGCTGTAGGATTTTCATGCTGTTTGTTATCTTTCAGTGGACAGATGGACCACCTCCTGTACAGTTCCAGGCACAGAACGGACCCACCACCAGCCTGGCCAGTCTCCTGTGAAACAGAATAACTATCAGGACAGTGTGTTTAAAACGAAACAAGCAAAAAAAAGCCAAAAAAAAGGAGAAAAATTCATTGCAAAATCTTTTCTTCAAAGAAAAGGCAGCAAATTCCTCTTCTAGTGAGGGCCTTGTAGGAAACGGATTGCATAAAGACAACGTACATTTCATAGACTTGCAAAGTGAGAAGGGCATTTTAAGCTGCTTTTACATAATATGTGTGAATATACAGCTAGTGTGTATATATCTACTGGTTTTAATCTGCTTTCCTCTTACTGAGAATTAAGGTTTAGTCCAAAGGACACTTGTTCCTTAAATTGTTAGATACTTGCTTTTTAAAAATTGTCACAGCAAATGAAGAGGACTTGCACAGTTTGGAATACCAGTTGTATTCTAAATATTTAAACCTTCCCTGAAGTATGATGCATGCCAGTTTTAATGTTTTCTATGCCCTTCCACTCCTGGGAACAATGGGATTAAATCATGATTGATTGTAGGGTGCCCTAAAGTTCTAAATTTAGCTTCTGAGGTAATATTCTTTCCTCTTCATTGTGTGCAAGTCATTGCCAGTGCTGTTTGTAGCCTTGCAGTGAAGGTAATGCTGAGGTCGGTGAGATCTGAGGTCTGACGGACGGGGTGTTTGCAGCCAGGGGTGAGTTACGTTCCTCGGGGTGGCCTCTGCAGGCTGAGCAGAGCAGGCTTGCACTGTCACCAGAGGAGCCGATTCCATGGCCTGGATTCATGAGTCTGTGACAGTATGTGCCACCACTTTGTCCCCATGAGGGTCTCTTCCTTCTTTCTCCCTGCACTGTTGATGCCCAGTCCCCCCAGGGTAAGGCAGAACCACAGCTCTCTCCGTCTCTGCTACTTCGTAGTGATTTGTACAAAAGGAGGAAATTTCTCCTCCTCCTGTCTAGGCCAAGCAACTGGGAAGCAGAATTTTGCATCTGTACTGCAGCCTCACCAAGGCAAGGCGGCATCTGTGCCTTAATGATTTTCACAAACCATTGAAGTGAGAGTTAAACTAGGTGGTTAAAAGCCAGATCCGATAGAAGCAAGAGGCTTACGATAAAAATTAAACTCTAGTCTTGCACTTGGCAAAACCGTACATTTCCAAAGCTTTTTTTGCTAGTGTTCCTGGTTTATCTCAGTTTTTTTGAACTCTTCATCTGTTTAGGCTCCCTGGATTTGTCTGTGCTTCTGCAGCTGTCCTGAAACAGGAGAGGCACGGCCCAAATTTGTTCTGTAGAGAGCAGCACAGGAGCTGTTAATTCCACAAAGCACCGGCAGCTTTATAGCAAGGATCTGTGCCGGTCCGTTGTAGTGTGATGTAAAGCTTGCAAGGCTCATGGGGTCAAATAAAGGTGTTTTGCTCTCTTCATAGCTCTGCATATTTATCTCCCAATTTTAAAAGGGAAGGGGAAAGGAATCTGCTAGACAAGTTCCTTTTGTAGGGCTTTGTGTGATTGCTTTTTTTTTTTTTTTTTGAGAGAGAGAAGGAGAATATTTTCAAGGAAATATTTGACCCCTCAAACATTTAGAATTTATGGTAGAAACAGTACTGTGAAACCTGTATTTAATGGTCATTCTTTTTGGAAGCCTCGTCAGTCACCTGTCTAACAACAGCTCACACAGACACCTGCATTTTATAATTTGAACCCCTCAGTTTTAACCACTGACTGATATAAAAGGGACAAGTTCTTGTCCAAGTACCAAAACAAAATTTTATGCTTCCTCTATCAGACGTGATAGTGGTTTAGCTCCTGTTCTCAGTTACTCTTGCAGAAGCCGTGTGTCCTTTAGGCCTTGGTAAATTTCCAACAGAGAAAACACGACCTCAGTATTGGTGTAGGGAGAGAATATTATTAGGGTTGCAAGAAGAAAGCTCAACGCCATTTTAAAATCTCACGTATTCCCTAAAAACTCCCCCCAAAAAAGGGAAGCTGTGAGGTCTGTTACTGTCCAGGGTAGTTGGAGATAGCAGGCACAGGCAGAATCCATGTGGGTAGGATCTATTTTGTGTCGCTTGCGTTTGTCGAGACGGAGCATCCCGTGTCTGCCAGACAGGTTGAGTACAGGTCCTGTGCCCTCGGACCCTGCCGCTGTGGCCCAGCTTGCAGGTGAGAGGAGGTCGATCCAGGCTCGCTCCACCGCCCGTCTGGGGCAGCTGCGCTGAGATGGAACAATTCCATAAGCTAACCAGCTGTCACGGGCTTGGATTTTGGTGGAGAATGGTCAGGTTAATTGCACCTCAGGAATATTGATGCCACATGGACTTTAGGTCTTTATTTTATTTATGCGTGGGAAGTAGTATCTCTCTTTGGCTGTTCCCTCTACTGAATACTCTCAGTAAGTCACTTGGGTTGCAAGAAGTCCGTGCCTGTTTCAAGCACCTAAATGCAACGGTGGTTTTATCAACAGTGCTCCTAGCAGCTGAGGAATGACTACTAACTGAAAAAGATAGTCCCCGTGTACTTTAAAATTTGCCAGTCCCATCCAGATAATATAGATTTTTTTTCTTGTCATCCAATCTGAGGCTGATGTTTAGCTGATACATATCGATGGCAACTATAATGATTTACTTCACATGTTGGCCAAAAAAGCGCTGCTCCTATAAGGCGGTATTTAAAATTTAAAAAAAATAACAACTCTGGAGAGCTGTGGTTTGAGCTGAATTTAAGTAAAGCATTTGCAGCAAGCAAGATATCCACCAGTGCCTGTGCAGGCAGCTGCATCTCCTGAGCTTTCCTTCGAGCTCTGGGAGCTGCGTTGCCCAGGACTGTGTTACGGGAGGGTGTTTGCAGTGGCAATTTTCTGGCTCCTCGTTGCGCAAACTAGGCTGCTTTGTAGTTCAAATCCCTTGCCGGTCTGTTCTCAGGAGGGAAGGAAGTACTTGAGGGAAAGGCTGCCTGCTCGCTTCTGATGTAAGTACGCTCAGGTTTTCAACAGGAACCACTAGCCAAGTGTGGTAGCTGAACTTGGAATGTCAGGAAGAAGAACCTGGGCTTTCCCGGTGCGTGACGAGCCAGCTTCACCTGGGCTTTCCTTCCGTGCAGAGTGGCACCCGGCCGCGGGGGCTGAGCCGAGGCATTGACCCACAGCCCTGCGGAGCTCAGAACTCAGCTCCACCTCCAAAGTCCTCTTCCCATCACAGAACTTCAAAAATCATGTAAATTTGAAAATAACTTGGTGATTTTCTATCTCTGAAATTCAATGTACATTTGTTACAATGTACAGTGCTTTTTAACTACACTTGTATATTAAATTATTTAATAGTTTTTGCTTTTCAGTATCTTTTGTATGTAGCAGAGATTTAAACAAGGACCTCATAACTGAAGTTCTTCCTAATTTTTGAATGCGTATGTAAAGTTGAACAGAAAACTAGAAGTTTACAGTTTACAATGTTCTGTTAAGTGCTTGGTCTGTCTAACTTGATTTGAACAACATATTTCTAATCTTTCTTGTCCGATCATTCTCTATGAAAACAAACATGAAGTCTTTTATGAACTTCTAAAAAAAAATTATTCTTCTAAAGATGTAATTTAGAAAACTGTACAGTTTTTTCTCTAGTATTTTTAAATGAGTAGCGAGAACTTAAAACAGAAGCATCTAATCACTGTTTTGTAGATAGTGTAAAAACTTATATATGTATAGAGAATGCAGTCTGAAGAACAGTGTTTGCCTGTTGTGTTTCATTTCCTACAGTATGACCATCAGAAAGGCCCATGTACACAGGAAATTGGATCAATTTGGGGGTTGGGGGATTTAAAAACAAAAAGGGAAAAAAAAAGACTTCATCTCCTGTCATCCCATACGTGCACTCAGTGACACCATGAGCAGAACTTGACAAAATATTCGGGCCTTAAGTTGTTACGCTGCCTATAGACACATGGGGTACAACTTATTCCATGTTGCTCCACCACTTTGATTTTTCTCAGTTTTCCAATTTGCCAGAAAGTAAAATTATGATTGAAAGGGTACTGTGATGTCCCATTTTACTTTACTGACCTCTCCAAATCATGCCGAATGAACCTGTTTCCTTAGTGTATGGCAGTTCTGGCCACAGGGGTGAGAACTGCTGAGCGAGAGGAAGCCCAGCCGGTAGTTTAGGCTGTGCAGAACACTTGGAGAAATCAGGATGAAATAACACCTGTCTGTGCTCTTCTACTGTCTGTCTTAGCAAGTGTATTTAATTGTTTCCTGCAGTGAACTTTTAAATGTTATGTCAGGTTTGTACAATGTATTGTTAAGTGTTTGTAGTTCTCCATAAGTAGCAGGATGTGTACCTTCTGCCAGTGCTCCTTTCCGAAGCTGTAAATACAGTAACTCGTGTAATGGGATGGAACCGGGGGCATTCGTTTCTGCCTTTGTTTCCTCTCGTTTTCTATATTAGAAGAATTTTTAAATAAAGTTTAATTTTACTTCTTCTAGCAGCTTGTAGAACACTAATTCCTTAAGTTGATCCGCCGGCAGTCCTGCCTACGAAGGATGCATTTCATGTGGCGGCAGGGATGTATCGAGGGCAAGTTCGAGGCGCTGCCGGCCGCGGAGGGCAGGAGGCCGCGGGCCGCGTGTGCTAGTCGGTGCACGACGAGCAGGCTACCTGGGGAGGTGGCGGGCAGGGAGCCACGGGGCCCGCAGCTGGCATGCCTGTGCCGTGGGCGAGGGCTCCTGCCCTGGAAGGAGAACCAGAATTTCCTGACTGGGAACGTCTGCCTGACTCCTCGCCTCAGCAGTGCTGGAGAAGCGGCTGAGGGTGGCGAGGAGCTTGCTTTAGGGACTGCTGGGACCCTGGCACACGTCTAGTTTAAAACAAGACTCCTCTGGATTTGTTCAACACTTGGGATTATTATTATTTTTTTTTAATTTGGTGTAGGACAGAAGTATTTCTCACTGCAGTCAGGAAGGATAGTGGCTATGCTTGATCTTCACAGATAGGATCTGGTTTACACAAAGATTGCTTTTTGTCTCTTTTTTCCCAAATTTAAATGTTTCTGGCAGGTACTTTTACATTTAGAGGTTAAATTTAAAAGGGAGAAGATGCTGTACTGATTTGGCTGCAAGTGAAACTTTGAAGAAACTAAAAATTTTAGAACTTACTGCATACCGTCTCCAAAACATTATCTGAGCTGCTAAGCTAGTGCCTTAATTTCATCCTAGGAGCAAGAGTAGGTTTTGTTCCAACAAGTTACTCTCTTTGTGAAAATTTTAACCCAAGTGACAGCCTTGGGGGAAAAAAATATTGACAGGTTTCTGCAAATAACTTCACCTAGCTGCTGGGTGATAGAATCTATCTTGTGCTAGACCTGCCCTAAAACTCTGCTGGTGACACAGCGAGGTAAATGGAGATACACATCTGTGTGTTACTGGTGGATTAAAGCATCACTTCAGAAGGATCCCATCCTTAGTGCTTCACCATAAAGTTTTGAATGGCCTGAGGTGAAGCCAGGAGCTGTTGGTGCTTTGTAAGTCATCAAGGAGAGCAAGAACTGGTTGTGAGCTCTGCTATTAACCCTTCACCATGTGTAACTAAAGGGGGTTGTAAAGGGTGGAGGAAGGTACTTTCTAACAAAAGTTGTACTCGGGCTTTTAAAAAGGATATTGAACACAATAGAAATTGTGAAGCTCTAGAGTGGAAAACAGCTAGAAAAAGCTGAGTACGTTGGAATTTTCCTACCATGGTGAATACAGGATGTGTTCCAGGAGCAGGTACTGGGTGAAGTGATGAGATGTGGATTCTAGTTCTGGTTCTACTGCTCTTTTCTTGCAAAAGCCTTGATTGCTCGCCTTCTGCTTTCACTTCCCCACTTCAGTAAGTGGGAAGTATACTGACCTATGCTTATTAAATTTACAGATTATGAATGAAAATAATTATTTTTTTTACACTTTTGAAACAAGCACCTAAATAACCTGACATAAGCAGACATCCAGCCCTACTAGCTACCTCAATTGTTTGTGGAAAATACCCGATGGAAAACTGGTGCTGGAATTACAAATAACGTGACAGGAACTGTGCTTTATTTCCCCCTGGTTATAACCTTGCTTCACCCAAGATTTTATTCTCCCTTTTTCGAAGCACAAGCTGGCTTGCAGGTGTGTAGAAGCACCGAGTAGCAAGTCCTGAAGGGTTAACAGGGCCCCTGTGAGGAGGGCTGCGGGGGTTGGCTAATTAACGCCCCTCTGAGGAGAGCCGCGGGGGTTAATTAGCGGCCCCGCCGGAGGTGTGGCGGCGGCGGCGGGGAAACGCCGGAGCACCCCTGCCCTAGATCGGGGAAGGAAGCGGGGCTGAGTCACCGCGGGCCCCCGCCGCCCCTATCCGCGGCCCCAGCCCGGCCTGCGCGGGCGGATAAGGGCGGCCGCGGCCCCTCCCCTCCCCGCGGGCAGCCCGGCCCTCAGGCGGCCCCGCTCCCCGGGGGCGGCCGGCCCCGCGCCTCACGGCCCGGCCCCGCCCCCTCCGCGCTCATTGGCTCGCGTTCCCCACCCGCCGCGCGCCGCGTGAAGCCGATTGGCCCTCCCGCTTGCCAATCATCGCGCCGCCCCGCCTCTTTTCCTCACAGCTTAGAACAGGGGGGCGGGCCGAAAGTGGGCTCTAACTAACGATTGGCTGGCGGGCTCGGCAAGCGCCGCTTTTCATTGGGCGCCGAGTAATAAAAAAAAAAAAAAGAAAAAAAACACCGCCCACTCCCCAGAGCCGGAGGCGGGGCGAGCGGAGCTTGGCCAAATCTGCCTAGCAACCGGCGGGTGGGCGGGAAAGGCGGCCGCCCCGGGAGTCCCGCGCCGCCGGCGGCGCGCGGCGGGGGGGGAGGGGGGGGCGGTGAGGGAGGAGGAGGAGGAGGAGGAGGAGGAGGAGGAGGAGGGAGGGAGGCGGGGTCTCCCTGCGCGCGCAGCCCCCTCCTCCCTCCCTCCCTCCCTCCCTCCTCCTGTCAGTGGCCACCTGAGGGAGCCGCCTCCCCTCCCCCCACGGCCCCAGTCCGGCCCGGGCCCCGCTGAGGAGGAGGAGGCGGCTCCGAGGGGGCTGAGGAGAGTGAGTGACAGCGCCCCCCCCCCCCCCCGCGGCACGGGGTGGGGGGGCGAGGAGGGAGCCCGGGGGGGGGGGGGGGGGCGATAAGGGGCGGGGGGGGGACGCCCCGAGGGGAGCCCGGGGGCTGAGGTGCTGAGGGGGAGGGGGGAGGGGAGAGGAGCCGGGGGGGAGGGGAGCGCCCTGAGGGGACGTGGGGGGGGGAGGGGAAGGGGGGGTGGGTTGAAGGCCCCCCCCCCCCCCGGGGGTTGAGGGGGGAGGGGAGGGCCCGGAGGCCTCTGGGGGATTGGACCCGGGGTTGGGGGGGGGGAGGGGAAATTAAAAAATAATAATAATAAAATAAAAGGGGGGGCAGGGAGGAGCGCGGCCGGGGAGCTGCCCGCTAGTACGGGGGGGGGGGAAGCAGCTCCTGGAGCCCCCCCGGGGCAGGAGCGGGGCCACTGGGGGCGGAGGGGAAGGGCAGGGCCGGCGGGGAGGGGAAGGGAAGGCGGGGAGGGGAAGGGAGAGCAAGGGAAGGGAGAAGAGGGCAAGGACCGGGGGGGGGGGGAAGGTGCCCGGAGCCCCCTCAGGAGGAAAGTGGCGCCCCGGGACGGGATGGGACGGAGTTGGGGGGGCCCCAGAGGCTGGGTGCCCCCTGAGGGGAGCGGGGTGAGGGGAGCGGCGCGAGGCGGCCCCCGGAGGGGACCTGCCGAGCAGGAACAAAAAAGCTGGTTGCTTGCTGGAGGGTGCCAGATGGGTTGAATTCGCGACAGGACTTAAGATGGAGGTGTTTGGTGGGGCTGATGCCAAAGCCGAGTACTTCTGCCCGGGTTTCGGGATGTGCGGAGGTTACGGGTGCGGGAACGAGGCTCGTTTTCACGGGTCTGAAAGCCCTAGCGTCGCGTTCGCCTCTATAACTCAATTACTTTCTTTTTCTGGCAGCGTTTCATCTCTGTACTACTTTGGGGGGGGGATTTAGTTTGTACGCGAGACGAGCTCTATTCAAAATAAAGTTATATCCTGTCTGTGGTCTACCACCTTCTCCTCACCCCCAGCTATCTGCCATGTTTCACAGAACCTGTATAGATGACTTTTTAAAAATCTAATTCATTATTAATTTTCTATCCCTTTTGCCACTTTTTTCTGTCTTTGTGATAAGTGTGGTGAAAAGCTAGAGAGAGAAGAAGGAGCGTGCATAGGAGCTGCGTACACTGTGGCAGTTGCTGTAGGTAAAATAGTTGTCAGTTTTAAGTATTGAGAAGTAACTAACTGAACAAATTCTGACTCTTCAGAGCGTTTTAGCAGCGTATTCCAAACGAGAAAAAAATTGTAAGGCACGAAAAAGCTTTTCTCTCTGCTCTAATTTGAGAAGGACCCTGAAATATAATGACTAAACAACTTAGAAATTGCTGATATTTGTTTGAACTAGTGGAATACAAAGCACTAGTAAGTGCAAAGAAAATCATACAAAGTGCTTCAGCGTTTCTCATGACTGTCCCAAGCACAAAGTTTTAAGGAAGAAAACACGTATTTGTAGCAGGCAGGCTTCTTGTAGATTGAGCTTTTAGATGGAGCTTCTCCTCTCAGCCTGAGTGGTACAGATGATTTCTTCTTTTTCTGAAGACTTTTTCAAGAGTTTAATGACACGTGTTATACAAACCTGAGTACGCGCACTGTTCAAACAGTGACTAAATCTCCCAGAGAGTAAAACAGATGATGTTATCACGCAAGCAGAACTGAAATTATGTCTGTGTGCCAGTGGTCCCTATATCCCGCTGTCCAATGGGCTACTCTCTGCAGCAAGCAAAATGCCGCAGGCTATTTCATGGCTCCCAGTTGGCTTCATTTTAAACATCCTAATTTCCTGTTGCCGTGAGCAATTCCAGAGGGTCTTGCAGGAAGAAACTTGTCTATAAGCAATGAGTGGGGGACTACAAAACCCCAACTTTTGTTTAAAAAGAAAAGCAAACGAACATACTAACTTTTGAAAGCTACTTCAAGAATGGGAACGAGCTCTCATCCCAGGTTAATTATCCGGTTTCCATCATAACAGGCTGAGTGCTTCAAGGATTGTGCACGAGAGGCAGCCCCATAGAATGTTAACCTCCTTATTGCAGCAAAAAGAATACAAAGTCATTACTAGATTAAGCTATAACTGAATGTCTCTCGTCTCAATAGAGTTCAGCTGTTTGGACCAGAGAGAGATTGCCTGCTTGTGGCCCTAATATCTTCAGCTTGAATTTAAGGAGCCCGCTGAGCCTGGAGAAACTGGCTTGTGCGTTGTTGCAGTTTCCCAAAGGCAGGTAGGGAATTAAAAACAGTGGTGACTTTACTCAGCGGGTCACAGCCACATCTTTATGAGCACTCCCGGGGGAACAGGAGACAACCCTCACACATTTCCCTGTAGGAGCCCAGCGTTGTGGGAGGAGGACCTGAAGCTTTTGTACTGCCAAGGCCCATACAAACTGGATTAAAATCACACAAAGTGAATTAAAAATGCCCACATTTCAAAACTCCCGGCCTGCTCGCATCCCCTTGAGGAACTGAGGAACGTGTCCCCTTGAGGAACTGAGCAGTGTCCGTGGGCCACTACTTTGGTGTGAAATATCTCTGTGGCTCTCTTGCTTAGAGAAAAAACACTTTGAGAAGATGTATGAAAAATATTTCCCTTGTCCGGCTAGTTGGTCGTGTCCTCCATTCCTTGCAGAATGCTAGGCTTCAATCTCATCTACATTTCTGGGCTGACTCAGAGTACCCAATTTCACAATTTTGGTCTGCAACCAAAAATATCAGTGGATGTTGCAGCCAAAGAACAATGAGGGAAGACACCCTAAAGAATACCCCTTTGCTGACTAATTCCCTTTTCTGCAGAGCAAGGTGGTGTGTGCGTTTTTGGAAACCTGACCAGTGCTGTTTCTTGCCCAGGTTTGAAAACTGAAGGCATTTGAGCTGTTGTACCGTGTGCGCACAGGTAGGCTGGCTGTTGAGCATCTGAGTCTTAGATGCCAGGGGTCATAGCATAATAAATGTTGTATTTTTACCGAAGCAAAATAAATCACACCAACCAAGTCCATTGACCCATCTTAATCCCAGGAGAGCATACTCCTCTAGGAGTAGGAGGGTTAGAGGAGAGAGCTCCAAAGTTGGCATTCAGAGAAAGACAAGAATTCCCATTGCAGGACAGAACCTTCCCTGCCTGCTCACTTGAGTCGTTACTTTTAATCAAATAGGTCTCTAGATTTGCAAAATAAGCAAATTATATTAGCTGTGAAGGGTACTCGCTTGGAACACGCCATTTCCCTAGAAGCAGATACTCAGACACACTTGCCACGTGTGAGTTGCCCCCTCTTTGTCAGAGTTTCATTGTCCAGCAATCTACTCACACGTTAGATTCTGTTGCTTAGCTCAGACCCGGTCCTTGCTAAAGTGAATAATTAGGGTGTTAGTAACAAGGTGAGATACTGGAATACCTGCAGCATTTGCTTTTGGGTTGCCTGCCATTGTAAACCAGTGCCTTTATGCTCATGGAGCTACCAGAGCTATTTTCAGGGTTTATCCATCTTTTTACTGTTCTTTCTGCAGCCCATAGCAACTTTCTCTTTGCCAGAAAACTCTTTTATCTTCAAACCCACCAGCCCTTATTAATAGTCTCTTATTAGTTCTTTAATTTTCTGCCACTGAACCCACTTACCCAGCTGACGAGGGAGTTCCAAGGAGGATGGAGAACGTGAGAGGTGGGTGGTCGGTGTTTGGTGACAGACCCCAACCCACCAGCTTCATGCTGGGGACATTTTCTGACAGACCCAGGGCATGACTGCCAGTAGAAAATCAAGTTGTTGCTTTTTTCTAGCTATTAGATTTCACATTTTTTCCCAGTGTACTTGCATGTAATTACTGATACTTTATAAACATTGTATTTTTAATTTATAGAAAGCATCTCCCTAGCCCGTGGGGAGCCCAAGTGTAGTTGCCTTGGTTCCCCTGCGCAGAGCAGTTAAACTCTCCCTCAACAACTGATTTATATAACTGAAATAGCTAGGGAAGTGAGAAGTTTCCTTCCTCTTAGGATACAATGCCAAGGATGTCAAATCTCTAGAGAGCCTGATGATAAGAATTGGGCTGTCCTTTTCTGCAGTTATTAAACAAGTAAATGATTATTCGTCAGAGCACTGAAACTGTGGGATGCGGCTCTGTGGCAGTTCCTCTCCTGCTCGGTTGCAGGCACCCCTGCAGGTCCCAGGCAAGGCTGGGTGAGTGGGCGATGGAGGAGAGGCTTCCTTCCCAAAGGGGAGCAAAGGGAGCTGCAGGTTTGGGTGAACTAGAAGCGATTTTTCCTGAGCCATCTCTTGGCAAAGCACTGGGAACGGCACGTAACCAGTAGGATCTTCTGATGGCTGTGAGGGGTCTCCCCCTCGGTCTCTTCTCAGTACCTGGCTTTGTCATCCAGGACAAATTTCAGCTCGGAAGACAGCGTTACCAAAGCCCATTGACCCAGCCAAGTGTTCTCTGCTTTCTGAACTATCTTGTTCCTCTTGAACAGCCTCTATGCTCTGACTTAAAGGCTGGGGGGAAACTGCACGTGGAATTTGTGGTGTACACTTACACCATGAGAGTCTGTTGGAAGAACCCCCTGGTCTTGCCCTTCCAACACAAGCAGCACGTTAGCTTCCGTGAGGGTGGGCACAGCAAGCAAGGCAAAGGAGCGCGCTGACATTTCCAGTTGAGGACTTGGTAAACTCTAAGCAAGCACCAGGAACAGGAGCTGCTTTATGAATCCCTTTGCCTTGAAATCTACCTGGACAAAAAATAAGACCAGTAATGACTGATCCCATCAATCCTAAATTTAGAAATGAATCTAATTTCTAAGCCTTGCTTTTCAGCAGGAAAGCAGGTTATGGAACTGACCTGGTACAGTTCTGTTGGGGGAAGAGAGGGAATTAGCAGTGGGTTAGGGGAAAAGACTGGCATTTTTTACACGCTGATAATAAACATCTTATTACCAGAAGGAACAATGTTAATAAATGCTTACAGTAAACATGGTGTAAGACTCGGATAATCCTTCTGAAAATAGAGAGGTTTTCCTACTCCGATAACTATCCAGTCGCCTTGATGGAGATCAGCAAAACCTTGCAAGGTTTTTTGCTGGCACCTTGCAAATACACATTGAGTCCTTGGCAGCAACAGGTAACAAAAGGCTCAAAGCATTCATCTTTAAAAAATTACGAGTTACAGCAAACCAACAGCAGGTTGACCTGTCAAACTTCTGTTCACCTCTGAAAGGTTAAAAGAAAGTTGTTTGAGAGGCACAGATAAATTGCTTGTTTGGCCTTGACGTGCTACAAATTTTAATAAAGTTAATTATAATCAAGGTGATGATTTTGTAGCGGGATGGCACAGGTGGCTTTGGATGCAGTGCAGGTCTCGGTGCAATGCTGATCCCGGGCTGGGTCCCCTGAGAAGCCAGGAACAACCGAGCGCTCCCTTTCACAGCCCTAAGGCAAATGCCTGCTTTATTGAAGGGACAAGATTCTGAAGGTGCTTTGCTCAAAGTTCCTAATTTTTGTTCTTTATCTACCTTTTGTTGCAATCACTGGCTGCATACTTGGAAGAAATCTAGAGTAAGAGTACCCTGACACGAGGGTCTTGTATCCCCTTCCATCAGAACTGTACCACGGGAGAAAAAGCCTCGCCTTGGCAGGGCTTAGCGTTAAGAATGCTTTCTATCAGCTCTTTATTTCTCAGTTGCCCCAACCGTGAGGAACTTTGGCCAGTACTTGTCTGTTAAACCACAGAGAAGTGTTGGTGTCGCGGCACCCATGCAGACAGATACCTGCCTGTGCTGGTGCTAATCTCCGTGAGGAATCTAGTCTGATGCTGGACTGAGAGAATAACTGCTGGGAATTGCTCAAATCCATCTGTGGAATTTAGGTGGAGTTCTTCATGCTGCAACTACAAACCCACTGACCTTGGGAGAAACATTCCCTGTGAGCTCCAAAACCCTTAATTTGCAGGGTCTGCACTGTAAAGCTGAATCCGTCCTGAATCGGGTTTTTCTGTGCCCCGTGTACCAACTGGCCAGCTCTGACTGCGGAGTTTGTTCAAATCTGGTTAACAACGAACGATGCTTTGTTAACAATGACAACCCCAAACCTGCAGCTTCCAAGATGCTTTAGTGGATAAACACAAATCCTGCTGAAAAATCCTTCCGAACCATTTTTTAAGTTGATACCTTGCAAATTTACAGCTCAGCTGAGCCGCACAGTCTGGCTTTCGAACTCAGAATGAGAGCATCTTTGGTGCAGTTCCTGAAAACCGTCGCAGCCCTGTGCAGGAACGCCTCGAGTGTGTCAGAGGAAGGGTGAGAGCAAAGTTTTGAGCGTGGCATTTACAGTACTGTACAGCTGTAGATCTGCTCCTTATCTTCTGGAGAAATTAACCACTTCAGCACAAGTACACCAGTCGGCCTGACTGGTCCCCTCAAGGAAAAAAGCTGCTTTTCTAGGAAATGGGATAGCTACAAATAGAGCTTTGAGAATACAGTTCTCTGCTAGAACTGGTAAAAGCTATTAGTTATCGAGGTCGTAGTTGTATTTCCTCAATTACCTCTAATTTGGAGGGTGGTAAAGACCAAAATCTGAGAAGGATCAGATGCCCTCAGTGTTGGAGGAAATGTCTTACATGTTTCAATTCTAAGAGCACTTGCCGTTAGCAATGTATTAACATCAGCTCTCTTCTGCTTTCCCTGTCCAGGGTTTCAGAGTATATAGACATCGATACCAGTGTGAATTAGTAATTTAAATATTTTTGAATAAGGAGTCAACAAAAAAGTATAAAACTGAAAGTGTTCATTATTGTGCTCCGAAAGGAGGCAAATCATACTTAAAATTACTTTGTGAATAGCCCAGCGGTCCCGTTGCACTCAGAGACTGCCCCAAAGAGTCAGAGGAGGCAAATGCAACGTGTGTGCAAGAGGAGAGGAAATCAGCAGATGACGATAAAATCACCTGATTGCAGTTGTGGACTGTGGCACAGCCCAGAGTTTCATTTAGAAGGGAAAGTCAGCGAGCAGCAGTCCCGCTGGTGCAGAGCGGGGTGTGGGGTCCTGCTTCCCGTGGGACCGGGGCAGTTAGGGCTCACAGGGATTTGAGCCGTATAGGATCTCGTCAAGAGTTTTCTCCAACTAGTTAATTCTTCTCCTAATCAGGGTCAAGTTCTGATGAGCCACGTGACAGTGATCAGTAAACAAGCAAGAGGTGCTTGTTTACAGCCATCCCTCGCCGGAATGGCTCTGTGGGTCTGACTCACTGTTTGCCAGCGAAACGTTTGTGTCCGAAGCTGCAGGTCACGAGCCTAACCGAAGCGATCTGCGCCGGGCTGCGGAGGACCAGTTTTGGGAGCTGGAGATGGTCTTTGGCAGATCTTTAAATAAAAGCAATGCCGGCTGAACTTTGTGCTCTCCCACTTCTGAGCAAAATCGATAGTCCATGAAGCGCTTGTTGAATTGGAGCAGAGCTCCTAATATATCCCCTTCCAGCCATAAAAGTGCTTATTAGGGACAGGGTCAGATAATATCACACTGAAGCACCATCTCTGGCTCGGCAGTATTTGCATATGTCTGCTGCTTTCCCCATTTCCTGAATAACCTACTGATCTTTTTTTTTTTTTTTTTTTTTTTTTCTTTTCTGTTCAGAAAGATTAATTTTCATTTCTGTTTGGGGCTATTCACCTCAGTGCTTAGGCCGTGGAATTTTGACCGTTTCCAATCTTGCGTCCTGCTTTGCTGCAGAAAACCTTTAAGTGTTACTCCCTGCGGGTGGGAGATGGGCAGACAGACCCCATGGTACGGCTCATATACGGACTGAAGGGCAGATTCTTCTTGTCAAAAAGCACCCTTTTATCTCCTCATCCTATTCCTGAACTATTTTCCAGAAATTCTGTCTTGAGCAGCTGGTGGTGACTGCAACTTGCACTTGCAGGAACACAGTTTCAGCAGAAAATAAGTAAAGGAAGGTCTCTTGGTCCCAAGTCTATGGAATTCCTTTCATTCTTAGCATAAGCCATCTTAAAATTGTATTCCTGTAATTTCTAGCACCGTCGTAGCATGATTACAGTTTTATCCTTTTTTTCCTTTAAATATTTAAATATATAGTCTGTTAATTTCAAACTCCTAGCCAGCAATGTAAAAGGTGAAACAATACACTCTCTACAAGGTCCTGGGGCTGTCTTTTTTTTTTTTTTAATGAAAGATTGCAGTCTGTCATCCTAGGACCGGACACCAGGTCAACACACCCCCCGTACAGCCCCTGGTGTACGGTGGAAACCAGGTGAGCCTAACAGATAGAGCCACCGGTCTGAAGCATTATTCCGAGCTATCTGTGCTTCTTGGTCCTCTGGACCATCCAATGATGTTCTCTGCCCTAACTAAAGCACGTATCGGCTGCCGAGCTTCAGGACCTGCTTAGCCTGTTCTGTATGCCAATATTAGCATGTTCCCGTGCATCGTGCATCTGCTGCTGGTTGCAGGAAGATGACCAAGTCTTCCAAATCTGGCTCGAGTTTTACTTCTTCTTTGACCTACAATTCCGACGTGCGTTGTCTTGAATTTGAGAAAAGGCCTAATCTCAGTTTTCCTTCTGGGATACTTGTGAATTTGGCACAAATTTCACATCTTATTTTTTTCTGGTCACATCCCAATACCAAATTCTGCTCTTGTCGCAACAAAATTAACTTCCTAGTGTATGTTACGTTGGGTGGCATTTTTATGAGGTGTGGTAGTAGAGTGTACAGGAAGGATGAAGTAGGATGAAGTATTTCATCCCTGATAACACCTATGGACTTTGCATTTGGAGCGAGGGAAATACCTTTGCAAGAACAACTTCATGTTGGACTTCATGGCTCCAGCCAAGTTTTGCTCTCTTGACGAGGTGTTCGGCGTTAACGCCGAGTCTGGGCTACGTAATGTCAGTTTTGGCTACCAGAATCAATAGCGGTGCCGGTCCCTGGGCTTATGCCACATTCCGAAGTGAAAATCACACGCAAGTGAGTATTCGGGGGAACCTGCTGGGTTGGCTCCATGCCGAAATATGGGTGATAACTGATAGGACAGATGGAACCAACCGAGGTGCCCTGGCTGGGCCAGCAGGCACCGCTCCCACCGTGGCCACCCGCAGGCTGCAGGCCCAGGGCCCGGGCAGAGGCATGGCCTTGGTGCAGCTGCTGCCTCTGCCGGCAGCGTCACCGTAAGGACACGCCCAGGGCACACCGACCGACTTCCAGCGCTCCTTCTCCCACCTGACCATACCCTCTCTGCCTGACGCTTAATTGCGTGCGTGTAATCAAGGCCCAGGTGAGGAGTGGTGAGGTAACACTGCTGTGGTGCTGCTGTACCGTGCAGCATCCGACACGGAAAAGCTTGGCCAAAGTGGAGCTGTTGGCTTACTTAAACGGCTCCTGAACTATTGGATTTTAATTTGAACGCAGCACTTAATTTAGATTAAAATCCAATAATGTTAACAGTCTGATGTTGCCTATTTCAATAAAAGCGTCCCTCGGTGATGCATGGCGCTCAGGTATTTCGTTGGATAGTTCAGAGCACCAAAAGGAGAGCATTTGGCTTAGAGGAGCGCTGACACTGAGTCGTGAAGATTTTAGGTGCTATTTTAGATAGGAGGGGACTGCTCTAATCGTGTTTCACCAACACTCTCTTACTCTACCTGGCGAAGATGTTGAGGTGATCTGTTTAACACAGGGGCAAGGCACCGTTCATTAACTGCCCTTTCAGGTGTCTGGTTTGGGTTGTTTGGACCCAAGTAGCATCAGCTTTATTTTTTTCTGAACCCAAGGTACGTATTTACAGAACTTTTGAACTCCGAACTCTTTAAAGTCAGACTGACACAGGTAGATTAGTAATTTTTTTCCTTAATTTGAGGTTTCATAGAACTTGCCTCCCAAAAGCACGTTAGGATTAGTCTCACTTCAGCCATTTACACAAACGTGTTGCAGAGTTACTTCACCTGCATGCACTTCTGTGTTGCCGAGTTACTTCACCGTATGCAGGCACTTCTAGGAACGCACAGCTCTGTGGCAGCGGTGGTTCTCTCGCTGACAGAGCCAGCAAGCTGCCGCACTTGTTTCTCACTGAAAGAGCAGCAGCTCGCGTCTTTGTTAAGTAATTACAACACTGCCGCACCTTCCAGGTGACTTCATTACGAGTCCCTCTGGATGCTACAGCGGTGCCCCCCCAGGAGAAGGAGGTCTTTACCGAAATGAAAAAAATCAACAGCTCCTCTTAATCCACTCCTAAAATATTTCCTAAATAATCACTTGCTTTGATGTTTTAAGTAAGGGGATGAAAGAAAAGCGTAAGGCGGCGTGCTCTTCGGCCTGTGGTAGCGTTTCTGCGCATGGCGTTTGAAGGACTCGGTGGTTGGGTTGGTTTCCTAGGGTTAGGGTTACCTGACCTGGAACAGCGAAGGGCTGAGGCCAGCCGCCCGTGGGGGCCTCGCCACTCTGGCACTTTTTATGTAAAAAAAAGTAGTTGGCCAAATTTGGGATGATGTGCTGACCGTGAGACCGTTGCTGTCTGAAATCCTCTGTGCTCGAGTGTGGGGTATAAACAAGTGGTTGTAACCCACAGAGCCGGCTCCCCGTCTTTTCACAGGACCTACAAACTAATTTTCAGCCTCAGAATTAAGTCATCAGAATTCTAAAGAACTTTACTAATTATTCTGCTTCCAAATCACTTTCAATCAGCATCACACTTGGAAACGCGTTGGCGGGGAGCATCGCACACAAGGTCTGGCAGAAAAGTGCTTATCGGGCAACCTCCTCCCTAGGTCTCTGTGACATCCCTCCCATTTCTAAATTCATGCTTCAACTAGGTTTTAGAAAACGTGGCAGAAACGTGACTGCAGAGCCAGAAACTTCATCCTGCCAGAGGAAGGAGGACCCCAGAGCACGGGGTATGGCCCTGCTGAGAATGATCAGCCTGAGACTTGGGGGGCATAGGGAACACGATGCGCTCAGGCTGGCGACTTAGGAGCCAACAGACCCCGTCCAGGTGATACCCCGTGTCCTGAAATAGGGAAAACGGGAGAGATGAAGGGTTGTGGGCGTTAGTCTGGTACAGAAGCGGTATTTGTGGGGAGCTAGGCGAGCTCTGATAGTTGGGTGCCTTGCAAAGGCTGTCCCGGCTGTTCCGATGGCACCCTGTGGGTGACACCGGGCAAGCAAAAGGCAGGGAGGGAGCGGCATGTGGCAAGGACATGGGGAAGTCGGTAGCCAGCTGCAGAGCTGGTGGGCCCAAAGTGCGTCTCAGGGGGGTCGCAAGTGTCTCGGTGGGGTCAGTTATATGAACTGTTCCGTTTTTCTCCTGTTAATTCAGCCCACCGTGGTTTACGCGCTAGGCTTGAGATCTGGTGAACACGGCTTCAGAACCAACCCCCCCCCCCCCCCGTTAAGTTTCCTAGGAGTGCAGAGCTGCCGGTGGCTCTGCCCTGAGCTGGCATCCCGGGCTTTGCTCCGCATCTCGTACATGCTCTGGCTGGGGGCTGTTTGGGGCCGTTTTCGGAAAACACGAGCTTTTGATTCTTCAGATACCGGGGAGGGGGAGCAATGCCTGGGGGGGGGGGGGAGCAACGCCCGGGGGGGAGAGCAATGCCCAGATGGGGACCGATGCTCCCGGTGGGACACCGATGTCCCCGCTGGGAGCGATGCCCCGGGGGTGCCACCGCCGCCCCCGAGGGTGCCGCCGCTCCTCCACGTGGCCCCGGGCTCTTCGGCGCGCCCCGCGGCGGCGCCCCCCGCCCGCTCCTCAGCCAATCCCCGGGCGGCTTCCAACGCGCCGCGACCCCTCCGGCCAATGGTGCCCCGGGTCACAAACCTGCTCCACCATTGCCCGGAAGCGGCGCCGGGCCCCCGCGCGGTCGGTGTTGCTGCTGCCGCTACTGCCACTGCTGCCACTGCTGCTACTGCTGCTGCTGCTCCTGCTGCTGCTGCTGCTGCTCCGGCCCCGGCCCGTCCCCGCGGCCCAGGACGGGCCCGGCCCCGCGCATGCTCCGCCGGGTGACGCCGCGACTCCATGTGTGAGCAGCGCGTTAGTGGGCAAGGGGAAGCCGCTGCGGGGGGGAGGGGGGCGGGGGGACCGACCGGCCGGGGGGGGAGCCCCCGGCTGTGCGGGGAAAAAAAAAAAAAATAATAATAACAATAATAATAATAAATTCGGGGGCGGCGAGGAGAGCACGGGGAGGAGGAGGAGGAGGAGCGGGGGCGGCCGGATGCGAGGCGGCGTGAGAGTGAGTTCCCAGCCCCAAACTTCGGCTTGGGCTTCGGTGTCCGGGGGGGGGGGAGGCTGGATTTTTTTTGGGGGGAGGGGGGGCGGGCACCAGGGTGGTTCGGGAACCCCCCCAACCCCCCGCCCCAGGGTGTGAGGGCACCGGGGGCAGCGCTCGGGGAGTGCAAAGTCCCGCGGGGGGGAAGGGTTCGGGGGGGGGGGGCACCGGGGGGGGCCGGTCTCGGTCCCGGTCGTCCCGGGGCTCGCCGCCGGCTTTTGTTCGGCGTTCGGCCGGCAGCTGCGAGGCGTTCGGTGCGGAAAGTTGGTCCGGGCTTTCCGCCGTGCCTGCTTCCTCTTCCTCCTCCTCCTCCTCCTCCTGTACCCCCGGGGCGGGGTGCGGGCTGGCAGCCCCCCCCTGCACCCCCTTCTACCCCCCCCCCCCGTCCCTCCCTATCCCTACCCCACCGCTCTCCCCCCCCCTCCTCCCCCCCCTCCCGTCCCCCGGGGGCCCCGCACCGAGCGGCCGCCCCGGGCAGCCCCCGCCGTGGCACCGGCCGGGCCGCGGCCGTGTCACAATAAGAGTCCGTCCCCGCCTCAAGGTGCGCCGCGCCCGGCTGCCGCCACCGCTCGCCGCCCGTGGGGTCACCGCCCGTGGGGCCGGGGGACACGCCGAGCCCCCGGGACCCTTCACCGCCAGCCCCGGTTCGGCCCCGCTGGAAGCCGGGCTGCCCCGGTTGAGGGGGTCGAGCTGCCCGGTGGTCCCGGCTGCGGCCCCCAGCGTGCGGAGGCAGCAGGAGGCTCGGCCGCCCTAGGCTGCACGGTGACACCGGTTCCTCTGAACGGCACCACGAAGCCGTGAGTTGGGATGCGCCGACTTGCTGGCCCGCAGCATCTGCTCGCGATTTTATTTCAGCCCGTTTGTGTGCCTCAGGTTTTACTTTCACTTGTCTCCTCGAGCTGCCCCTCGCTCTCCCAGGCTCGTGCGGTGCAGGAGGCTCCTTTCCCCCAGCACCGAGGCTCCCGAGCTGCCGGGTGCGATTCCGGCTGCCACCAAGGACCAGTTGGCGGGCATGGCCCTAAATCTCATCTCCAGCTTCCTTCGCAGGTGTCTGGCTTTCATGTTTCTTTCTCATCGGGCTGCGAAGGCAGCTGGAAGTAGAGGCAGCCGAGCTGCTAGCAGAGAGTGTTACACAGGAAGTGAAAAACGGAGAGGGGCCGTTGGGAATAAGAGACATGCTGGCAGGCTGGAAGCAGCCGCGCATCGGCAGGAGGAGGCAGGGATCCCGCTGCTCTCCTGGACCAGCTATTGACCAGGTCTCGAGCAAAGGGAGGCCTGGGCAGGACGCAGAAGGAACCTAAGGGGCACTCAGTTAGCCCAGGGCACGCGGTGATAGAGGACCAGAGGCTGGAGACAGGAGAAGAAAGTAAGAAACTGAACGCTGTTGGTTTCCTTGTCTGCCTAAATCGTGCGGTGGCCTCCTGGGCTGGTCCCACAAAAGCCCAGGCAGGTACCTGTGGGGTGGCAGTGGAGGTGACATCGCAGTGACACCTGCTGGTGCTGGGGCCACACGGAGCTGGTGGCACCTCCAAACCCGCTGGAGGCGGTGGGAGAGGCAGCGGGGACGGTGCCGCCAGGCCCCAGTGCCACCTCACAGCGCGAGGGGCTGTGACACGTACGGAACGCCGTATCCTGTACACCACGCTCCACTGCTCGCTGTTTGCCCGGCCCTCGGTGTGTCTGGATTGTTGAGCCCTGGATGAGAAAGGGGTGTGATATCCTGACGGCAGCCAGGCTCTGCGGTTAAGTATCTCAGGCAGGATCACAAAATAAGCTAGTTTCAGGGCTGAGGGAGCCGCTCGGTTTCTTTTTTCTTCCCCACCCGCTACGTGGTCTCAAAAATTGGGAGGGCTGCGCAGCTTGGCACAGGACTTTCTGGCTGTAAAAGCTGACACCTGTATGCACTGAGCTGATGTTCTTCTAACTTTTGTTGGGGAAAAGACCAAATATTAACAGTTAGCGTGCTATGGTTGAATTTTGTATTACTGTGAAAAGGACCAAGTTCTGCGTTCAAAGGGAAAACCACCCCGATGGGTTACGTTGGGAAGGAGGCGTTGTGGATCCGCGATCCCTCAGTAACTCGTGGTGGAGCTGGAGATAGCCGAAAATATTTCTCTTTCCTCAGAGGTGGAAGCAGCGAGGAGTCGCTGACGCCGTCCCCAGCAGCGTTACATAGTCATGAGGTTACGGCAGCGGGCGATGATGCAACAGAGTTGGCGTATGATGCAGTGTCAGTATGCTAATACTGTAACTTAATATAGCTGTGTTATGACTTTTGGGGTAATTACAGGCTGGCAGTCATATGTGGAGCTGTTCAGAATTGGTGGTTTGAATTCAGATGGGGCTCACGCATTGTGTGGTAGTTTTGAGGCTTATGCAGGGCAAGGTGAAGGATGTGGGTCACTTTCTCAGACAGATGGCCACACGTGCACATATGTACAACGTTTGTCCCCTTCAGGGACCCCTCTGCATGGTCTAAGGTTTGCCCTGGAATTATCCCCTCGCAGTCAAAGGAACAACAGCGGAGGGAGGAACTCCGGGCTTACTGTCTTATGGTCTTACACTGCTATTTCTGGGTGTGCTCCTCGTTAGCCCTGCCCGCCTGCGTGGGCTCAGCGCTCTTGGTTCAGTCCTGCAGCACTTGTGCCCTGCTGCTTTTCAGGAGGGAAAGGAGGAGGAAGGATGCTGGGGGTAAAACTAAAGGGCGTCGACTTCCGATAGCTCGTGGATGGGGCTGGAAGGGATTTAAACGCGAAGCTGAAAGCTCCTTCGGGTGCGAGGGGGGCCACGTCTGAGATCATCTCGTGCTTTCGGTTGTGCCTCCTGAAATGGTGGCCGTGTTGTAGAGTCCCTGGCCGGCCGCCAGCCAGCCAGAGGTCCCGGCATCTGGCGCAGGCACTCGGGGAGGGCAGAGCCGGCGAGGTGCCGCGGTGCTCGGTGGAGCGCGGGTCCCTCGCCGGGCAGGGAGCGCTCCCTCTGAGCGGAAAACGCGGCTTTGCTGCCTAAATTTAGATTGTGGTTCAAAACACACTCCATGAAAACAAACTTGTAGATGCGCTGCGTAGATGCTCGGCTCTGATAGCAGATATTAGGTGTTCTTACACATCTAAAAGCTCAAATCTTTGCGCATCAGAGCCTGCTCTTTGATATTATGCACATATGAGCTCTTCCCCGGGCTGAAGTTACCTTTAATAGTTATGTTTCTTACCACCGTGCTCTGGGGGGGGATACCTGTGTGCTTGTTTTGCTCCTGTTTCACAAAGCACCCTGTTTTAGAAGGTTGTGTCTCTGTACAGCGCTGGTGTGCGGTGACCTACCTGTGCCGGCAGGGGCTCTTCCTGGCCTGGGGAGGTGCAGCCCAAATAATTCACAACCAAAAAGTTGGAAACAAAACGTACGGTGTGCGTGTTCCCCGATGAATTAAAATACATAGGCTGAGCTCTCGTTACAGCATAAAGGAAGAGCGGTGCTGCTGAGGAGCCCCCTTACAGGCACTTGTTGGCTTCCAACTTCGTTCTTTTTCAATAACAATCTAAGTAACGTAGAACTGTTTTTATTTTTTTGTTCTCCCTCCAAATGTTCCTGGAGACTGTGGCATCTGAAAATACGGCAGGCTTATTTTTAGACTTGGGGAAGTAGCGTTTGCTTTTGTGTAATGCTGCTCATGTTTGAGGTGTCATAGCACAGGCTAAAGACCAGCATGCGAAGTGCAGCATAGTTTGGTACTAGGTACGTGTATTTTGTTGGGGGGAAAAAGGGTAAAGAACATGCTCTTAGGGACTAGGAAGTGCCAGGACAGCCTCATAAGGGTGTTCTTCTTTGAAGGTGTCTCCTTGTTTCCTCAGGCTGCCCCTGCTCTCCCTGTGCTGCTTGGGTTAGATTCATGCCCTTAAAACTTACAAGAAGCTTGGCACTTCATATAGAGATACTCGGCTTATTTATGCATCTATATTATAAATAATTGGTTTAAAGACTCACTTGGGGTCCTTTTTGGGTTGATATTTTTGTTTTTTAAGGCTTTTCTACCCTTCTTCCCCCTCCCCTTGTCTCTGCATTTCTGTGGCATCCCTTTACATGAGGAACTGGACACTTGCTGAACATACTGTCCCTCATTCAGTTAGCAATTCCTGCTTTATTTCGTATGTACTACCTGGAATTTAAGAGGTTATTAACTTCTTTGTGATGCCTTCTCCCCAAGTAGCACCTCTCAAACAGAATGCCCTGCGTACAGCAGCGAACTGATGTCAGGTGAATCAGGCCCGTTTTCAGGTGGGGAACCCGGCAGTGAAACACCCGCAGCAAGCCCTGCAGGATAGCGACAGAGCAAAGGTTAAGGTTTATTAATACGCAGTTTCCTACACTGCCTTTCTGTTGTTCAGCACTTTTCCTCTTCCTTCCCCCACCCTCCTCCAGACCACGCCGGGCGCTGGAGGTGCTGGCACTGCTTCGCGGCCCGCCGGCGGTGTTTGGCTTTGTGGTGTGCCAGGGCTCGGGAGTCTGCGGCGGGGCACCCGGTACGCAGCTGCTGTTTGCCTTCAGATGCTTGTGTCTGTGCCCGTCCTGGTCCAGCATCACCTCGGGAGACTGCGGCCGAGACGGGGCAGGAAGGAATTCTCCCATAGAGCTTTCCTACACTTTAATTATAGGCTGCCTCTTTGCCGTGCTGGGGCTTTTGAAGCTGTTGTCCGCTACACTCCTCGTGCATGCTCCTCTCAGTTTCTAGAGCAGGTGTGGTTCTCGCTTCATGGGCACAGCTCGCCCTTTGAGGGTTTTGAGGGGGAAATATAAGTCTGATTAGGCCGTTTGGGTTCTGTGGGACATAATCAAAGTTTAGCAAGAAAGTTTTGCACATCCTTAGCTTTCGATGTGTTGACTCTTAAGGAAAAATGTTGGAATATGCTGTTGTTTCAACATACCGAAATAAGCTAGAAAATGGAAAGCCTTAGCTTCTTGCAGCTATAGCATGTCTCTTTCTTTTCTTCTTGCCTTCGTTGTCAGTAGGGTTTGAACACACCTCAACGTTGCATCTTGAGCATGGGCTGGTACTGGCTGGCCATGGCTCGGTGTCCCATGGGTGCCTTCAGAGGTGTGGTGGGCAGATCGCAGGTGGTTCTCCTGGTTACTGCGTCTTGAAAAGCACGCTGCTCAGGACCAGCTGATGTGAAGTAACATGTTCTTACTGCTGCCTGTGTATTCCTGTCCTCTCTGGAGGAGAAGTTTTGTATTGTCTTGTGTAAATCACTTAAACATCTCTGTGCCTTGGCCATCCCATCTGCGCAATGGGTATAAGCGTGTGTTACGAAGGAAGTATGCGAAATGTGGCTTATAGCAACAATTCCTTCCAGTCTTATTTAAAGACTTAATCTTCATCTTTGGCTTTTATCTCTGAAACAGTTTAACCCTGTGCCATCTCAGTTTCCAAATGAGAATTGCTGGTAGAACTGAAGATTAGAGCAGAAAAAAGTCCGTGGGTTTGACCCACAATCTGTAAAGGCCAGTTGGTTGTATTAGGAAATGCAAACATTTGGAAGATCTAGGAGAGTAAAATTTAACAACCAGCCACACATACTGAAGGCCAGACAAATAAGGGCTGGGATTATCACGTGTCTAACGAGGAGTTGGGTAAATCCCTTGACAGAGGGAGCGATGAGTTTGCCCTGGTCTCTCATGCTCATTAATTTAAGGCTCCGTGTCTTTGCAGGTGATGTGCTTGAGGCAGGTGAATTTCCGAGCTCTGCATTTCTCTGTAAATCCCATAGAAATGTTGGGGTGGAATGGCCAGTCTCTCAGTGACAGGGTCAGGTCTGTGAACCTAAAATGCCTCTTTGACCACGACTTCCAGAAGCTTGTTGTGGTCGCGTGTGGATATTTGGTGTTTTGAGGCAGCTCCGTTTTGGGAGCCTCTTTCTCCCATCACTGTCCTTGCGGAAGGAAGGATCTGGGAGGTGGGCAGCAGCCTCCTGCCAGCGGGTAGGTTCCCAGGTCATCGTGCTGGCCCTGCAAGGTGGCTTGTCAGGTGCTCCCTGCTCGCACTTTGCATGCAAAACCAGTCCCATGCCGAGCTGGACCTGATGGGCATCATTCTCCACGTAGAGCTCCTCTGCAGCATGCTCCCCGCCGCTTGCGTTAGGCAGAGTACATCATGAAAACAGTTCGTCTAAAAGAGCTCTGGGTATTCACATGAGCCAGTCTCATTCTGGGAGCACAGAGCTGCCCTTCTCATTCTGCACAGTCGGTATTCCTTCGTATTGACCACAGTGCTGCGGCCCATCCCTTTGGGGACGCTCACGAGTTCGATGCCGCAGACGTTGCGGCTCCCAGCGAGGGCTCTGCTGGGAGGGCTCTGCTCCTGCCGTGTTTGGAAGAAGAGTCACTCTCCAATTCCTTTAACAATTAGGGGGTGACTAACAACTTGAATGCAGTTTCTCTGCTAATTTATGGTGCCCTGTAGTGAACTCGGCCGTGGAATGAAAGGGATCAGTGTGCAAGTACGTCGTCTGCTGGTTTTGGTGTCGTATGCGTCACCTTCTGACTTGGGCTTACTCCTGTATAAACACGAACAGAGGCAATCAGAGCTGGGCGCAGTCTCGCCAGGCCCGATAGCTCAAGGCACGTGGGTTGAGGGCTGTTGGGACCCGTGTCGGGACACGGTTGGCGGCACCTTGTAGTGCCACGGGTGACCAGCAATGTGCATGGGGGCAAGGAAATGGGAGGCGAGCCTCCCCTCTGCTTCCAGCATTGAAGTGGCGGTCAGGTACCTGGAGAGGTTTCCAAAACCTCGGTCGTGCAAGTGAGGCTGTGCAGTACTTCTGCTCATTTACCTACTGCTGTACGTAGGAGCAACTTCCTAGCCATGGGCTGTCAGCTGTGCCCGGTGTGTTCATTTGCTGAAGCAGCCATGTGATCACAGGCTTTGAAATGCTTGCAAGCATTAGGGGAAGTAAACTGAAGGCATTCATATTTAATAGGATCTTAGAAAATCCCGTCTCCAGCAGAATTAGGTATTGCAATTGTGTGTTTCTGTTGTGGCAGTATGTACAAACACATTGAACCACCTATTCAGGTTCAAACACAATACAAGTCTACAATTTTCTGGTTTTCATTGTACAATAGTAAAATTACTTAGGTGCCTATTGCAGGCACGGTAGTAGTGTGACGCTCTGTAGGAGGATGCTGTTGTGTTTGGACTTGCAATTTGGTTTTCTGTTAGTTTGTTGGTTTTCTTTTTAAGGCTTATTAGATGTAGTCTTTGAAAGCGATTGTTTCATAAGGCAGCCTGTCATAAGTAGTGGAAGAATTTTGGTGTTTTAGGTGCTTGATATAAGGGTTCTTGAATCATAGACTATCCAAGTGGGAAGGGACCCACAAGGATCATCAAGTCCAACTCCTCTTGCTTTTATTTGTTATCTCTGGAGGGCGTGCAGTGAAGCTTTTCTCCATCAGGGGCTTGGGTTGTGCTCATGAAGAGCTGGGCATGGTCTGTGGGCAGAGTTCCGCATTTCTGGGCCATGCGTGCAGCAGGGAGAAGTGTACCATGAATGCCTCAGTTAACTCTGTGAATCACACAACCGCGACACGGCTGCAGTTGGAGGGGACCTCTGGAGGTCATCTTGTCCCACCCCCCTGCTCAAGCAGGGCCACCAGATGTGCCACGAACCTTCTTTGGCTTCTCTTCCCCCCAGCCACAAAAGTGAATTTGGATTAAAAGGAAGATGGCATTCCTAGCAGCTTTTCTGTCCCTGTTCCTGAAAACAGGTGATGCTGCAAGAAGGCTTTGTCTCGTGGTGTGGCTTTTTCAGAAAGGGAAGGTACCAATGGGCAGAGGACGTTCTGGATAAAACTCAACATGTAATCCTTGCGTAAGTTTGAGGCACTCAGCTCTGGAATAATCCGGGCTGGCTCTGCGTGCCCGTTGCTGCATGCACTGAAGTCGTGCTCACAGGCAGTAGGAGCACTTGCAGTCATGGCTAACATCAGATGTGTGTCCTGCAGTTCATGAAAGGTTGCTTGTGCATTGGGCTGTTACTGCTCCGGGGGCCATGGCTGCATGCACGGCTAAAAGGGTTGAACAGGAAGATCACCCAGAGAAACTTTTTGACTTGTTGTGTCAATAGGCCTTAAGATATTTTGCAAATACTCCCTGTGGGAAAGCGTATGATTAATCAGTAACGTAGAATACGAGGTGGAAGGCATCATGTCCTTAGGGGTGGTCTGGCGTGTGGCACGTGTGAAGTAGTTTGTGGCTGGCAAAGCTCTAAAATTCTCCTAAATTCTCTTAAATGATGGTGCGTTTCTCTGTGCTGGGGGAGTGCCTTTCCAGGCTTGTTGCCTGCAATCTTTATTGCATTAGTTTGTGTTGAAGGTATTTAGGATTATTCTGCTTTTTCAGCTTCCTTTAGCAAAGGTGTCCAGAGAGGGATGTATTAATTCCTTTTTGTTGCGCCAAAGCTGGTTTTTAAAGCTGGAGACAATGGCTTAACAAGCAGCCAGGAATTTAACTGATAGAAGTGGTTTGGGGAACAAAAGCATGCGAGTCCTGGCAGCTGAAGAACCGATCGGTGACTTCTAATCCCTACGTTGCCATGAGGTGCCTGAGAATTGCGACGATGAAGCCTATAGAAGTAATTAAATAAGACTCATTTTAATATTGCGCATGTTATTGATCCCTTAGGACATTTAGATACGCAAACTCGATAAGACTATTTCCTTTGCAAAACGCTGTTCGTTGTAGTTGTAACACCTCTGGTTGCTTTCTACCCAAAACACCCTCGTGTTTTTGTGCAAGTTGGGTGTCATTTTGCAAAAAGCAATTGAAGTAACTGAGCACCCAAATTTTGCCTTGCTCATCTTCTGTGTCTGCTTACTTTGGGCTTGTTTTGGGTCGAGGGACCCTCGTGGGTTCGTTACTAGTGGTTAGGCTTGCTCGAGATAACCCCCCCCTCGATCCCAGGGGTGATAAGAACAACTTGGGTTTCCTTTTGCCCTCTGGCTGCGGGACCACGGGCTAAATATCTGCCCCACAACCTTGCTTTTAGAACAGGAACGGCTGCGTGCGGTGCTCGGCGTGCAGCGCTCCCTTTTGATCTCAGGTGGGGGCTGCACTTTGCATCCAGATCAAGTTGTGTGTGCCGAGGCTTCTGAATTAATTAATGATGGTGGCTGTGCTCGGCTTCCCCTGTAAATAGGTGTGGCCCTGGGTGGCTGCCAAGCTGCCATTTCGTTCCCTTCTTTGGCTTTCTGAGCGGTGTCATTCTCTGCACACACCCTCAGCAAGGTTTTTAAATATCGTCGGGGAAAACGAAGAATGCTGCTGCAAAATTATTAGCTTATGGGTTATTAACGTACTCCTACAACTGAGATTGGGAACGCAGTACTAGTGGAGGGTGGCATCACGAGCTCGGAAAAATAAAAATAAAAAGTCTTTGTGCTGTATTTGCTGCTGAAGCCAGGTAGGCACAGACGGGATTATGCAGGAGGAATTGAACGCTCCCCCTGTTCAGTGCAGGAAGGTGACAAGACGCTGCCGTGTCCTGCTCGATCCCAGGTGGCCCAGTTAAAGTCACTGGCACTCAGTGAGCACGAGCTGCCTGCAGAGCCCAGCGCAGCCTCGCGGGAGCACTGAGCATCGCCCAGCAGCCGAGAGCGAGCCCCCAGGTGGGGCATCCCAGGGCAAACGTGGTGAATGCAGAAGGCACGGCTTACTCGCTGGAAGTAGAACAGATTTTTCCACCAGAGCTAGAAACAACAATTTGCCACCTGCTCTTTTTTTTTTATCAAATGTTGCCACTCATTTTAGCCTCTGACCCCTAATGGGAGATCCAGGGCTTTCCCTTCTCCTGCCTTGGAGTTGGGCGCTTGGGGAAGGGGGCAATAAGTTCATGCACATATCCCTTTTCTCCATTTAATGCTCTGCGAATGCATTTCATAACGCTGCCTCTTTACATAGAAAAGAGACGCCCTCCTTCTCTGTCCAAAACATTAAACATATCGAAAATAGTAATTCCAGTTCTTGAAAAACATGCTAGTGCAGCTATCCATGGAAACCTGCGCCGTTAGGTGATCAAATTGCCCTTTAATCAAAGCCAGCCCGCAGCTTCTCAGCACAGAGGATCGCGGTGCCGCTGTGGATGGATGGACGGCGGGCGTCCCGCACGCATCCAGTCACTCTCAGTCCTGCACGAGGATCGATGTAATTGGCCAGAAATACAGAGTAACCAAAAATAGTGCAAACTGTCCTATATATTTAAAAAATAAAAATAAAAAAGGGGCAAAGAACCCCCAACCTGAAGACGTTTAATCCATTCTTCACTCTTCTTGGAGCTCTCTCCCTCTGCTTAACAGCAAATGTTGCAGTTCCTCTTCTGAAAACGGGCACTGCTTTGTTCACGTCTGCTGCCTGCCTGTTGTCTGACGTGCCGGGTGTTTTTTGTTGTGATTGCAAGTCAGCCTCTTGCAAAGATTTTGATTTAATGAGTCAGGTCTGCCCATGTAGTCATTATGAAGATCCACTTGGGTAGATGTGAAGCAGATGTAGATCCCTGCTTCGACCTGGCTCTTCCGAAGGTCTGGTGCGACTTCTTCATCAGTGGATGAGGTTTCATAGGATAACTATTAACTGTAAAATTAAGGACAAAAATATTTTCTGGCCGTTTCACGAGGAGGTGTATTCTGTACTCAACGACTCTCCTAATTCCTTATCGTAGCTCTTTGTTCCTTGGAGTGAAAACTTGAAATTGCTGAGATGTCTGTACAGGGGAACACGGCTCGGAACCAGAGCAGATCACAACTGGTTTATCCAAGCTGTTGCTTGAAGGTTGACTTTGTTTAGAAATGTCAGCGTTTTGTTGCTTATTTTATGACATATTGTTCTTAATTTTATGAAGCTTAAGTGTCCCAAGAGCAGTCCCCTGTGGACTTTGGGGGAATAATTGCTTTTTCATAGATTTGCAGGGGAAGCTTCCCCCCCCGTTCAAAGACATAAATCGCAATATGAGTGAAAAGCCATGTGAGCCGCATGCCTGTCTGCTGGAGCCCATAGTGGTGCAACCCTAGACAATCGGGGGTGTTTCTATTCATGAGTAGCCAACCACGTCGTGATCTGGGTATTTTGAGCCTGCCCGATCTTCTGAATCAACCTGCGGAGAAACGCGCTCCATTTTGTGCCAGCCCGGGGCTCGTTTCATAAAGGTTTTCCATGTGGCATCTGCAATGTTTCCATTGGCGTTTTCCATGTGGCATCTTCAAACGTCAAACCCCACATGTTGGCTGCGTGCACGTCAGCCCCGTGCCACCAAGCAGGGGAGCAGTAATGGGGCACCCTAGGCTCTGCTTACAGAACACCAGCTTTTCAAGGTCTGGAGCGGTGTGCTGCCTGGAAGGAGAAATACTCCACTTGGTACCATTTTTTCTTTCTGACCTGCATTATTGGGGCCTCTTTATCTTTGCATCTTCCAGGCCCCCACACTTGAGTGAATTGTGGCTTATCTCGGGGAAAGCACAGGTAGATCGCTCCATGCGGGGCTTGTTCGGGGAGGGAGGAAGGAGCCTGGTAATGCGATTACCGCTGAGATGTTCCAGGCTAGGAACGAGAGAAGTCAAAATACGCGTTTGCACTTTGATCTGAAAACACCAAGTTTTGATTGCGAGAGATTAGATTGCACCCGTGGTTTTTCAGAAGGCTCAGCTTGGATTTTCTGGGGAAAACTCGCTCCCTGGTTCCCCATTTTCCTATGCACTGGTGCATGCTTGTGGTGGGGTTCAGGGGGCAGAATGGAGCTGGACACCAGCAGATGAGCAGCAAGATCTGTGCCGCTGTGAGCGGTCCCCTCAGCTCGCCCGGACCCCGAAGGAAGGCCAGGGTTTCTCCTTGAAGCCCCACGTGTGCTTCCACGGGATTTGACACCCCTTGACTTGGCATCCGTTAGGAGAATAAATGCTGCAAAATAAGCCTCCCCCGAAGGACGGACGTGCTGGGGTGACATGTCTGAAGAGCAGCCGTTGCCTGTAAGTAGTTTTCCCGTTTCTGTCTCTGCCGCTCCTACCTCGAGCGATTCCCTGGCCGCTAGCATGGCGCGATCCTGCTGCGGACCAGCTTCGCCCCAGGGTCACCATGGCTCCCGGCGCCCCTGCCCCGCGAGCGCAGGCATTGATCTGAAGGGGGTAATTAGGAATGCTATTGACGGCTGGGGAGGGGAGCTGCCTGCTTTATCCCTGGCGCAGGAATTCAGGAGGGAGCGGGGGAGACTTTTAATTTGTAACAGGTTTTATTTGCCATCTGACTCGTGCACAATAAACTGGTAGCGGTGGTATTAGCGAGCATCTGAAAGGAGCTTTTCTGCCTCCCTGCGAGGTGGCACCTCGCTGCACAGAGGCTGAAATCGGAGGGCGTGCGGCCAGGGGGGCTTCGGGAGCTTTCGCCGGGGTCTTTGGGCATGCAGGAGAAGTTAGAAAGCAATTCTTGACTATTTGGTGAAACACTAACGTGCTCCAGGTACAGAGTGGATTGGCACATTCATAAAAAGCCAGAGAAGTGCTTTTCCACTCCACGATGATGGCTTTTGTATTAACACAAGTGCTGTGACTATTATTTCCATCCAGTGGCTCTTCCTAGAATTCTGCTGAGACGCCTGCAGGCAGGAGGCTGCATTTTTGGAGTGTACAGAAGTGCTTTCAGCTGAAATTTTGGTGCTTAAAACCCCCATTTGGTACTTCTGTACAGCTTCGGGTTCTCTTTTTAGACCAGTACTTGGAAGACTTCACTCCCATATTCAAAAATGTTTATGGAAGTAAAGCCTGAGCACATGAGACAGAAGCTAGCCCCTTGTGTGTCAATATTTAAATTGAAACGTGACTCCTTTTTCTGCTGACCAGTTTGCTCAGCCTTCCAAAAAGTACAGAAGTTTTCTTATCTCGGTTGTTTGAGGAGGCATGTGTAGCAGCACTGCTGCACTGGGGTACCTGTGTCATAGTTTCCATGCCTTAATCTTCTTATAGAATCTGGAGCCTGTCTTGTTCTGAAAATATTATATTTTTGAAGCCTTCTTTTGCATGGCAAATCTCTTGAATTTTAGCGGATCATAATTTCTCCAGATAGTGTTGCTGGAATTCAGCAATGTTGCTAAAAATGCAATGCCTAGTGTTCCGATCTTCAACTTTCATCATCATTTTGTAGAGGAAAAACCTTCACCAAGTGACAAAGTCAGCTCTGAACAAGTAGATGTGATTTCTGCTCTGCTGGTGAAGTACCTTCGGTCCAGTGCCTGGTGGATTTCTTGTATTTCACTTAGTACAGATGTAAAAAGTTGCTATATCAGAGTGAGAACCGTGATTCTCTTCAACTGATGCATCAAACCTTTGTAAGCAATGCTGGAGAATTGGGATATTTTTCAGAATATCAAATGCTGCTGGGTTGTGACCATCCTGCCACGCTCTGAGTTGGAATAGGAAAGTTGTCGGGGGCCAAAATGTGCGGTTTGCCCTGATTCAGAGGGTTTGGGGGATGTGGGCAGGGGGGTCAGCAGGGTAACACCGTGTCTGTTGGGTGGCTGGCTTTACAGCCAACATCTTGGCTCGGCCGCACGCTGCCTCCTCCTGCAGAGAGGTTTTCTGATGGAAGCACTGTCAAAACTTGGAGCTGCTGTTTAGACAGAGTTTCACTTCAGAGCCTTAACCGTTTAATCGCCCGCTTCCTACGAGAAGCCCTAAATAGATGCCTTAAAAATAACTCCTTCAACACGCTTTTATAAACATTTTAACCTTGGTTTTCTCGGCGCCGTGCGAGCAACCTTCCCGTGCTGGAGAGAGAAGCAGGAGGAGGCTGAGCCATGGGGCGAGCCCGGCGCCTGGCACCCGGGGCCGACCGGGGAAACTTCCACGGCGTGGGTCAGCGCCGCCAGCGTTTCGTGGCAGTGAAGCGGTTAAAGTGCTCCTCTGGTGTCCTCGCAAGATGAAAACTATTTTAGTCCCATGACAGGAGCACTCTGGGAGCTGAGCGCTCCGGTTCGTTAAAAATGGAGGCCGGCTGGAGGCTCAGGAAGACGACTCGGCAGCTCAGACTTCCCATGTGCAGAGCACGTCGGAAGGAAGGATTCCTGCTTGTACCAACCTCCCCCAAAATCCCTTAAAACCCTGCCACCAGCCCATTCGTGTCACCCTATTCCTCTTTCTCGGGCAGGACTTGCAGATGTGCAGGCTGTCCCTGCGGCGTGGGCTCCGTCCCTCAGCCTCCCCTGCCACCGCGACCTTCGCCGGTCCCGCCGGCACTATCCCCACCATACAAATAATGCTATTTTTTCCCCCTTTTTATTTTTCCCTCCCCCCTTTTTCCCAGCAGCATCACAACTTGTGGCTTCCTGCTCGCTGCAATAGTGTTGTAGCTGCCGATTAACGCGGCAGCTCCCGCCGTGACCCGGCGTCGTGTGGGTTGCGTTTCGGAGGTTTTGGCGATGGAGGAGCATTGGTTCACATCCCGGCCAGGCATGCGAGGAGCAGCATGAAAGTACCATGGTGCCCATCGCTTGTCAGACCCCTGTGAAGGCCCTGAAGTAGCTCTAGCAATGGTTTTCAGTGGGCTACTAATTAGAAAAGCGTTGGACTAATAGGATGAGCTATAATTAGCAAGACCTGCCCTCTAGATGGCTAATCAGGGCCCACACACAGTTACATATCCATTCATTAACTTTCCATATCTGCAATTTCGTAGCGATGTGTTGAACCTATTGGAACCTTTCGGGGTGCTGGAAATAGTAAAGCAGACGAGTTGTATGGGGCAGGATCTCCCAGCTTTTAGGACAAGATGACCTCCGAGCTCGCTGGAGCTCCTTTTGTGGAGGTGACCGACTGCAGGCGGAGCGTGCCGGGGACAGCGACCCTTCAGCATCTCCTCCCCATCCGGCAGGGAGGAGGAGGAGAAGTCGGTGAGCTGTTGTCCTGCCCGCTGGACAAAAGAAAATAGCTCTGCAACTTTCTGAGGAGGGAAATGACTCAGAGTTCTTGGTGGCTTAGCAGAAATAAGAGGCCGAGCTTCCAAGGAGTCGTCTTGGCAGCTGGCGTGCATCAATTACAGTGCTCCACCTCCAGCCCGGCACTGCTGCCCCGTGCCAACACCAGCTTCGTGTCGGTGTGCGTGGTGTGGGGCTCGCTGCCGGCATCGCGGCTCTTGTCGTGGTGTCCATTTCGTGCTAGGTGAAAAGCAGAGCAGGCAGTGCTGACGGAGCTCCTGCTGCAGGCACAGGTAGCTGCTGGCCCTGTTGTATGGTGAAATGAGTTGGTTTTACTGCGCTGGTGTGCACAGGCTCTGTTTCTG
Source organism: Cygnus olor (assembly GCF_009769625.2). Classification (NCBI taxonomy): domain Eukaryota; kingdom Metazoa; phylum Chordata; class Aves; order Anseriformes; family Anatidae; genus Cygnus; species Cygnus olor. Next base: position 1,326,167 of record NC_049194.1, on the reverse strand, counting down.
CCCTCTGTTTCCTAGCGAGGGAAGAACAAGGTGTGAGTGTCGTGTGCTGTATGTGCAGAGTGATAAAAGGGGTTTTGTAGGGCATAAGCAAACGTGGGCCAGCAGGGCTTGTTCTGGAGTAAAAAAGCAGACAGCACGTGAGCATCATCTATGGGGATGCTTTTTGTATGCTCTCCTGTAGGAGCAAAACTTGGGTAAGAAGTCCTTTCCACTTTATTTCTCTGCTTTATGTTCAACTTCATGGCAGCTTCTGCAGGGACCTGGGATGTGTCCTCAGGTGTGACCAGGAACAGGGGATAGCTGACTTGGTCCGCGTTATGGGGGGCCCTAAAACCCCACCAAAACCTCCTTACTTACAAATAAATATGAAGGAGCCTTGCCTTTACGTAGTATCTTGGCTGTTCGCTGAATGATCTCGCACAGCACAAACCAAGAATCAGCTTTGCTGTTGGGTGCTGGATGGAATAGGTGAGAGGAAAGCATCTCGAGGACAAGGAGGACCTGGAGCTGGGAGCTCGAGTACAGAGGCTCCTCAAGAAATTTGCTCAAGCTACAAGGCTCTTCTGCCATCAGCAGCTTCATGGCATTGAGCCACGCTAGCCTAAACCGCTGGACAAATACTGCCTTGTTTGCCGCATCTCGCTGCGTCGCAGCTATTAAAATGCTGGTCCAGGGGCCTGCTGGCTTGTTGGGCAAATGAAAAGCTGAAAGCAGCTGAAAACCTTTATGAAATGAGACATTTATTTTTGTCAGCATTTGTCTTTAAAGCAGCATGCCTTTTGAGGTCATGCCACAATTGGTTTGGTGAAGAGTAAATAAGTTTCCTTCGGGAGATGCGTCTTCAAGTGGTGCTCCCCTGCCTGTGTGCATGGCCCGGGGCTGCCTGGAGGCTCACCCCATGGGACTGATGCTGGAGCAATATTTGGGGTTGGGGTGTCCTCACCCAGCCAGGGAAACAGTCACTTAGAACTGGGGATGTTGGTTCCAGTGGTGTTTGGGGCAAACCAGAGGTACCAAGAAGCAGCTGACTTCCTCTGGGAAGAAGCAAAGAGTAAAGAAATAGAGAGCAAGAAAAGTAGCAATGGAAATATTTCTGTGTGCGCTTTCTGTTTTTAATCCCAAAGCACTGGAACACGAGCCTGACTTGCAATTCATTTCCAGTTCAACTAATAGGATGTAAAAGATGTGGTCTTGTCACCTTTCACGCGGGCAGTGGAGCTTTAGGACTGTTGTCTCGTGATCGAGTGTGCTTTGGGCGAAGGCGGTGGGCATGTCACCAGGGAGACTAAAGGAGTACTAAACTACTTGTCTTTTCCCTCAGGACCCTCTGCGCAGTCACTTTCAGCCGCTCGGCCTGGACAGGACCCCAGGTGGAACCCATGAACTTCGCTGAAGGGTAAGAGTTGTGGGCGGGTGGTGGAATTGTGCTGCCGGGTGGTTTTTTTACACCTCTGCTACTGCCTTGTCCAGGATGGCAGAGCTCAGATGCTAAACCCAGACCTGGATTTGGTCCCTGTGCCTTAACCAAACGTTGCCTTTCATTTAACGTTTAATCAACGCTCCAAAGTACGTAAATCTCCACAGCTTGCTAATGGGCAAACAAAGAAGTTTCGCTTCCTTTTAGCTGGGCATTCACAACAGCTGCACGGTATTTTCAGTCTTGAACAAGAGGAGAAGCAAAAGCAAGTGCACTGAAATTCCTCCCTTGAGACTCCTGTAGATTTTGATCATTTGTGCAACCCCCAGAAGAAAAATGGTGAATGGAAATGAAATTTCTGCAGGTAGCTTGTAGCTCTGGCAGTGATCTAATGGCGCACTTGAAGTAACGCAGTTGAAAGCTCTCTGGAGCAACTGTCCTGTGATGGTGCTCACCCATCTCATCGTATTGTCAAAGGCAGCATTTTAGAAATAGTAATTTATAGGATTTGTCCAATGGTTGTCTTTGTTTTGTTTTTCCCCCTCTAAAAGACATATTGCCAAGGCTCTGGTGGTCAGTGTTAAGCATTTCTGGTCCTTGCTTCTGTTTTTCTTCTCTAGTGTAGGTGTTGATGTTTCTGCTGGTAGATTTACTAATTACTTCATTTATTATTTGTACATAGTCAGCTTCAGAACTGAGCCAGAGCCCAAACTTGTGCATAGTAGAGCCACCTTTCATGAGACCCACATGAAATCATAAAAACATCCTCCTTAATGACATCAGTCAGTGGTGAAGGAGTGGGAGTAGCAGTGAGAGTAGTTGTATTACTCTCACACTTCGACGTATTCACCACAGTTGTGGAAATTTCTTAATCTGCTCTCTTGATCAGTGACTTAAAGCACCTGAAATGCAGCTCTGTGAAGTTGTAGAGATGTGTGCATAAATACTATCTTATTTTGCCAGTTCAACTTGTTACCCAAATACTGCTGTTCTGAACCCTAATCGAAACTCGTGTTAACTGCTGTTCTGCACTGAGGAATCTCAGTGATTTCTCTTTTTTTTTTTTTTTTTTTTTTTTTTTTTTTTTTTTGGTAATACAAAGCCCAGACATAGTCATTAGCAGACTTCCTGCCCAGTAGTTTCTAGACAAAAATAGATCCATAAAACTTGGGGGAGAATTCAGGTCAAACAAATCCCTCATGTAGTGGCTGCAAGTAGTACCCTCTAAATAAATGCCTTTACACCCAAAGCTGTGGCTTTAGAATTAATATAACATCCAAGATCTTTTCAGAAGAATTAGGCTAGTGGTTGGAAAAGAAGAAAATTCTTTAAGTTGTTCAGATCTTTCTTTTGGTGCCCAGTCCTTTGTATTCATTTATACTAATTCCCTCTATGGTTGGGCTGCGGCTGTGTTAAATAATTAATATTGGGTTGAATGAATCTGGAGTGAGGCCCTGCTTGGGCAGGGTGATGCTGCAGCCCGTTGGGATGGTGTGAGTGCACAGAGCCTCTCTTCCTTTAAGTTTTTAAAACACAGAGGAGCGAGGAATCGCCCGTGTTACAATATGCACAGCATGCGGTGCTGGAAAAGCTGATTGTTGTTGTGACGGGATATTTAACGATGCTAATTTTGCTGTTCTTGCATAAAATAAATGAACCAACCTAGATCCCTTCTTTAATAAGAAGCATACGTGAAATTGGGGGGGGGACTTGATTGCAATCTACAGTGCTACAGTGCTGTTACTTAATATTTAAATGAAATTTAAAATCGAATTCTAGTCCTCTAAGCAGTAGGTTTTATTTCTGAGTCAAAATAAACACGGGATAAACAGTTCTTAATTATTAGCTAATAACTGCGAGGGGCTGACGTGACTGGAGAATCCACGCAGTAAAGGGAGGCAGCATCCTTCCTGCCAAGCTGCACCAGGCCACGTGCTCCTGCCTTTAAACAAAATGATTTTGATTCTGTCGTTTTCCTGCCGAATTCCCCCGGCAAGCTGGGGGTGACAATGAACCCCCCTCGTTGCTGAAAGCTGCAGCTCTGAATCGCGATGGCAGAGCATGAGGAGAGGTGGCACCGTGCTGCCGGGGCGCCCGCGTCCCCACGGCGAGGCCAGGAAGTGGGGCTTGGAGGGCTGGGTGCTCTCAGGAGACAATAGCACCGCTGGTAAGAGAGGTTTAGGAGAAACATCTGTTCGCTTTATGCAAGATTTTTTTTTCAAAAAATTAAGGTTTTTTTGTTTTTGAAGATCACTCTGACAGTGCTTCTCTGAGGTTCTTACGGAATTCTAGCAAATAAGATTGACTTTTACAGGCGGCAGCTATTAGATGTTTAATATAATCTATATGGCACATCGAGCTTTCTGTTAGGAATTGTGACCACTTCTCTGATGCACACAGCGCTTAATGATTAGAGTGCAGGTTTCCTTCACAAACGGAGCCAAACCTTGCCTTAATAGTGATTTTCTTTTTAAGGCGAGTTGACACAAAAGCGATGGAAGGCAGACTGGTGACTCCTCATGCAGCGGGACTCCAGCTTCCGAAGTCTCCTTTCTGGCCAAAACCAGAGCTTAACATTTGTGGTGCTCGGAGCTTCAGCATGCTCCTACAGATGTTTGTCTGTTAATTTCCGTAAATATTTAGTCAAACGAGGGCTGAGCTGCTTCCTACTGCGCTGCGGGCACGGCGCTGTGCTGGGGCTGCCTGGCGCCGCTGCTCCTTCGGGTGACAACAAAGCCGCTCCTGCAGGCCCAGGGTGTCGGAGGGATCCATGGGACCCCCACACCCCGTGTCTCAGCTGTTCTCCCTTGATAATCCATCAGGCCAGTGCCCCTGAGATGCTTTTCTGCTGGAGCCTGCAGGCAGGCCGCTGCCATGCCGCCGGCCCCTCGCCAGCCAGAACTGCTCCCCGCCATGCCGCGCGATGCCTCGCACCCCGGCACAGAGGAAACTTTTGTGGGCTCCTTCTCCTTTTAACCGCAAGTACTTAGCAGCCCTCAGCAAGGTCACTTATCTTCCCCTGCGCTCTCGCAGCAAGGGGAAACGATAATCATGACAGAAAAGGGGGGTCAGGGCTGCCGTGCCCGGGAGGTGCTGCCGGGCCAGCGTGAGCACACACGCGGCTCAGCCGGCACGGGAAGGGTTAAGGGCTGCCATTTTGTTATGTAACACCCTTAATGGACATATCGGTGAATGGCACCAAAATGGCAGGGCTTAACCCTTGGTGGGCTGCCGTGCTCGGCCGGCCCCGAGGCTGGCAGCTGGCCCAGGGCGTGCTGTGGGCACTCTCGGGGTGCTGGGCGCCCGCCTGCCCCTCGCCCCGTTTTGAGGGGGCCTGGGCAGCGGCAGCCCCGCTTGTGGGGCTCGTGGCATGGGGAGCATGGCGGGCACAGCCAGGGGATCCACCCGCATCGCCTCGACTCCTTCAGGGAAGGGACAGGCCCTGGGGTGCCCAGGGGAGCTCAGGTGTGGGCCTTGTGTTGTTGTTGTTATTTTTTGACCCCCCCTGTTATCATCCTTCCCCTATTGCATTAATTCTTTTTTTAAGTTGGATATCTGAAGTTTATTCCTCTAAAAATTCATACAACGAGGTCATGAGCTCCTGTGCGTGCACGTGTATGCACATTAATACACATGCAGACGTGAACACCTTCACACAGTGGTACACACACAATAATTTTTAACAACTCTGTCAGAGATCTCACTTCTAGCTTCGTTATCAATGAGTATGTAGGAAATAAAAGCGCTTATGACATAATTAAGCTCAGTTGAAACAACTTCTTACAGAAACTTTCCTGCATGCTGCTACGAGAAATTAATTGGTAGGCATGGTGGGGAGGGGGCGTGCGGGTGGTCTGGGCGGCTGTGCTTGCCGGAGGCAGGTCTGGTGTGTGCAGGGGCTGTGCTGGGTTCGAGCGACTGCTGAGCCAGAAACTTTGTGATCAGCTGCATTTAGGGAACATCCAAAGCCATCCCTGACTTCTTTTCACTCAGGGGCATTGACTTGGATGCGTCTTAACCTCCCCGTTTCCTCTTCTGTAACCTTGCTTTTTTTTTTTTCCTCTCACTGTAAAAGTTTCCAGATCATGCTGGGAAAGAGGGCTGTTGATCTTTGTTTTTGGCTACTGAAAAGGGTGAATACCACGTAGCCGGACAGGTTTGTGTGTGGCTGCTGTGGGATCCGAGGCCGTCTGCAAATGGTCTGCGCTGAGCCCGTATCTGCTGCCGGTGCTCACCAGCAGTGTTGATTCTAGCAAAGCCTCAGGATGTAATTTTAACTTCAGCCCTTTTTATTTCGTGCTACCAAGTTGAGCTAAATAGTAGGGAAAAAAAAAGTGAGCATAAGTGCTTTCCTGTGAAGGAATTACTTGAAGTTTGTATGAGGAAGTTATAAATCATGAATGGGAGTGGAGAGAGGAGGCGATACGGATAACTGAGTGTGATGCAGGGAAAAGTGGAAGTGTACATTACAAACAGCAAGCAAAGCGTGCTTTTTCTTTCCTTTTTTTTTTTTAATTGTGGTTTTGTGTCCATGCACGGTGTCAGCATTCCCTGTGTGTGCTTGTGCTCCAAACCTGTTCCGGCTGCTCCCTGGTTGCCTGGAGGTGCCCTGATGGGGCAGAGCCGGGTGAGCCAGGCACGGCTTCTGCAGCTGTTTAGGTTTATTCTGGGCTGGATTGCACATCTGGAAAAATCAGCACAGAGTAATTAATTTCCCAAGTCCCAAACTGGAACATTCTGACTTTTTCCCTGTTCTGTAACTTTTCCAGCAGAGGCAAAAGCGAGCGAGCAGGTGACGGTGCAGGAGCTCCCTGCCTCTGGCACCGAGCACGATGCTCCCCAGGCTGGCAGACCCAGGCAGTGAACTCCAAGGAGGTTTGGGTTTTTCCTGTTGGCAACGTGCTCAAAGGGCAGCGGAACAGCACGGAGGACTTACTTCTTGATGAGACTTTGGGCTGACCAGGTGTAATCCTGTGGCCTGCAGTCCGAGGAGTTTACAGTGTTTTATGTTGTGCACTAAACTGCCTTTTGAATTGATCGTAGTGGTTAATCTGTTACAGCGATGGCACTTAAAGCTGAGTATTTGCTGCTTAGTTTCCAGGCGCTCCGCCCCAAGCTATGCTGTTCCTTGTAATAAAAAGCAGAACCATCCATAAAAACTTAAAATTTACTGCATAGCCCTTACTTACTCTTCCTTCTTTAAAATAAAGGTACAGTCGAGTTGAACCGAAGCTGTTTACACTTCATGTTGGTCCTGTTGCTGTTAGTGGTGGAGGAGCAAGAATGGGGATTTAGAGAATAGCTTCAAAACTGCTATGTTATCCTTGAAAGAGCCTGGGTATTTTTGAAACATCCAGCTGATTTATTCCCATCTGGTGGAATCAATTGGTGAAGATGTGATCTCAATAAATTCAGTGGACTTGCTGGAACACGGCAGAGAATACAGGCTCTGAGTGTACAGATCCATTCCTTTTTTTTTTTTTTTTTTTCTCGGTTAAAGTTGTGAAATCTAAACACAAACTCTGTTGTGCTTCGGGACTTGCCCTTTTTGTCTGTGGGAGTTAGGAGGGGCTCTGCATCTTCCCCCACCCCAACAGATAGTTTCCTTCTGGGAGTGGAGAGAGGAATCTGTAGGAGCCAAGGTACTGGGGGTACTTGTAAGGTGCTGTTTTGCCGTGGTGTGGTACAGGCTCATCTGATGGCAGGTGTGCCATCGTACCTGCTGGGGATGATGCCAGATCTGCCATCAGGAGGGAACTTTCTCCCCACCTCAGCTGGGGTTTCTCTTAACCTCTTCTGTCATACAAGAAGCAGCTCACATCCTTTTGGGACGTCCCTGCTGGTGCCAGTGCCCTCTTCCTCCTCCTCTTCTCCCAGGGCAGTCTTCTGGTTTCAGTCTTCTCCTACAGGTCTTGAGTTTAGGCTGGTTTGGGAAGCGCTTTGTATAGTTGGCCACTGTGTGAAACCCATCCTGCAGAAGACTTGCCGAACTGTGCTCCTACTTCTTGATGCCCTTGGAGGTGCAGGAGGTGAGGCCCAGTAACACAGGTGCTTCCCATAAAAGCCTCTGACACTACCAGTTTCCCTCTCTTTCCCTGAAAAAGGAGGGAGAATGACCTTTTTAAGAAATCCTCCTTGTTATTTTTGTCCTTTTTCTCCTCTCCTTCTCTCAATGCTACATTTATTTTCCTTTAGGTCTCTCTGCATGTGCATCCATATCAGCAAACTTTTCTAGTACCATTTCCCGAAAGGGTTAAAACAACTATTTTAGGGCTCATCTACAATAAATACGACTTAATCAGTACTGCAGTGGTAGGGCAACCATGGAACCAGACCTCTCTATGACAGCGTGTATAAACCTTGAGCCTGCACCTGCATTCTTCAGGTTTAGCTGTAAAATCTTGGTGTAATCTAGTCCCAAGGTCTCTCTGGTAACGCAGGTCTGCACAACGTGCTGTTTCCCTTGTGCTACAAATACTCTTCTCCCTAGCAATTGCTGTTCCAGTTGCTGCCTTCCAGCCCACGTCGTTGCGACAAAATGCTGTGCTGTTAACAAAAACTTGGGCTGAGTTTTAGTTTGCAGAAAAGTTACCGTAGCAGCAGCAGCACCATTGCTCCAAGGAGAACTGACCCTGCGAGCTTCTTGACAGCGAGTACTGAACGCACGAGGAGGATGAAACCATTTCCAGCTAAATGTTTGGGTTAAGTATCTGGTAAGGGAGCGATGATGTTACAAGAACAAGTGGCTGCTTCTCATTTGGGAAAGAATTGCAGGGTGCCAGGTAGTGCTGTAAATATAAATGGATTTAATTAACTGCTCACAGGTGATGCAGAATTTCCAGGGTCTGGCCTTGTGTTGGCTCTCCTAGAGCTGGAGATGGGAGAGCCCTGAGCCAGTGGAAGCTGCAGGGCTTGGCCGTCAGAAAGGCTGTTTGCCACCGGCCTGTGTCATGTCCTGGAGAATCCGTAGTAGGAAAGGGTTTGTTGAAGAGGTGCATCCTGCATTTTCATCAAGGCTGTGACAAGGCTGACCTGTGCAGGGAGTTTTGTGTGGAGGGTTTGCACCTGGAAATGTTGAGTGGGGTGCCCAGCGTCTGCCTCTCCATTGCAATTGTTCATTACCTGGTTTTCTGCTACTGGTATGATTTTGGCTGTGTAATATTTCTTACATAAACTCACTGCAAATGCAAGATTTAGATTGTTTCCATTGCCTATGAAGTTAATGCAGGTAAGAGAGGTTGAACCGTGAGTGTGCAGAGTTCTGCCTGGCAGCTCTGCCTGTAATCTGGTATGAAACATCCCACTATAGCCCAAAGTACTGCTTTTCCCCACCCCAATCAAAAATGGGGATAACGAAGTAGCAGCAATTACGTCTTATAAATGCCTTTAAAATTTGGGGCCCGAGTCCCTGAAGCACGGAGGCACAGGCCGCCGTAGCCGTCGGATCAGCACAGGCTTTGGGAGTGGTGCTGCTTGTCCATGCAAGACTGCAGAATATGAAGGTGCTGAAAATGAACCCAGGTTGGGCATTTTTTTTATTTTTAGAGGAGGTTTCCTACTGACTAAGCAGTCCTGCTCCTGGAAAGTCTCTGCGATCGGTGGCAAATCTCAGTGTATGTGAGCTGGCTGCTAGCAGGCTGGGCAGCACTTTGCTTTAGCTCTGGGGTCAGGTACGTTCGCAGCGAGTTGATAGGAGTAATTTCTGTGATTCCTGGTCGGGTTGTTGGATAGCTCGTTCAGAGCGAGGAGCAATCGCCTTGCTGCCTTATTGTCAGCAGAGGCACTTAAAGCACGGGGCTGGCTGCACTTAGAGCTGTGCTCTCGAGGTGCTGAGCCCCAAGTGGGGTTTGGGACCCCAGGTGCTGCTGGCTGCCTCTCATGTGCTGCGTTTGCCTCTCAAACACCAAAATCACCTCGGCCTCAGCAGTGCACACCTTCCTTTCCCTGCTGTGAGTTCAGGCATGGTCAGGCTGGCACAGCAGATGAGCTGAGCGGAGCCGCCCCGCGCATTGACTGATTGTCAGTTTTTCTTTTTTCTCTAAAAATAATAATAAAAAAATTATTTGTACAACACCGCACAGAGAAACTTGTGGTCACTTGCACAGGGCTTACACCACCAAAACTGCGATTTCACGTAACGCTTATGTGACATTGTTGAATAAGGGGGGGCTGGAGGGGGGGGTGAGCGGAGGTTAATTACGTTGCATAATTATGTTAATCGCTCAGCGCTAAAAACGTTTCAAAGACTTTGTCCAACTATTGTGCGTCGGCCTTGCTCTTGAAATCTAGTTTAAGGGGAGGGGGGGTGATCTGGGATGGGAGGAATTCTTAAAATTAATTAATTGGGAATGCAAGGCGGGGGGGGGGGGTGCTCCCCCTTTTCCCTCATGCCGCCCCCTTGGTGCTTTGAGCGGAGGAGCATGGAGGAGGAGGAGGAGGAGGAGGAGCGGGGATGCTGCGGGCGCCGGCGGGTGCCGGCCGGGCGGCGGGGTTAACCCCACTGCGGGTTGCCTGCCGCCGGCTCAGACTGGTTTCTGGAAAGTGCTTTGTCTCGCAGGCTGCATCCTGGGAAGGGTCATGTGGAGCCCAGTGATGTCATGGGATCAAAGCCTGACTCAGCTCCGCGTCCGAGGGGTGTCCGCAGGTACCGAAGTGCCGGCTGCCATGGCGCAGCCCGCCCGGAGCCGGGCTCCCCGCGCCGCTGGCAGGCGAGGAGTTAAGCGTGGTCCCCCCCAGCCCAGCCTTCCTCTCGCCAGGAGGGGAGAAAGTCTCAACTTGAGCGGTTTTATTACAATGGCAGTGCCGTAGCGCCTGGTGGCAGGCTGTCAAGAAACATGGAAGCCTCTCTCCACGCAGGGTGTGGTGGTCCCGTCTCCCCGTAACGCCCGCTTCCCGAAACTCGCAGCCGGGCTTAGGTCCTAGGAGAGACGTGGCAGCGGTCCCAGGGAGATCCTAATCTCAAATTTTGTAATTACGGTTATTTGCATGGGAGGCAAATACATTCGTTCTTCCTGCTTTTTGGTAGCGGTCCAAACTTTTTTAATCGAGGGGGGGGGGTTGCGTATTCTCCTGTGCTCTGGTGCAGGCTTTTTTTATTATTATTATTCTTCCTGCTTCTAGTTTATACTCGGAGGGGTCTCTGTGTGTTTTCTTGTTTGGCTTTTTTTTTGTTTGTTTTTGCTTAACATGAAAAGCTTAAGTACGGTGATGCTGGGTGCTTAATAGCTTCAGCCTGAGATGTATGTTGAAGATAGGGTAAGTGAGCGTACCAGCAGAACTTTTATTGCTCTTTCTGAACTTCTTTTGCAGTAACCGATGTACTTTGCCCTGTTTTGAAGTTAAGGTGTTTTGTCCAACTTACTTTTTTTCCAATGTACTTAACTCGTTGTGTCTCCTCTCTCCCCAGAGCCTCACAATGACAGAGGAAGCATGCAGGACACGAAGTCAGAAACGAGCCTTAGAACGTGAGATAACGCATAACGATGTGGACAGTAAAAAACTAAAAATGGAGAAAGGACTATTAGGAGCTGATATAACTGCTGAAGGCGACATGAAAATAAAAACGGATCCTGGAGCTGGAAAAGTGCAAGGATTATTAAAAAGTGGAGAGGTGAAAGCAACCATTAAAGTGGAGGTTCAGACGGGAGATGAGCCTGTGGACATGAGTACTTCAAAAAGGTGAGTTGTGACCTACGTGCTGCACTTGTGCAGTAGCACTGGGGATACCTGCACAGGAAAACGTGGTCAGATGGCACTGGGAAGAAGTTCTTCATGTCTAAAAGGTAGCAGGAATCAAAATCTTCAGTGTAAGTCGCAGCTCCGGTACTTGGTGTGACATTCAACAGCTACTTCAGTGTAACTTCCCTACTGATTTTCTAACACGAGCTCTGACGGCAGTGGCAGCTGTGATGAGCAGCTGAGTAAAGAAATGCAGTCTTGAATAGAAAAATGTACAGGTTAGAAAGAGAACGCATTTTCAGCTACTGATTGAGATTTAGGTGAGGAAGAAGGTTGTTTTTTTAATTGAGCTGTGATATAGGGAAAAATAATAGATGGTAATTGCCCAAACAGAGGAGTTTTAATTGCAACTTGATTCTTCCTGACAGAGTATGTATGGAGAAGTCTGACTTTCTTTTTAGAGTAATTGGTGGATTTTGACACTGGAAGCACTGTGAAAAGACATCACCCGTCTGCAGCAGTTCTTTGTAGGACAGATTCTTAGTACTCTTTTGAAAGTCCAGCCTCCTTAAGATGTCTGAATTCTGACATCTGAAAGCATGAATTCGAAGTTGCTGATCACTTTGGAGAATCTTATTACAAAAATGTAAGATGTTTCCTTTGACTTGTATTTGAGATATACAAATGAATCGTGTGGTTCTGACACGCAGATGAAAGGGCATCGCTTTAAAGGCAGATTCCAAATCTTTCACCGTATTTCTAACCCAGATTCCATCTGTACCAGGATAAAAACTCTGCCACCCTGAAGACCTTACTTTATTTTTAGTGCAGAAAGATCCAGCATGTTGAAGGGGAAGTCAGAAGCCTCATTTATTCCCCACTCTGCCACTGGCTGATGTTGGAGTAGTAATATGTAAGAACTGAGGCTTGTCTGTGCGAAATGGGTTAAACAGTTCTCAGGGTGATAAATCTGTATCTGCTTGGATGTGAGCTATTACAGCAGTGCAGATTTGAGGCGAGAAACTGAAAACATGAGATTCTTATCAACTGCACAGGAGTTATTGGGAGGAGGGGTGCTTATGAGTGCTACTGGGAAAATTGGTATCTTTGATGTTTAATGGCAGTTCATCTGTGAACTTTTCCCGACTTCTGATGCTTGAGAAGGAACGTGGATCGCAAGAGCCTGGTAGCTTTATTCAAATACTGCTTCGGTATTTGTAAAACAAGACCTCTCCCATCAGCTTAATTGGGGCAAAGTGAGGGTTTTCAGCTTTCTGCATAAACCTTCTGCAAAAGGGACAATTCTGCGAGCTGCTGAAGTTGATGGCTAGGAGGTACTTATGTCTTGCCCAGGAAAAGTTGACGGGGATATGTGATGACTTCCATGTCAAGCAGTTGTGTTGTGCTGGCTAGGAGTAAATCTCTTCAGCTATCTTTTGGCATAATCACTAACTGCTCATTAACACAAGTATGCATACTGTGATTTCTGAAGAATATCTAAAAAGATTGCTCATACCAAAAAGCTAATAAATTGGAATCAGGTATCCTTACTCTTTTGTTGTAGTACTTGCCCCCGCATGCATGTGCTCTTTGTGATTTTATGTTTTTGAAATGCGTGCCAGTGTTTATGCTCTGTTTGTGTGCTGCAAGGCGCACAAACAGGATGATGAACAAGGAGCTGTACACTTAACTTCCCAGAGAGCATCTGGAACAATAACACCTATTTAGATGAGATGAGAGAACATCCTCTTTCGTACAGCCTTCTCATTTCAGGTGGTAATAGGATATTGTTGTCTTTGGTTTCGGCAAGAAGGGAGAGGAGGCTTCCCCGTACAAAAAATATGCTTGTGTAAGGAGGCATGAGGAGAGGCGAGGAGACTTATCCCAAGTCCACTGAAGTTAATCATAATAAATATAATTAAGAATTTGGTGAGGTTTCAGGTAAATCCTTTGGATGCATTTTGTAAGTTGGAACACCTTTCAAAACCTGTATTCATACAGTGCTCTTAATAGAGAGGGATTAAACCTTGGGTCTTCCCAAGTGGCAAAGAGCGAGCCTGAACGGTTCTGTGAACTTCTGGAAGTGGCACAGCAGCTCCTGAGCCTCTGGGCTCGGCTCCTGCATTGTGGTGATGCCGTGCTCCACGCCGGGAGCGCTGCCGACCAGCCTCAGGATGCAAACACCTCCCCGGGAATGCAATCCGAGTCTGAAGATGCCTTTGATATAGAGGAAACTTGTCTCCGGATGAATGTGATCCCCTGCATATATAAGAGTACAGTTGGCAATTGTGGGGAAGGAAAAAAAAAAAAAATCCCTTCTGAAATTAAGTGAGGGACTTACCTTCCAGACCTTTGATCTTCAGAGGAATTCAGCTTGCAGCTTTCATAATACCCGTGTTTTTAAAGCAACGGAGCTGGTTTTCTGAGGAGATGAATAAAAGCTGTTGCTTAAAATGACTGAACTACTACAGACTTCTTGGTTGGGTAAATTCATGCTTCGTGATGTATGGTGTTTTGGCTTTTAAACTTCCTTAATGCTTTTAGAACTGAAAACATAATATTTTCCTTGGAAAAGGTGGCCCAGCAATAATCACAGTTTAGCTGAAGTAAAGCTGATTGAATGGATTATCTTTCTGAAATCAGTTGATTTTTCAGAATTTGAAATATAGGCCTGGCAATATCTGCGCGTTAAACTTGAAAAATGCATTTCTCTTAATATTTTTTTTTCCTAAACATTGAAGTTAAATTTAAAAATAGGATCTGGTTTGAGCACATTTTCTGATGCCAGAAGAAACAGAAGAAAGTCTGTAGTGGTAGAAGTCTTTGATGAGAGGTCACCCAAGGCCAAACCAAAATCTTGCTCCTCTGCACGGCGTTTTTGCAGTGCTGGGAGCTAGCTACGCTGGTGTGTAATTATGCTGGACCTACTGCAGAGGAGGAATGGGAGGAAAGAGTTGTCCCCTCTTGATAAGAACACGTACCCTTTGCAGTGGGATGGTAAAATAGTGTCACGTGTAAATTGCTTTGCTTTTGAATACTCTGATGTACGTCACTATGGGTGCTAGAGGGAACGTTTATCTAAGCTGGTTGAATTCTGCCCTCTTACCACTCCTCCGAGCTCTGCTTTCCCTTTCCTCTCTTCATCACTTTGTTCTTTCCTTCCCCCTAAGCACAGAAGTCTCCTACCAGCACTTTGCCCTGCGTGTAGCATCAGTCGTTTCCAGCCGAGGCTGGCACCTTCTCCTGGAGCCGGTCTTGGATCGTCCTGCCTGCTGCATCACGTTGCGTTTGTTGTGCTCCAGGTTCAGTTCCCTTCATCTGTGCTGCGTGCTCTGGCACTTTGCTATGGTGGTGGTTTTGGTGTTTTTTTAGTGGTGTTTCCTGAACCAGACAAAACAAACTAGTTGTGTATGCAGGCCTGGTTAAGCTCACGACTTCTGGTCTACTCATAGAAAGCTTGGGTAGAGACCACGAGAGATGTTCCTGGGCGCAATCTTATCACCAGCTACCTGGCCAGGAGCTGCCGTCCTCAGACATGTCCACGGGGACAAACTGTCCTCTGTGCTGGAGGAGAAGCATCAGAATCCCTCAGGAGCAGCATCATGTTATCCCAAAACATTGGGATATCCCAAAACATTGGGATAACATCTAGCAAAACCTTGTTCATGAGCTGGGATGGGAGCATTGACAGACAAGAACACAGCTTGGCCCCGTGAGCAGCTCTGTTGCATTTGGTTGTGCTATCTTAAACCAAATCTTCAAAATGTCAGTAAGTCTCCAAATAGGTGACCTCAAAATGGATTTCATTTCAGAATTGTCAAAGCTGAGACTTCTCAGTGGTACAAGAAGAGGGAGGAGGCAGGACGGTGGTGGTGTTAGAGCGTACAAGCACGATGCCGGCAGTGATGGTGATATTTTTAATAAAATGTAAATAGAAGAGTGGGCTTCTGGCTTGACCACCATGAGCTGCACTTCTGCTACGGTGGTTGCGAGGCTGTTTATATCGTTAGCTTCTTTCACGGGAGCACCCAAAAACTGCGCGGTGTTGTTAAATAGCTATCCCCAGTTCTTACTTTGTCTTGTCGGTAATCTCGGGGTGAAAGTGTTCTGTGTAAAGAAAACTGGAAGACTTTTTAGGCAGTTGAATGTCTTGCTATTTTTCCTCTATTTATTTGCCAAGAGTGGTGAATTAGCATATTAACTACCTCGTCTGCATTAATTGCGGCTTGATCAAAACCAATTTAAAACTGGATGATAAAAAATATTTTTACAGATTCTGTATCAGATGGGGTCTCAGTTGTTTAAAAAAAAAAATCATCCACAAATTACTCTATTCATTGTGTTGTATTACTCACGTCAAGCTAGAGTCTGGATTTTCCTTCCAGTAGAAACAGAAGTCTGGCTAAGCCAAAGAGTCTGCATTTGATACGTTTGCTTTATATTCCCCCAAAATTGCTTGCACCCTTCTGTTGTCTCCTGATGTGTGTTACACACAAGTATGAGATAGACCCACAGCTTTAAGCTCTTGCTGCTTGAAATTACATGTGAGCTGGCTTGACTTAAGCCACGGCTTGTTTGCTTAAATGAAAACTGCCAGGAGAGATGAGAATGAAGAGTTTGTAGGCATCCCTACAGTTGGTGCTTTCAAGGCAATCTGTCTGAGCTCTTTATTTCCTTTAATTTTAGGTCTTGCTGGTTATGATCTGTGTGCTTGGGGAATGCTGCTCTGGAACCTCAGAATAATCACGTTCTCCCTTCGTTGTATGGTATAATTAAAATAACATCGAATAGAAATTGTTTTGAGATTGCATGAAAGTTGGCCTAGTTGCTGTGCCCTGAATTTTCGTGTTAGGGTTTGGATGCTAAACGTTGGTGCTTTGAAGGGTTTTGAGTTTGGATTTGTTATTTGTTTTGTTTTTAAGCTGGCCAAATCACATTTAAAACTTCCTAAATGGATGGATTTGACTCTGAAATTTTACTGTGTGTTTAAGCACATCAGAATGCAGTCTGGGTCGGCTGATCAAACTCCCCACTTTACTGGAATTAACTGGGATCGGTGCTTGTGCAGCACCAGTAATGGGCTCCTCTCTGTCCATTAACGGGACTGGAAATAAGGCACGGCCCCGTCCTTCACATCTCCTTCTCAGTGTATGTATGTTGCATCTAATACCTCGTGGTATGTGTTCTACCAAGGGATGCTGTAAAAAATTTGATGCCAAAGTTTCTTGGGGAACTTTAATGTTTTATTTTAAATGCAGAGATAGTTTGATTAAAATTTAATTTATGTTCAGAGGAAGGGCAGATAAGGAGTGAAGTTTGTTTTGCTTCAGTTTCACACCGCAATTGCTAGATCCATCACAACTGCTTTGATTCGTGTAGATATTATATCCCCAGAAAAAAATTCTCTCTTTTCCCTACTGCATTGCTTGTTCTTTCCTTGTTTGTCTTCCCTCCCTGCCAAGTATTTTTGGATGAGTGTATACAAGAGATTGCTGAATGGACTGAGGCAAAACTGCTGCATATTTGCTAATGTAGATTAAACTTTAGACTAAGTAATAGTTGTGGTGCTTCCGTCAGTTACCTACAGACAGACAGAGTATGTTGGCATGCCACAGGATGAGGCTTTGTAGGTCTCTTGCTCTGCAGTGGGGAATTTCATGATTCAGGTCAGTAGTTCTGTAACTTCAACAACTGAGCATCGCATTGATTTTTTGTTTTATTTATTTATCTGTTTGGAAGAGGGGTTGAAAGGGCATTTTAGAGCATGGATGAGATCTGGTCTGTAAAAGGCAGCTTATTTTGGTGTAATGCTTCTGGATCGGTATGAACAAACGCACAGGCTGCTTCTTGTGATAGGGGAGTTCTTCCATTAACTGGGCTGCAGTGAGCATCCTCCGAGATGAAACTTGTGCCGGAGCCGGTAGGCCCTGGGCATCTCTTTTTCTCTTACTGGCATTAAGTTTATAACTTTATTTTCCTTGGTCATGTATCACTGAGGCTTCCATCTCAAAGAAGGGGAATCTGTCAGGGAAGTCGAATCCATGTCAAGATACCTTAGCCCTCAGGTGTATCATCCTCAAACAGCAGTAGAATTCATCTTCTTCTGCCCCAGCTACGTGGAATCAGACCTGCGAGGTTGGATTCAGCCACCTGACTCCCTTTCCTTCAGATTACCAACTAAATATACAGCGTCCCTGTGGGAAAGCGGCTTTTTTTGTTTGGTTTGGGTTTTGTTTGTTTGTTTTTTTCCTGGAGTAGTTGTGCTCTGAATTGCTGGAGGATGCAACAGGATCGAAAGGAGAACTCTTGAATAGCGTGATGCATCTGTCCTTGTGCTCTAAGGTTTTACAAGAGGGTATTAGAGGAAGCGTGGCCTTTTTCCTAGGGCACTTAGTGACTTAGGAGGTCTTTGTTTGATTCTTTACACCAACTTTCTTCAAGGTCTCTGTTAAATTGTGTTTTATTGCTGCGGATGCTTAAATAGATGTATGTAGCTGGGCAGTAGTGCTGTTTTCATCTTCTCGCGTACAGCCCAAGTGATTGAGACAGCAACACTTACGAAAGCTGAAGTGAGAATAATAGAACTATGCCTTTATTTAGCTAAAGGATATGCCTGATGGCTTCAGAGGATAAAGGTCACAGTATCAGGGCAGCTATCCCAAATTATTAACTGCTGGTGGCAGTATTTTTCTGAAAGTGGTGATATTTCCATTGTCTTTCTTATTTTGAAACATCTGTTTTAAATTTTTTGCTTTACACACAGGCTAACAAAAGAGTAGAGCAAACTCCTTTATAAAGGAAGATTGTTTTGCAGAGTTCTGGTCTACGTTTCTGGAGTTCAGTCTTGTGCCAGCTCATCCACTGTAAAATCGGTCATGCTGCTGAGGATATAAATCCAGTGATACTGAATATGAATAATTTTGTTGCTGGGGTCAGGATGTCTCGCCTTTAAAAGGCACACGGTGTCTCCCATCTGCAGAAAGGACTTTCCTCTGAGAGGTCTCGCATCAACAGGCTCAGCTCGCCCATTGGTGTAGGTAGGTGGGAGATGCTCCGAAATGTGGCTCTGATGCTGTAAGGATTTTATGGAAGTGTAATAGGCTCTGTACCATGCGTACCATGTTCATCTCTGCCAGCGAATGGGTAGGTAGTACTGGCTTCGTAGGCTCAGTAGCAGAATTGGAGAGTCAAAGCGAACATCCTCTGTTCTTTGCTTCCCTTGCAGAGGATCTCAAGAGTGATAGTCTTAATTTTGTTATATATACTTTTAAACTCTGAATGTGGTAGTTTCTAATCCAGGTGCTGTTAGACCAGCATCTTAGAATGGAGCTGTCAGGCATACCATAATGTGTCTAGCAAAGAGAAATCCTATGGCTTCAGGGAAGCCTTTAGATGAGGCAAGTGATGGAGGTCCCGGTCTCATCTCCTTCTGTTCTGCAGCTGGAGAGTAAAGGATGTTTTTTAATACAGAGCTGTTACAGCTAAGGTGTTACTTGCTAGTTCCTGATTTCATGTCGTGGTCCTACAAGACGCATTTTTTTTTATTACTTTTTGGTGCGAAGCAGTGGTATCTTGCCATAGAGCACTTTCTTTGAGCATTATTTTCTCCTAAGTACAAGTAATGAACGGGCACACATCCCTGTGCAGCTCAGAGGGCTGCTTCTCAAAGGTCTGGTTGCTCCTTTACATGGAGGTGCCATCACCCAGTCCTTCAGAGGGACCTGGGGGACAGCGCACGCGGTGTCAGAGCTTCCCAAGAAGCTGTCTTGGCTGGGCAGGTTGCTCTCCATCCTGGTGCAGTCGGCTGCAGGGATGCTTTGGGAGCTCCCAGGTTGCCCAAGCTCGCCCCGCTTTCCTCGCTGCTCCTCCTGCCTGACCTAGGCACCAGGTAATTATTTTATATCTTTATTTTTTTTCTCAGACACAGTATGCTAATTGCTGATGAACTCAAACCTCCTGATGACATTCCACTTGAGGTGTTTCATCACCTATCAGCACATGTTGTTTAACCAGTTTGGGATTAAGCTCTTTTTTTTTTTTTTTTTCTTCTCCCATCCTTGTGGTGTCTTGAGAAACTGAGGCGCAGGGGTCTGGCGAGCGTCGTCTTTAACCATCGCCTCCCTCGCTGAAAACAAAACGAGGAGGGATCCGTGCGGCAAGCGAGTGACTGTGTCAGGGCTCATTTTGTGGTTTTCTCCCTTTTTTTTTCCTCAAACACCACCAGGTGACCCTCAGCGTGGGTGCCCCGGGGCGGGCAGCGGGCCCCAAGGCGCGGCGTGGCCCCGCGGGCCGGACCCGCTCCATTTTCTCTGCCGGCACCTGAGGCCCGACCTCACCTCACAAAATGAAGGCCGGGCAGCACCGGCTGGGACCGGCCGTTGCCATGGTTTTCGCCGTGGCAGGTCACGTGCCCGCCGTCTCACGTGACCCGCCGGTGGCCCCGCTCCCCGCAGGACGGAGCCCGCCCGCGGCACCCGCTGCCCGCCGGGGGTCCCGGGGGTGCTGGGTGCCCCCGGAGCGGGTTCGGACCCCACGACGGGGAGCACACCGAGGCCGGGGCCTCCCCACGAGCTGGGCTGAGCGCCAGCCCCACCGAGGCAGGGGGTTGTTTGTAAAATAAATGGGTCCATAGTTGACAGCCCCGACACCAGAGCGGCCACGTTGGCACCTGTGAGGTGTCACCAAGTGGCCCGGGTGACACAGTGACATGAGTGGCGTGGGGAGACGCCTGGCTTGGTCACTGCTTCTTGGCTGAGGGTCCAAAGAGCCTCCAAAAAGCATCGCTTAGTGTCATGTCTGCAGCAGAATAAAGTCCTCCAGCGCTGTGTTTGCGTTGTGATCCTGCAGCTTCCCTCCGTGCGGGCTGGTCAAAGCGGGGAGCATGCGGAAAGGTCCCTTGGGGTTTGGAGACGGGCCTGATTTGGGGTGCAGAGCCGTCCATCCGCTCAAATCCCGCACGTACGGGGGTCTCGGCTTGCTGCGTGACTCCTGCTTCTCGGGAGGGACTGAGCCTTAAAGCTGGAGGAGCGAAGGCGGGCGCCACTGCTCCAGTTCCATCCCAGCCCCTCACTCACACTGAGCCCCAGCTGTCGTCTGAGAAGGGCTCAGCAGCGAGAGGCTCCCCGAGCCGGTGCCATCGCCGTCCCAGTGCCGTCCCCGCTCGCCACTGCCAGGAGAAGCTTGCTGTGCCGGCTGCAGCTGGGCCCGGGCCAGTTATGGCCCTGCTGAGAGCCACGGGAGCCAGTTTGGTGCATGGAGATGCAGGAAAAAGCTGGAAATGTTTCACCTGTGCCACTACTACTTTTGAAACCGCCTCAGAGTTTAAATGATTCGGGTTTACTGGCTCGCTGTGCCCTCTAGAGGACACTTCTACCTTCTCTTGTATTTCACTGAGAATGAAATTGCATTTAAAAAGCTGCTTTTTTTTTTTTTTCTTTCCAGTGTTCTGAACTGTTTTTGTTTTATCCAAAGTACTGTGTGATGTGCCATGAGTGTTTACTGGAGGTGTGTTTTACAGGGCTTATGGGGATACACGGCTTTTTGGTGATGTTAGTGTGAATACCCTTTGCATCATTAATAAGGATAATAAGGATTAACTTAATTGTTTGTTTTTTAAGATATGTGGGTATCAATTAAGTCTAGAAATTGTTGTTTGATCTGAGGAGTAATCATCTGATATTTCAAAGTAGAAAGCTTGTGTGCTGCATCTCTTGTTAGTGAGCAGTACAAGCCACGCTTAAATATTTGCTTAGTCTTGCTTGATACGAGCTCTTTATGCGTTTCTTCTAAAACATAACTCGCTGCAAGTTAGAAGGTTCTCAGTGTAAACTTTATTGTTCCTACTTCTGGTTTTGGGTTACAAGAAAAACAAAACAATGCCATGTGTTACGTTCTCCTGCTATTCTTGCTGTCAGACCTTTTGCAAGCACTGTCAGTGTTTCCTGGGCGGTGCAGAGGGTTGTGCTGTCCTGTTTCCGTACCGCTCCTGCCAAACCTCTCGGCTCTCACGTGCCACAAACCTTGCTCTGAAGCACTTGTGCTTTACGGTTTGAAATCCCAAATCCCGCTATTGAAGGTGTTCTGCTCCTCCCTTCAACTTCCACTTAAAATTTCCTTGGACAGGGACCCTGCTGCATGTCCGAAGCCAGTGCAGCTCTTCTCGTATGATAATCAAGTGTGGTGGGGCTGAGAGGTGATGGATTGTCAGGAGTTTAGCTGTGAGGTGCACACACTAAAGCACTAAAACCAAATAAAAAGTTAAAAGCAACATCCATCTGGACATGTTTCAGGAGCTTTTGATAAAGCTTTGCAGGCGTGTGTGTTTGTGTGTTGAGACTGTTAGGGGTTTCTGCTGAACAAAAGAGTTCAGTAGTGTTGATGGATGAAGAAGACTATGCCGTAAAGTGCTCAAACTTAGGTAAGTGAATGTGTGTGAGCTGAGTCGTGTTTCCTTAGGATTCAGGCAAGTAGCTTGGGTGGGGAAGGTCACAATGTAAAATCCCTTGCACTAGGAAAGGGAAAAAGAGAAGGGGGGGCTGGTTTTGCCTTGCAGCACGTTAAATAAGCACTAAGTGACCTGGTGGCTTTGGACCAGGGGAGGGTAGGTGGTCCTTCCCGTGCAAGCAGAGCCTTTGCCCTCCACAGTTGGCAGGGCTTGCCTCTGGCAGGGAGGGAATGGCTGGTGGAAAAGCTCCTGGTTTGAAGGAATTCTCCTTTCCTGTCTGTTGTGGCTGCGTTTTGCCTCATGAAGCTTACCAGTACAAAAATGCCTCATATTTAGGAGGAGAACAGAAATGGATGGAACTCGTCTGTGCTGGGTTTATTTGGAATTTGAGAGATTTGGGAATAATCTATCAGGAGGTCATAAATAATGCTATGTAGTGTGAAGTGGTCGTTTTTGTTAGTTTGTTTTATTAACTCATTCTCTGTGTTTTCCTTCTGATTTGCAGTGAAATAAAGAGAGAAAAGAGAGTCCCCTCACCAGACGTTATAGTGTTATCGGACAATGAACCTTCTAGCCCTAGAATGAATGGTTTAACAAAAATAGCATTAAAAGAGACCAACACGGAGGCACTCATGGTGAGTCTGCTTGTCTTGACACACTTCAAGTTTTGCCATCTCGATGTAAGAAAACATTCCTCTTGTTCCTGCAGAGACAGCTGCAGTCACAGGGTCAGGTAGATACCTGGTTTCCTGAAGATTGATTTGCAGGCTGGCAGTCTTGGAGCTGTTAAAGGCTGATGTGTGCCTTTTATTATCATTATTATTTATCTTTATTTGCTTAGGCTCTTACCTCCTTATTTTTTTACATGCTTCTAAAGTATGCTTTTTTAGGAATTGTTTTTTAGTGAAATTTGTGTTTGTGGGCATAATATCCCTTATTCAGCATGGCATAACATAGATTTGTTGTCTGACTTCTATTTTTCCGTGCTCAGTTTGTGTCCTCATATTGCAGACATGTCAGTGATATTAAGACATACGTGACAATTATAATGCTGGAAGTTCTTGTCGTAACTTGTACGGTATCTGTCTTCACCCTCTCCCCCCTTCCTCTTTTCCCATCCTCGATTGCCTTACCTGGCCCTGCAGAAAAGCAGTCCGGAGGAACGTGAGAGGATGATTAAACAACTAAAAGAAGAGTTACGGTTAGAAGAAGCAAAACTTGTTTTATTGAAAAAGCTACGGCAAAGTCAAATCCAGAAGGAGACCACTACTCAGAAGGTATTTATTTTCCTACAGATACGTGTCTTGTCTTCTAGAGTGGAGGAAAAAATTAAGTAACTGTGGCAGCTGCCATAACCTGTAGAACATGAGAGTTCTCAAATAAAGCATGTCTCACTTCTCATAAAACCTTCCTGAAGTTTGTAGCAGTGTATCCCATTAACCATTCCTTCTTTTTTTGGTGTTGCCAAGACCAAAAGACTAGACAGTTTTCCTATCAACCATATGCAAAAGCTGAACATCTTTTTAGTAAACTCGGACATTTTTGAGCGGAATGCACTCCAAATTACTAAGCACTGTCCGGCGTAGAGATAGCTGGCACGAGCGTGCATTTGGAGGAGATTCTCATACATAACTTCACCTGTCAGCACGTCTGTTGAAGCATTTCCATCTCCACCGCTGGGAGCTGTGACCGAAGGCCGAGCTCTGCTGTGTGGCACAGATCTGGATTCCAGCTCCTACTGGGTGCAGCCAGCCTGTAGTTATGTCAAGAAACCCAGGCAGCCTAAAAGGAGAGGCTCAGCCCTCCCACCCTGGCCCCCTTCCCTTCCTCCCCACCCCTCGTATCACACATTTGCTTTCCAAAGTGCTGGGAGGACTGTTTTCGTTGGAAACAAACCCAGCAAAAAAATCTATTTTTTTTGTCAGAGGAGCTGCCTTCTGCATGTGCTGTTCACGCTGCCACCGAAGGGTAGAGGTGGAGGCAGGCAGGAGAGGAGCAGAGGGGGCGTGCAAACACCCCACGCGAGGCGCTGAGTGAATTGAGCACCTGTAACAATGGCAACTGAACTATTTTATTTTACAGCCTGTGTGATGCTGACTTGGTGGGTTTTGTGTTGGGAGGGCACTGTGTAGGTTTAAGTGTGCTTCATGCTGCAGATGGATATTAACACCTCTCTGTTGGCTGGTTTGGGTTGTTTTATTGGTGTCCGTCTCCTGGACGTCTGAGTGCCTCAGTAGATGGAATTAAAACCAATGCAACAAGTACCCACATCGCGCAATTCACTGCTGAGCGATGAACTCTGGATGTTTGACCTAAGTAGGTTGAAATGGCATAATTATAAACTTAGTATCTGAAGTCTTTTTCCCTAACTTTTTTCACGTTATGTTATGCTTGAACCTAATTTGTTGAGACCAGCGGTAACGGTGAATAAGACTGAAGCAGGCTGCAAGCCGAGACTACTAAAATAGATTTCTACGTTGCTGTGCTTTTGGTGTGGAGGCTCTTTTCTTTTTTTTTCTGGTATAATCTTATCTATACTTGCCTAATAACTTCTTCATTTAAATACGCATGTTGAGGTGCTCAGAGGAAGAAAGGGCTGGGGGAGGGGGAAAACCACAAGCCTTGAAGATTCTCTTACTAAGGCGCAAGGAGGTAAACGCTTTTATTCCCTTAGCTTCTGTGATTCTGCTTACACCCTTACACTCCTCTGCTTTCTTTCTGGTTTTTTTCCTCTTCCAGCCTGCTGGTTCCTCTGGGAGTGCTGTGGCCACCCCTCCGCCCTTGGTGCGGGGCACGCAGAGTGTTCCTGCTGGCAAGCCGTCCCTGCAGGTCAGTGGGAAGGGCCAGGCTGCCAGGTCTAGGGCCCGGAGCGGAGAAGGGTGCGCAGTGCAGGAGAGGCAGCCCCAGCACCTTGACGACTTGCATCCAGGTGGAATTTCTCCCTAAACAGATCCGGTGCTAACTCCTGCCAACCCCACTCTAAGCTTTTTTTGAGAATGATTGGGGTGGGAGACAGAGGTAGGATGTCACACAAAGGTAACTCTCGAGAGATCATTTTTCAGTGGCTGAGCATCCCGAAGGGCCTCATCCACTCTGCTGTGACGTACACACAGGTTACCGGTGCTAATGACCTTTGGCAAATGAGGATGCCATAGAGTCCTGTCCTAGAAATACTGTGGCAACCTGTTGTCAAACCCTCGAGATACCCAGCTGTGTCCTCAGTGTGATTAACTGTAAGAACTGAGTGAGTAGTAAGGTTTTCTTTTTTGGCTCTGTGGCTGAATGGCACACGATGGTAAGAAAGGTCTTGGTTCAGGCTAAATTAAGTGTAATGCTGGAAGGCCTTGGGGAGGGGAAAAAAAAAAGCAGAGGGGATTGACATCTGTCAGCCTAATCTGCCTCTTGAGTCTAGTATCTTGTTTCGCTTTTGGATTTGAGACATTTCTGGTTATTTACCTTGGCCTGATTTGAAACAAATTTCAGAACGGTTTCAGCACATAATGCTTTAATTTGGAAAATGCCAGCTCATGTGAAAAACCCCGAGCATGCTCTACCTGAGGGTTGGGGTAAATTTGCTCTCCGTTTAGGAAACATTCCCAAAACTTACAGCAATCTGTCAGTTTGAGTAATCTCTCCCTTGAGGCGAGTTGCCTTCACTGAAGACAGCACTTTCAGAGGAACTGGACCACAAGTTAAATCTGCAGCGAACAGGCAGTGAAGCTCCGGTCGTCTGTGCCGTTTGGCAGAGCAGAGAGCTGGGAGCCAATAATCCAGAATTCCAGTTATTCTGTCTAATTCGTGGTGTTTGGGCAAATTAACCTAACCTCCATCTGCTTTGGCTTGACTGTGAAAACTCTATTAATTCCTGTGTGTAGGAGCTGAGGTAACATTTGGTCTTCAGTTGAAAGGCATAACAGAAGGGGATCAAGCTCCCCCCATGCCTAAATATGCATGTGTGCGCGCACACAACTCATGAAAGTGGGAGCCTCAGTGTTTTCAGAAGTCTTAATTCGTGGGTGACGGTCAGTTTGGGGCAGGAGTAAGGGAAGTGGCAAGCTGTGCAAAGCCACATTAACAGGACGGAGAGGTTCGGTGCTCTTTGAGCAGTGCCTCTCTGGCGAGGCTGCATAGCCCTAGCGGTCTGCAGAAATGTAAATGATGCATGGAGCTGTGTCACCTTTTATTGCGTTATGAGAAACTTTCAGGGTTTGATACAGTCTGCAGCCCTAAAAAAAAGGGCGGCAGTGTTTCAAACCCCTTTCGCTTGACTTCTTTTCTTTTTCATATTTTTTTTAACGCTTTTCTCCCTTTCCTGCCTCCTCTTTCCTTCCTGCACACATGCACACGCCCAGTCTGCTCACCTTCCCAGGTTCCTGCATCTCCAGCTTCTGTCTGCCCGTGCTTCTCCTTGAAGCCAGCCGTGTGTATTTCCCTGTTTTCTTCCTCCCCACAAAAAAAAAAATGAAGTTTTTGTTTGTTGTTTGCTTGGTTTTGTTTGCTTGCCGTGGAACACTAGCTGCACTGAAGCCAGCCTGGCCATCTCTTGTCCCTACAGTCTTTGCAATCCTGATGCTCCAGACAGATGTTGCATTCATCACATCAGCCAGAGAGGAAAGCTGCTCGTGTTTACCCCATGCTTCATACTCCTGTTATGGCATGCCTCTTTGGTGTCTTTCAGTACAGCAGTGCTGGAGCTATTGAATTTTGTGGGGGTGGTAGAAGAAAATGTTGTTGAGGGCTGCGCTTTACCTTTTGAATTCTGTGCAGGATGAGAGAGAACAATTCCCGAGCACGTAGCCTGACTACCATCGTGTCCTTACCTATGTCTGTATTGCTGCGTAAGATTTCAGATAGTGCTTTATTGGCACGCTAAGCAACAGAAGAGAGCATGCATATAAATGCACCAGAATGAAAAAATGCAACTAAAATGTCCTCTGTTTTGCAGACCTCTTCTACACGTATACCGGGCACTGTTATTCCTCCTCCGTTGGTCCGTGGTGGGCAGCAGACTTCTTCAAAACTAGGAACTCAGCAAAACACACAGATAGTAATGCCACCTCTTGTCAGAGGAGCGCAGGTATTTGCTTCATGGTGGACCTACTCTGTTTTTCTGGAATGCATCTTTATTAACTATTTTCTTAATTATCCATCTCCTTGTCTGGAGGGATCTTGCGAAGTTTTTGCTGGAATTTCTTGATATGATTAGAGATATTGCCACTGAAAGATTCTACATCATTGTAGCTCATGCTTCTGTGCTGTTCCATGACACTTGCAGTGAACCATGAGAAAATCCCTTGGTGATGTGGGATGCTGCTTTACCTGCATAGCTTCCTCCCTCAGCTGCACCAGAGAATTTTGTGTGCCTTTATTGTGAAAGCTAACTTAGGGGCTTCCAGCTTCACCTGCTACTTAGGAGAGCAGAGGAAATGAAACACAGTCCCTTACTCTTCCTTTTTTTTAACATTATTCTTTCTGTCATATCAATTTCACCTTTTCAAGTGCTAAAACTCACTTTTTTTCCCTCATTGTGTCTGTCTTCAGATTGAATAAGAGCTGCTGAAATGAGATAGTCAACTGGAAATCTGAAAGTGCCGCTTTGCAGGGTCTTTATCACCTGTAACAGAAAACAGCGGTGTCACTAGAGGAGTAGGAAAGCAATGTTCAATTTGATATGGTCTTCTAGAACTATGGCTTCTGTGGAGGACCAAGAAAAAATATATTTCCTTGTTAAATGAGGATTTATTTTGCAGTGAAAGGTCTACTTTTATCTATTGCATAGCCAGCACTAAAGAGGAAGGTAGAGCATTTGGTATTTCATTTTCTTTCTGTTCTGATTATGGAGAGAACCTCTTTCTGAGAAATAGCTTTCCTAATGCCTTTAAAATGAAACAGGCTTAACAACTGCACATTTGAAATGAAAGAAATTTGACTTGGAAACTTGGATTTTTGGCACAGCTCTTTTGGCCCTCACGTACGGGCATCTCTTTTGATGCTGTGTTCTTCTTGTTTCATTTCGACGGAGGGAAAGGGAAAAACATCGCATTTTGACACAAATGTTAATCGTCACGCTTTCTTTGCGTTCCCTGCCTTGCCTCATTTCCACTGGATCATGTCATCCCATATGACTCCCACCACTTGTTTCCCGCTGTCTAATCCTCCCCATCGTTCATGGCACCATTGCATCAGCCCATTTCTGTGTCTTCCCAGCAAATCCACAACATCCGACAGCACTCCAGCACGGGGCCACCTCCGCTGCTGCTGGCGCCACGGGCATCGGTCCCCAGCGTACAAATTCAGGGGCAGAGAATTATCCAGCAGGGTCTGATCCGTGTCGCCAACGTTCCCAATACCAGCCTGCTTGTCAATATCCCGCAGGTGAGTTTTTATAACGTACTTTGTGCCAAACTTAACTTTAATCCCAGAGAAACAGAGCTGGGAACAGTTGTGATTACTGATTGTCCAGTTTCTGCATCTACTTGGCCCGGCCTGCTCTCACGTAACGGGTGCGGGTGCTTATTATTACAGCTGTCTTGCTCCATTTTCTTCCCGTTCTCTGGTTGCATTTGCTTCCTGTACGTAGGAATGAAGAAAACCATTACAGATTATTGGGAAGAAATACATATTTCAGTGAACTGAATGTCGTGCGTCATTTTGCATTGGGTATTTCAACATGAAACTGTCCATTAGAAGGGTTTTTTCCTCTGTAGAAGTGTAAACGTTGTTCTAGTAAACGGAGCTCAAAATGGGCTAGTGCTCCTGTTTTGAAACGCCAGGAGATAATAAAGGAGTAACTTAGCTTCTAACTCAGATACTGGCATACAAATAGCATAGATAAAGATAGGAGGTACAATATTGCAATAAACATAAATGTTGCGACCTGTTTCGTCACCTGCAGAGATCAGCTTTAGGGGCAGGTGGTTCAGCCTCCTCCCAGGCACCCTGCCTCCATCGCACACCCCGGCAGCACCGCGCAGCCCTAAAGCAAACCCCAGTTACCCTCCCTTGGGCCGCCTCGGTGGAGTGAGGGAGCCCTGAACCATTTGGCTCCTTGTCACTAAGCCGTATCCTGTTTCCTCCCAGGCCTCTCCGACTTCAATCAAAGGTACAACTGTGACGTCTGCTCAGGCGAACGCTACTACGACCAGCGCTGCTTCTATCGTCAACTCCAACGACTCGCCAGCCAGCCGGCAAGCCGCTGCCAAGCTCGCCTTGCGGAAGCAGCTAGAGAAGACGCTGCTGGAGATCCCTCCTCCCAAGCCGCCTGCGCCAGAGATGAACTTCCTGCCGAGCGCAGCTAATAACGAATTTATTTACTTAGTTGGGTTGGAAGAAGTTGTGCAGAATTTGCTGGAAACTCAAGGTGAGATGGCATTAAAAATGTGCCTCAAAGGTGAGGAGAGAACCTTTTCCATTTGGACTTTATCAAAACAGCAAGCAGCAAAGAGTGACAGGCTTTCCTGGATTAAATTTCCATAGTCTGTCTAATATGGGATTAACTTCTGTTAACAGTTGTCAAATTGCTTTATTTAACTGTGAAATTCTAGGATTTCACAATGCTTTCTCACAGGCTAGACACCATTTGTAAAGATTTCTCTAAAATACATCAAGGACAGGTGATTTCCTATCACTCACTTGTGTGTCCATCACCACAGAATTCTCTCTGAACACTGTTTTCAGCAGTTATCTTTTAAGGATGTTCCTAGGGAGAAATGAGGTTGATATGGACGGATAACCTGGGGAAACTGCCTCCAAACACATGAAAATCAGCTCTGTTGCCAAGCTCATGTAGAAGGCAAGAGGAGAAACGTAGTTGACTAAAGATTGACTTCTTACCTTCTGGATTCCAGACCTCCTTTCTTGTTAATCAGCTATATTGTATCTATGAAGTAAATAGTTGAGCAGATTTTGCCTTTACAAGTAGTGTCACATCTCTTACCATATTCACCGTTTTTTACAAATCACCTTTGTGGCAGCACTTGCCATAGTAATAATGCTCGTTTGTGGCATTTGAAATGATTTGAGAAGGGTGAGGAAATAAATTCCTGCTGGGTGCAAGTGCACACACTAACAGAAACAGAGTTTAAAGGACATTTAGTAATGAAAAAGGCTTTAGAACGAGGAGAGTTAAGGGTGGGAGGGTTGTTTTTATTTTTTTTTATATTTTTTATGCTGGAATATTCTTGAGGGTTGTTAAACGTAATTCATTTGTCAAAGCCAAAGATGAGCAGGACTAACCTGGTTGTGTTTCTGCAGGTAAAGTTTCAGTTCCTGTATCATCTCGCGAGCCCTACATGTGTGCTCAGTGTAAGACTGACTTCACCTGCCGTTGGAGGGAGGAGAAGAATGGAACCATTATGTGTGAAACCTGTATGACATCAAATCAGAAAAAGGCCTTGAAAGCTGAGCACACTAACCGACTGAAGGCTGCCTTCGTAAAAGCACTGCAGCAAGAGCAGGAGATTGAGCAGAGGATACTGCAACAGACTGCGTCTCCCGTACAGACCAAGTCAGACCCCATAGTGCAGCACCACTCGCTCAAGCAGGTGAGGCTCTGTCTGCAAGCAGCCCCATCGTGGTGGTGATGGGGCAGAGGTCCCGTGGCTCCACGTGCGCTGGTGTTCGGTGTGCGGGCATGGAGCTTGTGCATGAGCCTGTTTTATTTGAGCTTCACAGCGTGTGCTTGGGTGTAAGGTTAAAACTGGGCTGGTTAAAGCCCTATTGTGTCATACAGGGACTTGATGTGTAATTTATGAACATGAAGTACATGAAGAGCAGAGGTGATCTTCTTCTGAAGAGTCATTGTAATTATCCTGGGGTGTTGAGTTCACATGCTGCAAAGTCTGTTCCTCAACTTTTTTTAGGATGTACCAAATGAAAAAACTTGCTCCAATGCCAAATACCTAGGAATAAATTTACCTCAGGTAGGAAAAAAAAGAGTCTGGTTGTGAGCCAGGAGCACGTAATGTTGCTTGTGAAGTTTCAAGGTAATGGGCAGAGATCATCTATGACGGAGACTGGATCTCATACACCTTGTAAAACCTTTCAGTTGAGAGAAGATGGAAACTGCTTAAGTGCTGCCTTGAGTTGAAATAATCAAGGTACTGATTATTTAGGTCAGGGAAGTGGAGCGTTTCTGGTGTATGGAGGTGCTTACACAGCACGTTTTTGTTGCTGCTTTGCATTTGATTATAATTCCACATTCTTACAGGTGCTTTCAGAAGCACAAAGCTGATTCTTATTCTGATCTAGAGATGACTTGTAAGTTCTAAGCCCTGCAACTAATAACACATTCTGGGTTTGGCAGAAGAAGCCAAGAAATGAGAGAGAAAAATAGGCAGTAAATATTGGTCAGAGCTATTGTATTTGAAGGAGAGACATGTGCTGTGCCTGTCTTACCATCTGCTCTCTTGCCAGACTTCTAGCCAGATGTCTCGAGGCCCTGGAGCTCCACGGGGAGTGTTGCATGCATTTAGCCAGTCACCCAAGTTGCAGAATGCATCGTCTGCAGCAGCACTTGGGAGTAGGCCAGGTAAGCATGCTGAGAGGCCTGTCAGCAAGGGCAGCGCTGCCGCCTGGAAGAAGACTCCCATCAATACAGGTAGATTTTTTTCTAAAGTTTCTTTTCTTTCTACTTACTAGCTGCACTCTGTCCAACAATCATAGTTCTTTGGGTAAGGATGCTTTCTCTTTGACACTTCCTGCATGAAGGCCTGGTGATTTCACGGCTCTGTTCTCCGTGTGGTTGTTGGCACTTGCTTTTGGTATGGTTTGTGCTCCTCGAAAGAGGCAGTCAAGTGCTACCTAATAGAAAGTGCTGCTTTACAGGGTTGTAAATAGGCTAAATAAATGTAATATCAGACTGTTTATCATTGACTCTGTATGCACAGTCAGAACCACGCTGCAGGAGTTGAATTCAGTCGTTTAATTCTGACTGTGTTTATTACTCTTTGCTGAAAGCCACATACAATAAATGAATATTTCTGCTTTAGGTAAGGTTACAGTACATATTCCCAGCATTCCTAAGGTTTTGAACCAACTAAAGTTGTTGCTTTGAACAAATTGAAATGTTAAAGTCTAATTTAATCTTTTCTATATGTTAAGAATCTGACTTGAGAAGAGCCATTTGTTTTCTTATGTGATCATTAGGATCTCTAGGAAGGAAACTCCGTAGCAACTAGCTCTTTTGTGATCTACTTTCTTGCCCGATATTGAATGGATTTTTTTTTCTCTTGACATCTTAATTTATCACGCAAGCATAATTTCATTGCAGAGAGCCCTAGTCTGCTCAAGTCTTCATTTCTGGTACAAAATCTTGCTCCTGTTTGCTTAGATGATTTGGGAAATTTTCATTTTCTGAAGGTGTCTGACCTTCTGTGGCCAATAGTGACTCATGCTTACTTAGCTTATCTGTTTTCATGTGGGTGAAATGTGAGTAGTGCTTTTTTTGTCACTGCTTTGTCTCCTGTTTTTGCCATACTGTGACACTCGTTCTTTTCTTTTGTATCTCCTCAGGTGGGGCTTTACCTTTTGTTAATCCTAGTTTAGCTGTGCACAAGTCGTCTTCAGCAGTAGATCGCCAGCGTGAATATCTCCTGGATATGATTCCCCCACGGTCCATCCCACAGTCCGCCACGTGGAAGTAATGCAGAGGAATACCCAAGAGGAAGACTTTCCTGTTTCTGCCATCCTTTTTATACCACATGACAGTGGAATCTGCTTTAATCCCAGCTGGATATGCCCCAGGCTTTATAGGATGCAAGAAGACCACTCCTCATCCCATCGAGTGCTGCTGTCCCTGCTAAGAGAAAATGACACCACGTGGGTGGGAAAGACTTGAGCTCATTTGGTTATCAGATTCTTGTGATTGACTGATGATGAAGGCTGTCAGGGAAGGGGAAGAATTCTTTTTTTTTTTTGGCTTTATGTATTTAGTTTGGATTTTTTTGTCACCAGCACAAAAGGAGGACTAAATGACTCTCTGCCTTTGGTTTCTTTTATTAATAACTACCCATTCACCACGAACGCGGTGTTCGTTCGCCGTCAAGCATGGATGTCAGCTCAAGGAGAGAGGAATTTCAACCCGATCTTGCAGATGCATTTAGTGAGCCGAGTTCATGTTTGCTTTTCTTCCCTGCCCCTCCTCCAGCCAGGAAGGCAGTCTACAGATTATAATGTTTTAATGATGAGCTAATGATAAATAAGTGCAAACTCAAATTCCAGTTGAGTATGTTTTTTCTAAGGGACTGGCTACCACCAAAACTTGTCTGGTAGGTGGGAACCAGTGCAGGAGTCTCTCACTTTTGTTGGATTCTGTTTTGAATAGACTTTGAACTGTTGGTAGCCTAAAATCTAATTTACTGAATAGACAAACACCTTTGTTCAGTCTTTCTAATTCAGCGAAGAGCAGTTGGGCCTTTCATATGTTCCCAGAGACTTAAAAGCGAAACTGTTTTTTGATTATTTTCATTTTGGAGAGGTTTATCGTTTTGAGCAATTTTACTCAAAAAAAAAAAAAAAAAAAAAAAAAAAAAACAACTAGGAATTCCGGAAGCTGCACGCAATCAGAAGGGGCGAGCGGAGGGTGCGGAGGAGCGGGAGGCCGCGGTCAGGTAGCGGGCTCCATCCTCCGGTGGCCGTCGCTCCTGGTCGTGCTTGGTGGCCGGGCACGCGTGGGGCAGGACCGCCCGATCCCTCCCGAGTTCCGTTCTTCCAGGCGTACCAAGCATGCTCTTCTGTCCGTCACCGCAGTATTTCATTTTTGATAGAGCTTTAGGTAACCCTGCTTTAAGGACAGGTTTCTACGTGGTTTTAATACGTGTCGGGGATTCCACAGGTTTCAGCCCAAATCCATCAGGTCCAGTTGTTTCTCTTCTCGTCATCCTCTCTCCTTCTTCCCTGTGCTTCTCCCAAATTAAAGTTGAATTTAAGCGGCAGAAATACATGCCTTACTACTTATGTTGCATATCAGTACTAGAAGTAGTGCTGATGAGAATTATTTGCAAAATTATATATATATCTATATATCTATATATAAAAGAAAAGGGGGGAGGGGGTACTACTCAGTCTCTATGCTGAATCTATTTTCTTAGCAGTTGCCGTTAGATCGAACTAAACCGTTAACTGTGTAGGGTTGTCCCTCTTCAGATCTAACTATTGCATAGTGAAAACGAAAACTCATTCATTTTAGCCCCTGTTCTGTTGTGTGAATATCAATATTAGATACTTTGGAAACTGTTCGGTAGTCTAGAAGACCTAGTTTTTGCAAAATGGTATTTGTTGCTGTATAAAGCCCTAGAATTTCAATTTGACTTCTTTTTTTTGGTTTGTTTTACAAATGTATATTAAGAGCTAATTGGGGATGAGAGGAATTGTTTTGGGTTTTTAATTTTTCTTTTCATTCCAAGATATTTTGGACTGGGAGATGTGGAGAGAGAAATTGAGTGCATTTTATTTTTGCACTTTGAAATATTAACGAAATTGTTTCAGTTCCTTACGCGTGTGGAGTTTCCTTGTTTTTTTTCTCTCTTCTGACAAATGCCTGCATTATCTCATCACTGCTACAGATGTCCAGTACTGTTCAATGACCTGGGAAGAGTGCATTTGTTTAAAAAGAAAAAGCAAAACTTCTCAAAGTAAAATTCAAATGCCTTTTGGGGAAGGCTGGGTAATTTCTTAGTTTGTTTTTTTTTTTTTTTTTCCAGTGTTGGGGTGTAGCTTCAGCTGATGCTGGAAAAGGGGGAATGGAAAGAGGGGCGGAAGTATTAAAAGAGCCTGTTTTAAAAGGTATGTCAAAACCTGTTTGGATACTGCCAGTTCAGCGCAGCAGCTTGTAAATCTGAATTTCAGCACAATGGCTGAAAGAGGGGAGGCTGGAAGTCTTAAAATGATGAGAGAGACTTGGGGTAAGGTACAGAACTGAAAACAAAAACGAGCCTGCACATACAGTCTTACAAACGTTGCTCCCTCAGCAGTGCTAGACCACAATTAGCTTCCACATAACATACTACAAAGCCCCCCAGGTCCTATTTTATGCATCGGGGCAGAATTGTTTCAAAGGCTTTCAAAGTGAGCAGAAAACATTACCCAGATATTAGGCCATTGGGATCCAGACCAGTTTTGACATCGTTTTTAATCTGTGGTTCTTGGAGTGTTGCAGGTAACGTAGAGTAAATATTTATTGCATATGTGTTTCTGCGAAGTTCTAGATAAGTACACCAGGAAGACTTGAGTGGTATTCATGTGTTAAATGCCAGAAGAGTTGCTTCTTCCTTTATAGTCAGAATTGCGTATTCAGTTGAGTAGTGTTTAACCGGGCTAGTTAAGGTATCATGCTAGGTTTAGGTAGTTGTTAAAACACTTGCTGCAGTCTTTCCAGATCTTCTCCTCTTCCCCATCTGTATGTTACCCTTCCTGAGGGGAAAAATAAAAAATAAAAAAAAAAAAGAAAAGGAAAGGAAAAAAAAAGTCAGGAAAGCTCAATTAGATTGAATATTCAAAATAATGGTGTTATGGCCTAAAGGTTGAATTGTTTGGGAATGGTGGAGGAGGGGAGTTGAGACACTTTAAAGAACAAACCCTTGGTTTCTTTGTACTGCTGTCACGTCTGGGATTCCTGCCACCCTAAGGGCTACTAGTTCCTCTGCAGAGCTGCCCGCGCAGCGTGCGGGCTCTCGAAGAAAAGCCGCGTCACCAGCCCGCTCCTGGAAAACACCATTTTACTTAAAGCTCCCTCAGAACAAGAGACCGACCGTCCTGCTCGACGGCCTGCGTGTACGGCGGCGGCGTTCGGGCGGAACAGGCGGCAGCGCGCCCCGGCTCCTGCTTCCCCGACCCTCCACTGCTTCGCTGCAAACTGCTGCATGAGCTGGTTTGACATTGCTCAGATGCTGCTTGCTTCCCCCCTCTCCTGGGGAGAGGGTTAGAGCAGCGTTGGTTCTTGCAAGCCATATAACCTTTCTTTGAGACGTTGCAACTACAAGATTTTATAATACAGTAATAATGAGAAATGACTATTGTACTTAGATTTTAGCAACTTGTGAAATAAACCCCTGATTTTCATTTGAACCAGTGTTGCGATGTGGGAGCTGTGTGGTTTTTTAATTTTTATTTTTTTTATATAACCTAATTTATTGTCTGTTGGATTTCTGAGCGCTGGCTAGGTGGCAGAGCTCCGCTCAGAAACACGACGAGTGGCCTGGTTGATTTATTTTTGTAGTGCAGCCGACTCGGACAGCTTTTCCAGTTCGTGTAAAGGGTGACTCTGCTAATTTTTGTACTTGGGATTCCTGTAAATGGCATTCCAGCTGTGATACCGAGGAAGATTTTGGTTAATCTTAAATTCCGGATAGGTGGTTGTTTTTTTTTTTCTATAGGTGTTTTTTATCATCATTTTAGGAACCATTCATCTGAATTGTCAGACCTAATTATCACATTTTTTGCTTACTAAGAAGAAGAAAAAATTACCAAAGTACAGTTAAGAATTGAAAATGGGGGACTTAGGCTGTAGAAGTGAGCAGAACAGAGAAGGCTTAGGCAGGTCTTACCAGAAACCCTATTTGGCTCATTTGTCACTTTCTCCTTTTGTAAGGAGGGGGCACAGAAGGCATTTTTTTTTTAATAATAAAATATATAAATATATAAATATATATATATAATGCAAAAAGACCTCAAGGAACCGCAGTAGTGTTTGTCTGCTTAAGGCAGAGTTACGCTGTATATTGCATTTAGGGAAATAACTTGCATTGTGCTTTTTTTAAAAAAAGAAAACTAAGAAAGAAAAGAATTTATAATCATCTAACAAAGGAGTGTAACAGAGAAACGTTACGCCAGCGCAGGGTATGTTTTTGTCACTCGTATTTATTGTGACTCTAAATCTTTGATAATAAAATGAAAACTTAAAAAAAAAAAAAAAAAAATCCCACTAAAACCTGATAGTCAGTCTCAATGGAGGAAGAATCTGAACTCGATAACTGTACGTTGTATTGTGAGGGATTTTTAGTATTTGAATGACAATAAACAAATGGACAAACTCTCGTGTCCGCCTCTTCTTTCGGGTGGGTTGCCGGAGTGCGGGCACGCGCCTCGCTCCGTGCAGGTCGCTTCCAGGGGATGGTGCTGGGCAGGGAGGCAGGTGGCCGTAGGTCGTCATCGTGGCTCCTTTGGTCATCGTGCGATCACTTGCCCCAAAACGGATGAG
The DNA here is from genome assembly GCF_009769625.2 of Cygnus olor. NCBI lineage: Eukaryota > Metazoa > Chordata > Aves > Anseriformes > Anatidae > Cygnus > Cygnus olor. The sequence continues at coordinate 1,289,432 of NC_049194.1, read as the reverse complement.
GAGGACAATAGGAAAGGAAGGAAGGGGACACGGAGGTGAAGCCGATGCTTGGAAACTAAAATCTGCGAGTGGATCCGTACCTTCTGTGCGATCGCTGCTCTATGCCTGGCCCCCTGTTCCCCCACCTCGTACGTGACCCATGGCAGAGCCTGACCCCAACTGAGCGTGCAGAAGGTGCAGGAAATTCTCCTCTGGTGGTGTGTCTGTGCCCTGCTGGAGAAGCAGACGGGAGCTGGAGAGCAGCGATGGTGGTTTGGTGCTTCCCAACTCCAAGACCTGCACACGTCGCATGTTGCTCCTGCGCTGCCTGAACAGATCAACAAGCTTGTCTGAACACTCCACCATAACTCAGCCAACCTGTGGAAGACACCAGCGGATCCCTGACCTCCTGGCGGCGAGCAGAGATTTAGATCGTGAATTTAACAGGATCATTGTCATCTGTCCCATCAGCGCATGCCGTGGTGTAAGGAGGAAGGTGCCGTTTGGCTGCGCCCTCGCGAGCCTTCCTGATGGAAATGCCTCAAATCACCACGGGACGAAAAGTGGCTTGGTTTGGGTGAAAGCAGGAACAGCTTTTGGCGCCGTAGAACCTGGTTTTGGAAGGGCAAGAGGCAATGTGATGGGAGCAGCGCCCAGGTCCCGCGGGATGCAGGCAGACCCCACGCGCCCATCGCAGGGAAGCCGGGCTGCACCGGGACAGCGCCAGGACACATCTGCATCGCTACCAGCTGAGCCCTGGAGACATTTGCTGCTCATTTGGGGTGGGAGGTGGTGGTTTGGGTCCTTTACAGGCTCCTTCTGACCTTCCAGAACTGGAAAACCTCCAGCTCTCCAAAAATGCTGGTCCAGGAACCAGTTGAATTCAAGCTATTTCATGTTCCTCTGAGCTGTTTAATTGCTGTGCTGCTGGAGGCTCATACCAAGTCTTTTTATGCAAAAGTGCTGAGGTGCAGGCTATTGGTGCCGGGCTATTTTGGTACCAGAAGCACGGAGCTGCTGGGGATTAAAGCAGAAGAAGATGGCACCAGCTGAGCCTGGCACGCTCGAGGGGGCGGCAGGAGCACGGTGCCATCAGCGAGAGCACTGCAGCGAGGTCCTGTGCCCCGGCTTGTTGTCTCATGTACATTTTGCCTCTGCTAATTTAGGCATTGCTGGCATCCAAGGTCCACTCCAATCCACCCTGAAAAACTCCAAATTCAGGCTCCTCATTAGGAAATGCTGCCCCCCAGCCCACCCCACCACCCTCCACCACTGCTTTTAGGGGCAGCATCCTGCCCATACCGCAGTGCCTGGCGTAAAATCCCCCAGGGAGGGTCGGCGCTGGCCTCCCGTCGGGCACAAAGAGCTGACACTGCTCGCTCCCATCCTACAACGGCTTGGCCCGGTCCCAAAAGCCCTGGCGCGATGCGGTGGCTGCGTAAGAGCGGGGCAGGATTGCATCAGCTCCCACCACGCTCCCCGGGCCGGGGACGGCCACCGGTGCGCGGCTTCTTCCTGCTCTGGGATGCGGTGGCTGCTCCCTGTCTTCCTGCACTGCCCTCAGCCACAGGAAGGATGGTAAAAGCTGGAGCCAGAGCAGGTGAAGATGGGAAAACCTGGCGCTTCAAATACAGTCCTTGCTTCTAAATACAAGCATTAAGCAAGGGAGCCCCTCTTGTCCATCACTGCAGCCACAATTAGTTTAGGGTGTACCAGCAAGAGAATGACAAACGCCCTCTAAAATACTAGTAAAATCTTAAAAGCCTGATTCTCCTGTTATTTACCCCTCTCCAGCACCTGGACATGATGCAGAACAGCAGCATCGGTGCCTCTGGGGCCATCTGACACGGGGAAGGGGCGGGTGGCCAGCCCCTGGTGTGCCTTTTCCTTTTCCTCCTCCTTGCTCCCGGGCTCCTTTGGGAGTCTGAGCTGCTCCCTCCAGGCAAATCAGGTGGGAATGGTGAGCAATTCCTCGGCAAAGGCCTTAATAGGTGCTTGCCTTAATAATTATTTGAATGAGGAATTCCACTCCTAAGGATAAGGGTTGTTTGCGTAAAAAGGGAATTTGTCGGCCAAGACAAGCCATGCAATAATTACTTCTGAAAAACAAAATTTGTTGGCTTTTTGCAGTAATAAAGCCGTGCAGTGCATCCACCGCAGGGTGCTCTGCCTGGTGGCTGTCATCTGGCAGAAAAAATCTCAGCTCCTTGAGGTCTGGCGCTCGATTTGGAGCGAGCTGCGAACCTCCTGCTTGCCTAATTTCAGGTCTGCGACAGAAACATGCGGACTGCTGCAAGCTGTGTTTGATCCGTGCTTCAGTGCAGCTGGATGGAGCAAAGGCAGCGAGGAGCAGCAGCCCCGGCTGTGCTTTTGGGGCACCCAACCCCAAACACGGCTCCCAGCACGGCTCCCAGCCTGGGTGCCACAGGAGCGAGGCCCCTGGGTGCTGTCGCCTCTCACTGTCCTTGTTCTGCCGCCCCGAAGGCTGCCCCATCTATCAGCCCGGCTGATCCCGGAGCATCCTCAACGGGATGGTTGTGGGACCGCAGGGGGGTGGGCACTGGGGGGCTGGGAATGCTGCTCAAAATGCACTGGGGTTTCCTGTACATTGGGATGGGATGGGATGGGATGGGATGGGATGGGATGGGATGGGATGGGATGGGATGGGGCTTGGAGAGCTGGAGCCTGGTGCTGCTCCCTTGCAGCTGGGCTTGGAGACGCAGCTCATTGCAGCAGAAAGACATGCATGGGGTGCTTGGATGGGGAGGTAGCGCCCGTACAGGATGCACGCTCTTTTATCCCCTGAGCATCGGGAGCTCCCCTCTGCTTTCGGGCTGCAGGCAGGCGTGCCGGCGATGCTGGAGACCAGAACAGGCGACTCCTGGGGCCGTCACGGTGCCATCGGTCCGGGGGTGGCATGGAGTCACCTCTGCAGGGACGTTGCCCAGGTGCTCTCGTCTCGATTCTTCAACAGCAACTGCAAGGAAATGGCCGAGCACCGAGGAAGCTGAGTGTGTTGGTCGCTGCTGCTCAAAGCCTGGTAGCCACAGGGGCTGCAGATCCCCCGGGATGACCCAGGACAGGGAGCACAAGGCTGTCCTGTACCCGGGGCGCACCCACGCACCCTCGCCCCTCCTGCATGGCCGCCACCTCTTGCACGCTCGACTCGAGCTCGCCTTGCACGCCCCGGTGACCGCGGCCAAGCCTTCGCCTCCCCCACTTTTCCCAGCACTCCCAGTCCCTGCCCGCGGGCATCGCTTGGCTCCGGCGCCGCGCACCCCTGCCAAGCGCCGCCGGGGAGGGCGGCTCTGCCCACGCCACACGGCTCTGCCCCAGCCGCGGGCAGGGGGTGCGGGGGCTCTGGGGGCTCTGCTCGACACTGCCTCGGCCCTGGGACACTGCAGCCTCCCCAGCAGCTCAGAGGCCTCTGCCTGGCGGCCTCGGCCAGGCCAGCTGCAAAGTTATTAAGTCCCCGCAGCCGCCGAGGGATTACAAGCGCGATTAGAGCTTAAGACAAGGGTGACCTCGATCTGGAACGCGGGGTGGCTGCAGAGCCGGGGGGGGCGAACAAAGCTCTGATGGGAGCGGGGCGAAGCCCAGCGCCCTGGGACACCATGCACCAGCCCCGGCCGCCGTGGTGGCACGGAGGCGTTGGCACAGCCAAGGTCACGGATGCTCACCGGGGGCCTCCGGGCCACGAGGGCAGGATCTGGCCCCCCTGAAGCTGTCGGGGCTCAGCCTGGGGGTGCTGGGGGGGGGGGGTCGGAGCACAGCTGGGGCTGCCCACTGGGGACGCAGGCTGCACGCAGAGCTTTTTGGTGCACTCCGCCACTGCACGCTTGCTGGCAGGCGCATGTGTTTTAGCGCACGCTTGTCAGTGGGTGCACACTTGCTGGTGCACGCTTGCCGGCAGTGCGCACTTGCTGCTGGTGCACACTTGCCCATCGCTGGTGTATTTTTACCAGTGGCTGAATGCTTTTTGGTGCAGCTTGCCAGCGGGTGCACGCTTTCCGGGAGATGCACTCAGCCTGGCTCACGCTTGCTGGTGGGTGAATGCTTTTTGGTGCACGCCTGCTTGTGGGTGCACAATTCGGGTGCACAAGTTTGGTGCAAGCTTCCTCGTGGGTGCACGCTTTCGGTGCACGATTTTTGGTGCACAAGTTTGGTGCAAGCTTGCTTGTGGGTGCACGAGTTGTGGTGCCCCCAGTGGATGCACACCTTGTAGCCGGGCGCCAGGCTGGGGCGCGCAGGGCGCTGGGGGCGCGCGCAGGATCCATCCCTGCCTGTGGGCCCCACGCGTTCCCTGCGGCGCCATCGCCCCTTTAAGGGCTCCGCGCGCGCGGGCGGGGGGGGGGGGGGGGGGGGGGGGGCGGGGCGCGGCGCCGCCCTCCCGGTGCGGCCGCCGCCGGTGGCTTCCGGGCAGCGCGGCGGAAGTGACGCGAGGCGCGGCGGCCGGGATGGCGGCGCCGAAGGTGAAGCAGGACATGGCGCCGCCCGGCGGCTACGGGCCCGTGGACTACAAGCGGCACCTCCCGCGCCGCGGCCTCTCAGGTGGGCGCGGGCGGGACCGGGACCGGTGCTCCCGGTGCTCCCCGGTTCCCCCCCGGTGCCCGCTGACCGCCGCCCCGCAGGTTACAGCCTCTTCGCGCTCGGCGTCGGCAGCCTCCTGCTGGGCTACTACACCATCGTCAAGTGGAACCGGGAGCGCAGGTGGCGTGCGGCGGCCCCCGGTGCTCCCCCGGTTCCCTCCCGGTGACCCCCGGTGCCCCCCGGTCCCCCTCGGTCCCCGCCCGGGGTTTCCCCGCTCCCTCCCCACGCTCCCGTTCGCCCTGCCCGGGGTTTTCTCCACCTTCTGCCGGTTCTCCCCGGTCGTCCCCCGTTCCCGGTTCTCCCCTCCCCGTTCCCCTCCCTGTTTCTCCCCCCGGTTCCCCCCGGTCCTCTCCCGGTGTTTCCCCGCTCCCTCCCTGCACTCCCGTTCTCCATACCTTGGGGCTCCCACCCCCGGTTCCCCCATTCCTGCCCGGTTCTCCTGGTCCCCCCTCCCCGGTTCCCCCCCGGTTCAACCCCCTCGGTTCTCCTCCCCCCCGGTTCCCCCCCCCCGGTTCCCCCCCTCCCGGTTCTCTTCCCGGTTTCCCCCCGGTCCTCTCCCGGTGTTTCCCCTCTCCCTCCCCATGCTCCCTTTCTCCTTGCCTGGACCTCCCACCCCCGGTTCCCCCCCCCGCTCCCCCCCGGTGCCCCCCCGGTTCCCCGAGCCCCCCCCCGATCCCGTGCCCCCCCCCGCAGGCGGTTGCTGATCGAGGACCTGGAGGCGCGGATCGCGCTGATGCCGCTGCTGCAGGCCGAGGCTGACCGCAGGTAGGGCAGCACCGGGGGGGGTCCCGGGGGGGAGGGTTGAGGGGTGGGGGGGGTGGCTCCGGTGTGGCCTCCCCCCCCCGGGCACGGCCGTCGCCTCTCTTGCAGGACCCTCCGTATGCTGCGGCAGAACCTGGACGAGGAGGCCAAAATCATGAAGGACGTTCCCGGCTGGAAGGTTCGGCACCGGGGGGGACGGGGGGGGGGGGGCAGCGCTGGGGCTGTGCCCCGGGGTGGGGGGGTCCTGGGGTCCCCTTGGGATGGGCACAGCAGTGACATAAATTTTGGGGGGGGGGGGGGGGCACCGGTTTTCCCCAAGGTGGCTGCTTGTGGGGCTTCGGTGCGGGCTCTGCCCCCATGCTCTGTCCCCTCCCCGCTGTCCCCCCATGTCCCCGCGCCCCCCCCCCCCCCCCCCCCCCCCCCGGTGTCCCCCCGCGCCCCCCTCCCCGCGCTCTCTCCCCTCCCAGGTCGGGGAATCCGTGTTCCACACCGACCGCTGGGTGCCGCCGACGCTGGACGAGCTGTACTACCTGCGCTCCCCCGCCGAGATGGAAGCCGAGAAGTTCGGGCTGCAGTGCTACGTCTGAGCCCCCCCCCCCCCCCCCCACACACACCCCCCCGCCACCTGGGGGGGTCCTCTCTGCCCCCCGGGGGTCCTCTCTGCCCCCCGGGGGTCCCCGTCCTCAAACACCCCGCATTAAACCCGTGTGGATATGCGGCCGTTCCTGTGTCACCATCAATTCTTTACCCCCCCCCCCCCCCATCGGAAATCTCACCCCGTTTATGGGGTGCTCGTTCCTCGTGCTGCCCCACAGCACCCAGAGGGGCCGGTGCGGGGCGGTGTCGGGGCGCCGGTGCCCATCTCCCATCCTGGGGGCGCTGAGCGGTGCTGGGAGCAGGGCAGGGGCTGCAGCCCCCCGAAACGTGCTGGGGGGGGGGGGGGGGCGGGTACCAGCAGCGCCCCCGTCCCCAAGGCCCGCACGTCGGGGACTTGTCCTCGGTGTCATGGTTGGGGTTTGGGAGTCGGGTGGCCCTGAGGGTCCTGAGCTCGCCCTCTGGGACCTGAGGGTCCTGAGCTTGTCGCCCTTTGTGCTCGCCGGTGCAGCATCCGCAGGGGGAATGGGGTTAAACCCCCCGCTTTGGGGTTTTTGCTGCTTCCCATCACTTGATAGAGGGAAAGGGGGGGGGGTGTTGCGGGGGATTTGGGGTGTCCCCATCACCGCCACTGCCTGCAGAGCTCGGGGGGGGGGGCGGTCCTGCTGCTCCCCCCCCCCCCTCCCCCAAGCACCGCCCGCGGGGGCTCGGGGGCTGCTCCCGGCGGAGGGGGGTGGGGGGGAGCCCGGGTGGGGCGGGGGCAACCGGAGCCGCCTCCCCCGGGCGGCACCGCGCAGCTCCGGGGGGGCCGCGCCGCTGCCACCGCTCCCGCAGGGCTCCGCCGGTGCCCCCGGTCCCGGTATGAGCTCCACGCCCGGCCCCTCCCGGGAGCCCCCCCGGTATCTCAGGTGAGTCCCAGCCGGTCCCGCGGTGCCCCCCCCGCACCGCCACCGGCCGGTCCCGGAGAGGTTTTGGGGGGGGGGTCGGGGCGTTACGGGAGTGCAGCCGGGCCGGTGCCCATCACCGTGCCGCCGGACCCTGCCCGGTGGTGCTGAGCCCCCAGCCCCACCGGGACGCGCTGCGGGGCGGCCGCAGCCCCCGGCGTGCCCCCACCGGGCGGGGAGCAGCCCCCGGAGCTACCGGGACCCCCCCCCCCCCAACCCCCCTGGGGCTGGTCCCAGGGGATGCGAGCGGGGCCCCGGGTGGGCTCCGGTGCTCTGCCCCCCCCCCCCCCCCAGCTCAGGGATGCTGAAGGTGGCGGTGTGGGGGGTCGCCCCCCCCCTCCCCCTCCCCCCGGCTGCTCGGAGACCCCCCCCCCCCCCGGGAATCCTCCGGTCCCCTCCGGTGCTCCCGAACCTCTCCGGGTGGGGACGCGGCACTTCGGGGCCCCCCCGCGTGTCCCCCCCCGGGGGCACCCAGGGGTGATGTCGGCCCGGCCCCGACCCCCCCCCCCCCCCCCCAGCCCCTCCGAGCCGCGGGGGCCGGTACCCAAACGCCGCGGTTGCCAAAGCAACTGCATCCCGGGTCGCCATGGCTGCGGCACGGAGGGCTCCGGCAGCCGCGGCCCCGAAACGGGGGGCCCCGGGGGGGGGGGGGGGGCGAACGGGGACCCCCCCGATGGGACGGAGGCTGGGGTACGGGGTGGGGATGCGGATTCGGGGCGCAGAGCCCCGGGGTGAAGCCGCTGCCCCGCAGGGTTCCAGGGGGAGCGGGCAGGGAGGTGACGCCGGGGGGATGCTCTCGTCCATCCTCTCCCTCCTGCTCCCCCCCCCGCCGACAAGGCTTTGTCCTCCCCCCAGTTCTTGGAGGCTGGGTTAAACTGGGCCGGACTGGGTTTTGCTGGGTGTCTGAGCAGGGGCTCAGAGCCGCGTTTGCACCCCCAGGACATCCCTGTGGGGATCCTACGGGTCCCATAGGGAAGGCAAAGTGCAGAGCTGGGAGGGGGGCGCTTGGGGGGGGCGCAGCTCCCAGCTGGGCGCTGCTCCAGGGACACGGCGGCCCAGTGATGTCCCCCCCCCACCCCGGGGACGATGCAAGGACACCGGGACCGAGCCTGGGCCGGGGCCCAGGTTTCTCTGCCAGCAGCAATTACGGGCAATGTTCTCCCCTGGATCCCGAGCGGGGATTTTTGTCAGAATCGCGCCTTTTGTTCGGGGAGCGACAACACAGCTGCGGTGGGGCCAGCCCCCAGCTGCTGCTGCCAACGCGGGGGGGGGGGGTTTACCCCGGGGCTGGATCCGTCCCGTGTTCCCGTCCCCCCCCCCCCCCCCAGTTTGCCCACAGGACCCTGCCGTGGGACTGGGGCCGGGCTGGGACTCACTAGAGGGCACCAAAGGATTGGGAACTGGGATGGGACGGGATGGGATGGGATGGGGTTGGACTGGATGGCCAGCACCTGGGGACCTGTGGGATCTGCCAGGGTATTCAGGGGGTGCGTGGGGGGTCAGTGGGGTCAGCCAGCACATCAGGGGTCAATGGGATCTCTCAGGATGCCAGGCAATGGGGTCTGTGGGGTCTGCTAGAATGGCCATGGCATGTCACATCTATGGGGTCTTGCAGAGGGTCCAGGGGATGGCATGGTACAGGATCTGCTGGGACACGGGGTCTGTGGGGTCAGCCTGGGCTGCGTGAGGCCCCCCTGCAGCCAGGTACCCCCCAGGACCCCGTCCCTGTCCCCCTCCAGCTCCCGGGACCGGTAGCACCACACCGGTGTCCCCTCCCACGACCGGGACCGAGTGAGGTGTGCACCCCAAAATCGGGGCCCCGGGTCCCATTGCAGACCTGCTTACACCTGACACCTCTGGAACCCCGTGGTCCTGCAGCACCCATGCGTGCTGGCACCAGCACCGTGCCAGGGCTCCCCTGGGACCACAGTTTTTCATCCCAGAGCCTCGGGGAGCTGATGCTGGCTCCTCCCGGGGGGTCAGATTTCCCCGTCCTTCCCATAACAATCGCGGCGGTGGCGTCCTGGAAGCGGCACATGTTGTTCCCATCCGCGGCGCAGGTGAGCCAACAGATGTGAGCAATTATTGTCCGATCCCGAGGCTCCCTGGCCCTGCCAGCTCCCGGGCTCGGCAGCGGGTGAACAACCGCAGCATTGTTCAGCTTTATGTAACAGCACGAGCCCGGCGAGCCCGGGGACGCTGCCAGGGCCGTGCCTCGCACGAAAGGCGGCCGCGACCCCGCGCTGCGCCTCTGCCAGCGCTGCCTGCCCCGGAGCTGGGTGCACTGAGAGCCCAGGACTCTCTTTTCATGCTCACCTGGTCCCCAATTCACCTCCAAGCCACGCGTGTCCCCTGCCCTGACCCGCTGGTGGGTGTCCCCAGGGGACGCCCGTGCCCCTGGGGATGGAGCGGGGTCCCCAGGGGCTCGGTGAGCGTCCCAGGGACGTCCCCGTCCTCACCGCTGCCCAATTCCCCGCAGCAAGGCAGAGGCAGAGGCCATCGAGAAGGAGCTGCTGGAGGATTACCGCTTCGGGCGGCAGCAGCTGATCGAGATCTGGGGACACGCCTGTGCCATGGCTGTGACCAAGGTGAGGGGGCTGCCAGGGCTGGGGACACCCTGCCAGGGACAGGGGCTTCACTGCCAGCTGCTCTGCTGGCCCTGTCCTGTCCCGTCCCATCCCATCCCATCCCATCCCACCCCAGGGAAGGTGCCTCCAAGGGAGGTGCTGAGCCCTTCCCATGGTGCTGGCACTGCTGGGCACCGCCTGCCCTCGCTGCGTGCAGGCAGGAGGGTGCTGGGGGGCAGCCGGGGGGGCTCCCCGTGCCCTGGCACTGCTCTTGCTGAGAGCCTGGATGCTCGAGCTGGGTGTGAGGAGGAGGAGAAGGCCGTGATGATCTGGGCAGTGGAGGTGCAGCACCAAGGGCAGCTTCGTGCCTCGCCAGGGCGGCGAGCTCCGCTGCCTGGCTCAGCTTTTCCATTTGAGGCGTCGGGGCCGCTCTCTGCCCTCCCTTGTTTAAGGGCACAGACTTCACCAGAGGAGCAGAAATATTTGGGTGTCGGAGCCTCGGCGCAGCCCGTGGTCAGCGGGGCTGGCCCGGCCCCACGCCTCTCCCCTGGGGCACCCACAGGTCGCAACATCCCCAGCTCCACCGCGAGCATCCTCCTTGTGGGGCTGAGCATCCTCCTCCTCACGGGTACGACGAGGGGAAAGCATCCCCCGACGCCAGCTTGGGCATCCCCAGGGACCCCCAGCATCATCTCCTCCCCGGGCTCCCCCCAGCGCATCCCCAGGAGCCCCAAGGCAGCTGGAAGTGCAGTTGGGGCCACAGCCAAAGGCAGGGCCAGGGCTGGGCAAGTGGGGCTTTGTCCAGCGCAGCAGCAGCTGCGAACTGGCCGTGCCGCTCGGGGCTCCGGTGTTTGGATTGAACCGGGAGCCAGGCTCGGCAAGCAGGAAAAAATCTGTCAATGGATAAACAGAGCCTCCCTGGGCAGGCTGCTGGTATGTGGAGCGCCGCCGCCTCCCAGCAGGCTGGCGGGGAGCCCCGTCCCACTGCGGGCACCATCCCCATCCCACCATGGGCACCATCCCCATCCCGTTGTGGGAATCATCTCTATCCGACCATGGCACCATCCCCATCCCACCACCTGCACCATCCCGTTAAGGGAATCATCTTTCCAACCACGGCACCATCCCCATCCCACCACGGTCACCGTCCCCGTCCCACCACTTGCCTTTTTCCACCCAAGCCCTGCTCCCCCTTCCCCTGTTCCCTGCCACCTCCCCGGCACCGGGTGCCATCCCAGGGCCACCCCCGGGGACTGGATGCCACGGTGCCACCCTCCGCTCCTCTCGCCCAGGCCTTCCCGCTGCCGTCCCTCCCGCGGAAGCAGCCCACGGTGCTGGTGGTGTGCGGCCCGGCGCAGAACGGTGCCATCGGGCTGGTGTGCGCGCGGCACCTGCGGATCTTTGTAGGTATCTTCCTCCCCTCCTCCTCCTCCTCCTCCTCCTCCCTGAGCGGTTGTGGGCCCCAACGCTGCCTCTCCGCCACGCAGGACTACGAGCCCACCATCTTCTACCCCAAGCGCTCCCCGGACCCCCTGTACCGGGACTTCACCACGCAGTGCGAGAAGATGGACATCCCCTTCCTCTCCTACCTCCCCACCGAGGTGAGCCCCCAGCAGGAGCTGCCCCCGCTCGCTGCCTTATGTGCTTCACGTTATTAGCATTATTTTTATTGTTGCTATTTCCCCCGCTGGCTCTGCTGGGAGCCCGGGGATGCCATGAAAAACAGCGGGCGGCCGCCGCGCCCCGCCGCCGGCCCTGCCTCCCCGAGCCCCCGGCTCTGTTGTTGTTGGAAGCGCCGGCCTCCCTCGGAGGAATGTGACCTGAAATCGCTGTCCTGGCCGGGCTGCGCGCTGCGTTTCCAGCCCGTTGCATCCCCCTCCCTTTAGCTGGGGGGGAGATTTTTTATTTTTATTTTTATTTTTTTTGCACCAGTCGCTGCGCACATCCAGTGATGGAGGGGAAAGGGATGCCCCCGTTGGCACCATTCCTATGCTCCAGGGGTGGGTGGGGGGTTTGGGGGCCCCCTCAGCTGCCCACTGTCTGTCCCCCCCCCCCCCAGGTGCAGCTGATCAACGATGCCTACAACGCCGTGGTGGATGCGGTGCTGGGCGCCGAGGCGGAGCTGGGTGAGGGGAGGGGGCCCTGCGCCGGCATCCTCGCCACCCTGAAGCACGTCCGCATCCCCATCGTCAGCCTGGACGTGCCCTCAGGTGCCTTGCGCTCGGGAGGGGGTCCCCCCAGCCCAGGTTTGTCACCCTGCCCATCCCCGGTGTCACCCCCAGCGCGGGGACAGCCCCGGGGACCCCCCGCTGCCCCCGGCTTGGCAGCGTCCCCGCGGCTTGCCAGGAGCGAGGGCTGGCGGCGGCTCTCTGAGGATGCATTCAGGGCATCTCCAATAAATAACAAACTCCCCGAACTGAGACATGATGTAATTTGAAAACACCCGGGTGTCTGGTGGCCAGGCCTGGAATTGCCATCACACCCCCTCCACCCCCCCTCTCCGCCGCAGCCGCTGCCGGAGGAGCAAACAGAAGCCCTCGACACAGCAGCCGGTGAATCCTCACCAAGAAAAACCCCGCGCCGTGCCAGGGCTGCTCGCAGGGATGCTGCAGAGGCAGGATGAGGCCAGAGCCATGCAGGGCAGTGATGGTGCTGGGTGCTGGGGGGGCTCCGCATCCCCCAACCCCACATCTCTGCCGCCCCACGGCATCCTCCACCAGCGCGCAGGCTCTCTGTCCCCTCGGCCACCCCCTGACCCCCTCCCCGCATCTCTCTTGCCGTGACAGGGTGGGACGTGGAGGCCGGGAGCAGCAGCGGGATCAGCCCCGACGTCCTGGTGTCGCTGACGGCGCCCAAGCAGTGCGCCCGCCGCTTCCTGGGCCGCCAGCACTTCGTGGCCGGCCGCTTCGTGCCCTATGACATGCAGAAGAAGTTCGAGCTCAACCCGCCCGAGTACCCCGGCACAGAGTGCGTGGTGCCCCTGTGAGCCCCGGCAATAAAGCGCTGGCAGCTCCTCGCCGTGCTCAGTGTCTGCCTGGGGACGTGGGACGAGTGTCATTGGGCTCCCACGGGGGGCCGTGGGGTCCCTGGTGCAGCCGCGTTGTCCCCATGGTGTGGCACCGTGATGGGGAAGGACCCGGTCCCTGTCCCAGTCACCCCATTGTGCCAGGCTGAGCAACCCCAGGGTTTAATTAACGGGGAGGGCAGTGATGAGCCAGCACTGGGACTGTCCCCGTGTGTCCCAACAGCTGGGGGAGAGGGTGTCTTCAGCCCCAAAGTGGCACCGGGGACCTGGATCCCCAACAGTGCAGCTCCCAGTGCCGGGAACCCCGTGCCCTACAGCAGCCTGGGTTTTGGGGAGCACATCCTCAGGGACGGGGGCCAGCACGGCTGCGGGGCCAAACCACGGCTGGCCACATTTTGGGGGCAGCGCTGGGCTCCCCGCTCAGCACCTCGCTGGATGCTTCCCTCCTGTGAGCAAGAGCCCGACGGGGCCACGGGTGCCGCGAGCTCCGTGCGGTCTCAGCTTGCTGGCGGGGCGCACACACGTGGCCCAGGTCACGGCGCGGGCGCCCACCGGCCGTGCCCAGGAGCGGCGGTGCCAGGGGAGCGTTGGCACCCCGGCGCCGACCGCATGAGCTCAGAGGAAGGGCTTTCTCGGCTTTTTCCCTTCCCTCCCAGCCGCATTCCCAAGTGCATCCAATTTTAGCAGCTTTGCAAAACAAGCCCTCGAGTTTACCGGGCTGGAGCGGCGAGTGGCAGCGCACGGCCGGCTCGCGGGGAGGGCTCCTTCCCGCTTCCCTCTTGACACCGGGCCAGCCCCAGCGGAGCTGCCGGCCCCGAGTGCCAGGATCCGATTTCTGCTGTCTGCTGGCGCGAGGGGGAAAGCCCTCCTATATAGACCTGCGGGGCGGCCGCGCTCGCAGTCGCGAGTGGAGCGGCTGCAGCGTGGGCAGCCATGGGGGAGCTGCCGCTGGCTCTCCTGGCTCTCGCTGCCCTTCGCTGCGCCGGGGCGCCAGGTAAGATTTCGGCATTTTTTTAACGACATCTCAGGGACCCCTCCAGGAAAACTGCTCATCCCCATCGCCCTGCGGCATGGGGCTGGGGGCTGCCGGCAGCGCTGCGGGGCAGGACGGCAGTGCTGGGGATTGCCAGATGTTTGCTGGGGCCAGATGTTTGTGACAGCAGCTGGGGAATGTCCCTCCTGCATCTGCTTGGAGGATGCTCGGGGCCCCTCTGCCCCCACTCGGGAGCTTTGCCTTCCCCGGGGCTGTGATACCGGAGGGATGGGGACGTGCCCCGTGCTGTGTCCCCACCAGCACTGCCTGATCCAGTGCTGGTGGCCAAACCCGTGTGGGAAATCCCATCTGGAATTGCCGTCAGCCCCCCAGCTCCTCCATGGGGTCCCCCAACCCTGTGTGGGTTCTGCAGGGTGCCAAGGACAGCATCTGTGCGGGGAAGCCGGGAACATCCCCGGTCCTGGGGGAAAATCCATCCACCTTGCAGGGCGCTGCAGGGTTCCCGCTGCCTGGCTGCTCCCTTCCACCCAGCTCTGCTGTGTCCCCTGGGGACAGGGACAGGGGTGGCATTGCTGCTGGCAGGGGGACGCTGTATGTTTGTAGGGTGCCCATGGGTACCCACTGCGTGCTCATGGGGTGCTCCGTGCTGCATGGCAGTGTCTGGGGGGCTCGGACACATCCTGCCCTGTATGATAGACACCCGTGGGACCCATCAGCTCACCACAAACCTCCCTGGGCTGCTCTGGGGACATCGGCTCTTCCATCAGCTCCTTGCCCCACGGGCATCGCTGCACAGCCCTGGGCACCCCGCTTTCTCTCCGGGGATCATCCTTCTGTTCGTCCCACCACCGTGTGCTCATTGCACAGCTGAAACCCTGCTCACCACACCCGGGATCGGGGCAGGGCTGCCCCCAGAAAACCCCGGTGTCCTGGGGTGAACTTCCTGGGGGAGCTGGGGTGGGGGGGACCATGGGCAGCAAGCCCCCCCCCCCCTTCCTGGCTGCTTCCATGCAGTACCTGCGACGCCCAGCTCAGCCTGCCCCGGGGGCTTTGCAGCCCAATTTCCTGCCGTGTCCCAGTTTGGTTGCTGGGGGCTGATCGTGCCGCAGCTCCTCACCCCCCTGTGTCTCCCCCGGGGCAGCGGGGAGCTGGCAGGCAGCATTTGCAGGCAGGCAGCCTGTGCTCCGCCACCACCAAACCATGCCCCGAGCCCAGCACCTGCCCCGTACCCAGCCAGGGATGTCACTCGCAGCGTGACATCGGTGTCCAGGGCTTGGAGAGGGTCCTGGGGATGGGGTGAGCTGGTGCCGGGGGCTTTCACCCTGTGCCTCCCCCAGAGTCCCTGGAGAACGACTCGGAGCCGGGCAAGAGCGGCACACCAGGGAAGCCCTGGAAAGCAGCCCCCAGCCTGGCGGACCTCGACCTGGACACGGCAGGTACGGCCACCCGTCCCTGCGGGGCTGTCCCCGAGCCCCCGCGGGACGCCACACCACTGGGGACCCACGGGACACGGTGCTGCTGGGGACACACAGCTGGAGCCGCACTGGGACACCTCTCCCTTGTAATCCAAAGGGGCTACATGGTGCGGTGTCCTCCAGTGCCAGCCTGCTAGATGACATCTTCCCCTGGGGACAGTGGGGACAGCAGGCTCCCACGGCAGTGTCCCCTGGGGCTCTCGCAGCAGGGATGTGGTGGTCTCCCTGTGCACCCCACGCTTCCCATGCCAGCACCCAGTGCTCTCAAGTCTGTGTGCTTTGGTCCACTTGTCCTCTGCCCTCGCAGCCCACCAGCTGTCCCCACAGAGCTGTCCCCAGGGTGCCCCTTCCCCAGCCCCGGTGGCACCTGGGGACACACCGGTGCTTTTAGGGGCAGAGGCTGCGCCCCAGCCACGTGCTCACGGGCGGCTCTGTCCCAGGTGGAGGGGCCGAGTGGACGTCCTGGTTCAACATCGACCACCCTGGGGGGGACGGGGACTACGAGAGCCTGGAGGCCATTCGCTTCTACTACCGTGGGCGCGTGTGCGAGCGGCCCGTGGCCATCCAGGCCCGCACCACCGAGTGGGAGCTGCCCGAGGACGTGGGTGAAGTCGTGCACTTCAGCCCCAAGAAGGGCTTTCGGTGTGTCAACAAGGAGCAGCCGCAGGGCAAGACCTGCTCCAACTACCACATCCGCTTCCTCTGCCCGCTGGGTGAGTGCCCGTCCCCAGACCCCACTGGCATCTCTTGGGGGGGGGGGTGTCCGTGCCCGCTGTCCCCAGCTAGAGATGGCGAGGGACACCACCCTGGGGGAAATAATAACGATGGAGCTGGGCACGGGTTTGTCCCACGGTGGTGGGTTCCCAAGAGCCTCCCCCTTCACCTACCACCTCTGCCCTCCCAGAGCATATCTACTGGTCGCACTGGTCCTCCTGGAGCCCCTGCTCACGGAGCGCCTGCGGCAGCAGCGGCACCCAGACCCGCCAGCGCCGCTGCGTCAACGCGCAGGTGGTGGCTGCGCTGAAGGAGCTCAAGTGCAAGGGCAAGGCGGTGGAGCGGCGGGCGTGCAGCGCTGGCCCCTGCCCAGGTAGGGACCCCCCCGCGCCCTCTGGCTCCCACCTGCAGCCTCCCCACCCTGTTCCTAAAGAGACGGAGAGGAGACGGCAACGGAGCCAAGCGCCGGCCCTTCCCCGGCCGCAGGAATGTCGGCGCTGGGCTGCAGTCTCCCGTGCTGGATTTGCTGGCGAAGGTTTTTGCGCTTCGCTGTGCTTGCCGGCCGGCTCCGGCCCAGCTCCGAGCCCCCGCGCGGGGGCACGGGCTGTCCCGTGGGGCCGCAGCCGTGCAGCGGCTGCCCCCACGCCGACGCGGCAGCTCCCCGGGCGATGTGCCCCCGCCTGCACATCGTCAGCTTAATTGCAATAACAGAAGCTGCGCTTGTAAAAATAGCTTGGCAGGGGCGTGCAGGGCCGAGCCGGGGGCTGGATGGGGCATGAGCGGCTGGATGGAGACTTGTGGGGTGGGGATCCCATTGTGCCTGTGTCCCCCGTCCTGTGTGCTACAGCTCTGCAGCGTTATCCCCTGCATCATGCACCCTCCTGGGTGGGGGAGCGCGGTGCCCGATGCCCACCCGGCATCTCCCTGCAGAGCCGACATGGACGGAGTGGGGCGCGTGGGGGCCCTGCTCCCGCAGCTGCGGCAGCACCGGGACACGCGTCCGCCGCCGGAGCTGCAAGAACGCCAAGAAGCTGCTGTGCGCCGGGCGCCCCGCCGAGGTGCAGAAGTGCCCCCCCTCGCCCTGCCCAGGTACCTGTCCTTGGGGACACGGGGGCGCTGACCCCACTGGTGGCGGTGGCCCCGGGGTCTCAGCGCCGTGCCGTCCCGCAGCCTGCCCTGAGCACACCCTGCAGGGCACCGTCGTCTCCGCCACCGGTGCAGCGCTGCCCGGTGCCCGCATCTACCTGGAAGGCCGACCGCCGGTGCTGGTGGCCCGCAGTGACACGCGTGGCAGCTTCCACGTGGCTGGGGTGTGTGAGGGCACCGCCGCCAACATCAGCGCCCACCGTGACGGCTTCGTCCCGGGACTGGCACCCATCACCTCCAACGGCTCCGGCGTGTCGGTGGCACACGTGATGCTGCAGAAGCTGGGTGAGCACCACGGCACCGGGGGCTGCACCGTGCGCTCCTCGGGGTCCTGTACCCCAGTGGGTGCATAATGGGGGGGGGTGTAAGGAGTGGGGAGAGGGTCACCACAGCTGGCTGCACCCTCTGGTCCCTTCTCCTGCAGAGAAGCCCTACATGGTGCTGCACCCCAAGCCGAAGGTGCGGGTGGCCGGGCAGGAGGTGACCTTCTGCTGCAAAGCCTCGGGCACCCCCATGCCTAAGAAGTACTACTGGTGAGTGGGTGTGGGCGGGGGGACAGGGGGCCACCCACCGTGTCCCTGCTCACCATGTCCCTGTCCCTGCAGGTACCACAACGGGACGCTGCTGGACAGGAAGGTGCACAAGTACGGCAGCCGCCTGGAGCTGCAGGCGCTGGTGCCGGCGCAGGCTGGCACCTACCACTGCAAGGCCAGCACCGAGGCGGGCGCCATCAGGTCGGCACCGGCGCAGCTCACCGTGCTGGGTGAGTGGGGACGGGGTCTTTGTGGGGAGGGTGGCGGTGCTGGAGCATTGCACCATCCCTGGAAGAGTGGGATGGGCATTTTTAGTGGCATCTCCATGGGATGGGGGTCCCTAAACCTGTCTGTCTCCCCCAGCCCAGGGCCAGCAGAGCTGCAACCCAAAGCCGGAGCCCAGCCTCATCGAGCTGCCCGCCGAGTGCCGGCAGGACGCCAAGGGCTCTCGGTACTACGACGTGGGGCACTGCCCGCCGGCACCGTGCGCCGGCAGCCCGGCTGATGGGAAGCGGTGCGGGGCGGGCGCGCGGCGCTGCTGCGGCGTGCGGCGCATGGAGGTGCGGGAGATCCATTGCGGCGGCTCTGTCCTGCCCATCAAGGTGGTGGCCAAGTGCGGCTGCGGGCCCTGTGCCCAGCCCCGCGTCCTGGTGCAGGGACGGGTGATGGCGGCCGACACCGGCGAGCCCCTGCGCTTCGGGCAGATCTTCCTGGGGAGGAAGAAGATCGGCTTCACTGGCTACCAGGGCTCCTTCACCATCGAGGTGCCGCCGGACACGCAGCGCCTGGTGGCCCGCTTCGTGGACCGGCAGCAACGCTTCGTGGACACCATCAAGGTCCTGCCCTTCAACAGCCGGGGCGGTGCGGTCTACCAGGAGGTCAAGATGATGCGGAAGAAGGAGCCAGTGGAGCTGGATGCCGGCCGGACCAACGCCATCCCTCTGGGTGAGGTGAGCGGCCAGGAGCCCGTTGGGGAGCTCGTCATTCCCGCCGGCGCCTTCCTCCGTCCCTCCGGGGAGGTTTTCAGCGGCACCGTCAAAGCCAGCGTCACCTTCCTGGACCCCAGGGATATCGCCACGGCCGGCGCTGCCTCCAGCGACCTGAGCTTCGCCAACGCTGAGGGGGAGATCGTCCCCCTGCGGACCTACGGCATGTTTGCCGTGGACTTTCGGGAAGGGGATTCGGGTGAGGCGCTGCAGACGGGGCCAGTGGAGGTGCGGATGGACGCGGGGCAGATCTGGATGCCGGAGCACCTGAAGAAGATGAAGCTGTGGTCCTTGAACCCCGAGACCGGCTTGTGGGAGGAGGAGGGCGTCTTCCGCCCGGCCAAGGAGAGGCGCGGGAAGAGGGAGGAGAGGACCTTCCTCGTGGGGAACATGGAGATCCGCGAGCGGCGCCTCTTCAACCTGGACGTGCCAGAGGACCGCCGCTGCTTCGTCAAGGTCAGGGCTTACAGCAACGAGAAGTTCAACCCCTACGAGCAGCTGGAGGGGGTGGTCATCAGCCTCATCAACCTGGAGCCCCAGCCCGGCTTCCCCGCCAACCCGCGGGCCTGGGGCCGCTTCGACAGCGTGGTCACTGGCCCCAACGGCGCCTGCCTGCCCGCCTTCTGCGATGCCCGGCGCCCCGACGCCTACTCGGCGTATCTGACCGCCACGCTGGGCGGTGAGGAGCTGGAGGCCGTGGCCTCCAGCCCCAAGCTCAACCCCAGCGCCGTGGGGGTGTCCCAGCCCTACCTGAACAAGCTGGGCTACCGCCGGCTGGACCACGATGACCCCAGCTTCAAGAAGACGGCCTTCCAGATCAACGTGGCCAAGCCCGACCCCAACAACATCGACGAGACCAACGGCCCCGTCTACCCCTACCGCAGCCTCAGGGAGTGCGAGGAGGCACCGGTGAGCGCCAACCACTTCCGATTCTACCGCGTGGAGGTGGACAAGTACGAGTACAACGTGGTGCCCTTCAAGGAGAGTGACCTGACCTCCTGGACCGGCGACTACCTGGCGTGGTGGCCCAACCCGCAGGAGTTCAGGGCGTGCTTCATCAAGGTGCGGATCGAGGGGCCGCAGGAGTACATGGTGAGGTCCCGCAACGTGGGGGGCAGCCACCCCCGCACCCGGGGGCAGCTCTACGGGCTGCGCGACACCCGCAGCGTGCGGGACGCCCTGCTGGAGAACAGCTCGGGAGCCTGCGTGGAGTTCAAGTGCAGCGGGATGCTCTACGACCAGAGCCTGGTGGACCGCACCTTGGTCTCCATCATCCCCCAGGGCAGCTGCCGCCGCACGGCCGTCAACGGCCTCCTGAGGGACTACCTGGCCCGGCACCCGCCGGTGGCCGACACCGACAACACGGCCGCCTTCACCATGCTGGCGCCGGTTGACCCGCTGGGGCACAACTACGGCATCTACACGGTGACGGACCAGAACCCGCGCCTGGCCAAGGAGATCGCCATCGGCCGCTGCTTTGACGGCACCTCGGATGGCTTCTCAAGGGAGATGAAGTCGGACGCGGGCACCGCTGTCACCTTCACCTGCCAGGAGCGGCCGGCGGGGCGCGAGAGCTTCTTCCAGCGCCTGCTCACTTCGCCGGCCGAGGCACTGGATGAGATCCGGCGCGAGATGGGGGCCGGCGAGATGCGCCGGGCCCCCCCCGAGGTGCTGGACTTTGCCTCCGGCGTGCGAGCCCTGAGCCCCACGCCGACCCGCCGGACCCCCAGCAGCCGGCGGAGGATGGGCCGGACCCGGGCGCAGCAGTGAGCGCCGCAGCGTCCCTGCGCCCCCCCGCCAGCCCTCCACTCTCCCCCTCGCTTTTACCCGCGCTCATTTATAACGACCGATGGGGGGGGGGGGGGGGGATAGGGGGGACGCGGAGGTGCAAAGGGACAAAGGGACACGTCTGGTGGGGACTGTGCTGTGTCCCCCCACCCTGAACAAGGGACACTTTTTCCAAGGGGGAGGCACCCCCGTGTCTGAGCCCAGCTCCCCCCCCCCCCCGGGTGCTGTCCCCTGCCCTCACCCCCAGCCCCGTGCGGGGCAGCTCGTGGTGCTCACCCCTGGCCCCGGCCGCAGGATGCGGCCCCTCGGGGGTTATTTAAAAATAAAGTGAAAAAATGCGGGGGGAGGGGGGGGGAACGCAAACAGGGGAGAGGGCTCATTGGGGAAGGGGTACCGCGTACCGGGGATTGGTGACTGGGTGGCACCTGGGGGTCCTCCTGCCACCACGGGGGCCGGGGGAAGTCTTGGTCCTGGCTAGATGCAGCAGCCCTTTGGGGCAGGATAACGAAATATGGGGTTTCTTTTTGGGGAAAAAAGCAAGGGTTTGGATTAAAAGCCCTTTTCTCCCTCCCACACCAGGTGGTAGAGGCTTGGGTGCAGGCAGCATGCTGGGGACCCCGGGCTCAGACCCCGCAGCTTCCACCCAAGCTCAGCACAGAGCCTGCCTGGGCCTGATCCTGCACCCGACAAACCGGGATCCTTTGCCCTCAGGGTGTGCATTTTGCCCCAAATTCCTTTTCCCCAGGCAAAACCAAAGCCCCTTCTTCCAACCCCCCACCCCCTTCCTTGCCGCCAGCCCCCGCGGGCAGAGCTGGGGCTGCTCAGCGCACGGTGGAGGGGGGGAGGAGATGACGGCAGGATGCGGCCCCGGGCACGCCAACAATTTGTACATTATTTATTATGAAATATACGGTTGTGTTTACACCCACGTGGCTGCTGGGTTTCTCTGGGCTTCCAAGAACTTGGCAACAAGGTTGGGGGACACGGGGACGTTCCCAAACCACCCCCCCCCCCTCCTTGACGTACCCAGGATGGGGTGGGGGATTTTTTTTTGGGGGGCGGGGGGTCCCATCCCATCGCCGTGCTCCACACAGGGCTGGCCCCGTACCCCCTCCCACCACCCCGCACGGTAGCACCGTCCCGGCAGCTCCTGTTTGCCTTGGGCCCGGTTCAGGCAGCTGGCGGTCGTGCAGCGGCATGGGGCGGGGGGGGCCCCATCCAGCCCCGCAGCTGGGGGACGTGGCAGCCGGGGGGGCCCTATCCCGCCCCGTGGCCCCCAGCACATGGGGATGAGCCCAGCTCCATTAAGCGAGGCGGGAGCTGGGGGTCTGTCTGTCCATCCAACATGGGGGGGGTCCTGTATGATGCGGGGGGGGGGGGGGCGGCTCGTGCACGTGGACCCCGCGCTGGGCTGAGGTCCCGTACCCCCCCTCCCAGCCCGGCGGATGCCGTAATGGAACAGGCTCCGTGTCCGGGTCCAAAACATCCCCTCCTGCTCGCAGGACGATGTTTCCCTTTTAAAACACGGTTTGGCCAAATCCAGGCATTTTTTCGCCCTTATACTGGATGCTGCCGCTGGCGAGATCAAAGGGGATGGGGCAGCCAGTGGGGGGGCGGGGGGGACGAGGCGCGTTCGCCAAAACCACTCCTGGGTGCTGCGGCAGCCAAAACCTGTCCCTCTCCTCCTCCTGCCTGGAAAGAAAAATGGTGAGGATGGACGCAACGGGTGGAGGGTGCTGCTGTCGGGGGGGGCACCTGGCCCCCCGCTCCACGTGCCCCCAGAAGGCCAGCTGCGGGTCCCTGTCCCCATTCCTGGGGGGGGGGCTCAGAGCCCTGACCCCATCACAGGGGGACATCGGTGGGTGCTCCCCCAAGAGCATCGCTGGTGGCAGTGTCCCGGGGGGGGGGGGGGGGCAGGATTTTTTTCCACCGTCCGCTCATCTTGGTCGGAGGCAGCTGCTAAGGCAGGGCAGATGGAAGCAGCTCCTGCCATTATTTCGGGCATCGAGGGAAAAAATGGGGTGAAAAATGGCAAAAATTAATGCACACAAAAAGAATGGATGGCTCCCCCAGCTCCCATTCTCCACCAGCAGCTTTGAACCCCCCCAGAAAGCCTCAGGGAGATGTGTCCCATCCTGTCCCCCCTCCACAAGGAGCAGGGCTGGAGGGGGGACTCCCAAATTCTCCCATCCCTCCTTTCCCCACGCCAGCCACCCCACGGAGCACCCCGACGTCCCTACGCTGCCCCGCTCCCACCCTGGGGTGCTGGGGTCCAGGAGATGGGTGCAAAGGGGTGGCCAGGGTGGGACGGGTGCGGGAGGTCCGTGCTGGGTGTCCGGCCCAGCCTCACATTCCCGAGGGCTGGAAACCTGCCCAGGGTCAGGGGTTGGGCTGGGGGCTGCAGCCAAATCCTCCTGCTGCTCCCCCCTCTCCGTGGGGCCGGAGGGTGCGGGACCCTCTGATGCCCCCAGCCCCAGGGACCTGGCAGCTTCCTGGCTGGATCCGCACCCCAGCCGCATTGTGCAGCCCTGAGCTCACCCCAAAGAGCATCATCGAGGACCAAAATAACCCCCCCACCCTGCCCCCCAGAGGTGTCTGGCTTCCAGGAGGTGCTGGGTTTGCAGAAACCCAGGGGGTGCTGGGCGCTGCCGGGCCCTGGTGCTGGAGGGGGGATTCCCCGGGGACCCCGCGCTGCACCCACAGATGGAGCAGGAGGGGGTTACACAATGAAACGGCTTTGGGGTCAAAACCCCAAAGGTCAAAACCCTCAAAGGGCAAAACCCTAAAGATCAAAACCCCAAAGGTCAAAACCCCAAAGGTCAAACCCCAAAGGTCAAACCCCAAAGGTCACCCCCCCCTCCCCAGGCGCAGGTGCAGCGCTGTCCCTGAGTGTGGGACGCCGGCACAGCGAGCGCCCCAGCCCCGTGCAGGATGTGTCCCCGTGGTGCGAAGCGGTGCTCAGCTGGGCTCAGCTGCTTCTCTTTACCTCCAAACCCCGTCCAAGCTGGAGCTGCAAAATGGGGAAGGGAAAAAGAGGAGGGGGAGCAAGCGGGGAGAACGGTGGCTGACCGCTCGTGGGGCGCACGGGCACGTCCTTAGGTGTCACTAATCCCCGCAACAGGGACGGGGATGCTGTTTGCCCCCCCCCCCGGATGGGTGCAGCCCCCCCAGATCTCCATGGGGGTGTCTCCGCAAGCGCTGCTGCTCCCCGCGAGCACGTCCCGGCGCTGGCCGAGAACAAAGGCTGCTCTGAGCACCGGCCACGAGCTGGAAAGCTACTTGGGAAGCAGCTCTCGCTCGCTTTCCTTTTTTTTTTTTTTTTTTTTCCCTGCCTTTTAAATAATGGAAAATATAATGACAGTGCCTAAATTAAAATAATAAAAGAAACCAGCCGAAAAGCCAACCCAAAATAGGAGAGAAACCCACGTTTCAGGCTGAAAGGGAACACGCACAGGCAAGGGATGAAAGGGAAAAGCAGACGTGTGCACGCTGTGCTCGGCCCCGCTCCGAAGCCGCCCCTCACTCCTCCCCGAGTGCGGGCAGCCCCCCCCGGGGCCCCCCTGTTATTTTGCAGCTGTGTCCCCGTGCACCCCATCCCCACCGGCTCCTCTCTTTGCATCACGCTCAGCACCCTCAGGGGACGGATCCTGCCCGGGGAGAGAGAGGGGCACAGAGGCTTCTCCTGCCCCCGATGCGTCCCCGGGGGGGGCAGCGGGGGACACGGGAGGTGCCAGCTCCCCGTCCCTGCTGCCATGGCGGGGCCGGGTCCAGCTGCCGAATTCCTGGCCGTCTGGCCAAGAGGCACTCGCTCCGCTCCTGCCGCTCCCTCCGGACAAGTGGAGGAGGAAAACAAACGGTGCTTGCACTTGGATGGGGGGGGGGAGGGGGTGGGGGGGTGTCCCCGTGCCCCACTCCCCAGCTGGGGACATGGAGGGCTCTTGCCATCCTTCCCCCATGGAAGGGGTCATTCAAAGCCAGGATTTGGGGGAAAATAGCGGGAATTGGTGAGACAGGTGGAGAGGGGATGCCCGCAGCGGGGACCCCGCCACAGGTGCGAGGTGAGACCCCAATTTCTGCCTTGGTCCCGAGGTGAACCCGGCACGGCCCCAGGAGGCAGCGCCTCACGGCACGCATTCCTCTCCCAGTTGCTTTTTAGATATATTTGAAGAGTTACATCTCAATATCTCACTGTTCAAAGCGAGGTGGTTCTGGAAAAAACATCCATTCCCGTTTTTCAAGCTATTTTTGAAACCTTTGGCCTTTGTTCATCCTCAGGATCCAGACCATAAATAATAATAACAACATACTTAAACCCTTTATGATGACAGCTCACCGAATCTGCCAGAGCATTTTAATTCTCCAGATGTTGAAAATCTGACTCAAAACTCGAAGTTCGGTAAATATTTTGTGTGTTTTTCATTTCACAGCCACTGTTTTGTTTTTTTTTTATCACATGAACCAGCGGAAGAAAGACACAAACTGGAGCGGCTATTTCTGGAGCTGGTTGGAGAAAAGGTGAGCTGGGGGGCCGCTGTCTCCCATCTCCTGCATCCCCCATTCCCCCATCCTGCATCCCACATCCCACAGCCCATACGCCGCATCTCGCATCCCGTATCCTATGTCCCACACCCCATATTCTATATCCCACATCCCATATCCTGCATCCTTTATCCCATATCCCCTATCCTACATCCCCTAGCCACTATCCCACATCCCACATCCTGTGTCCCTTATCCCATACCCATAGATCCCACATCCCATATCCACCACTAAATATCCACATCCCATATCCAGCATCCTCCACCCCTTCTCCCATATCCAAAGATCCCATATCCCCATATTGCACACCTCCCATCCCAGATCCCGCAGCCTACATCCTGTATCCATCTGCTGTGTATCCCGTACCCAAGCACCGCATCCCGTACCCCACAACCACCTCCCACAACCCGTACCCCGTATCCACCTCCCTCATCCCGTGCCCCATACCCGCTCCCAGCCCCACAAGGCCACAGGGAGGTTCCCGGTCCCTCCCCTTCACCCCCACCCACCCCAATTCCTCGGGGTGCTTCGAGGGAGCGAAACATCGGCCGCTATTGACTTTGGTCAGGGGACGTTTCCCTTCTTTCCACTGCATTCCGAAAAACGTCAGCAGGAAAAAAAAAAATTAAAAAAAAATAAAAAATAAAAAAAAGCAGGCTTTTAGCACAAGTCCTGGAAAAAGCGAGTTTCGGGTTTCGCCACCACAGAAGCAAACAGGGCGCGTGGCCGCCCTGCCGAAGGCGAGCCAGCGCATGCGGTGGCTGGACCGCGATGCTCTCCTCCTCCCGGGACGGGGGAGCCTCCTCCTGGCTTCGCCAGCCCCCCCCCGCCTCCGTCCCCCCCGCAGCCCTCCTGAACGGCAGCCGAGGGCGTTTTTTTGGACGGGGACGTCCCGTGAAAGGTTGGCGCGGAGCTGCCCTCCACCCCGCGTGCCGGCGGGGACGTCACGGGTCGGATCCTGACCCTGACACACACCCCTGTGCTGGGCGGTTTGGGGTGGGGCGGGCGGGGGGGGGGGCGTTGTGGGGGCACCATGGAGGCTGCAGCCCCCTGCGCTGGGACCCCCAGAGCTGGGGACATCGCCAAGCCCCAGGTACCCCATAACCAGCCTCTGCCCACACTCCAGCAGTTCACATACCCGGTTACTTTATGCCCTGGGTACCCCATATCCCGGGTACCCCGTACCCTAGGTACACCATATCGGGGGGTACCCCATAACGGAGGTACCCTATACCCCCATTTCCCTATACCCCAGGCACCCTGTACCCCAAGTGCCTCGTACCGCGAGTACTTCATACCCCAAGTTTCTCCACACCCCAGGTGCCCCACAATCTCGTTACCCCACACCCCTAATTCTCCTACTTCCATTTGTCCATATCCCAGGCACCCTATACTCTGTGTACCCCACACTTCAGTCCCTCCATATACCAGGTACCCCATATTTCAAGTACACCACACCCCAGTTTCTCCATACCCCACAGTCTGGGTATCCTGTACCCCAGTTACTCCATCTCCATGCACCCCATACCCCAAGTGCCCCATACATCAGTTTTTCCAGACCCCAGGGACCCCCAACCCAAATACCCCACATTGTTTCTCCATACCCCATCCCCCACTTGCCCTGGGGGATTCCCTGCCCTGTATCCCCGGTCCCGCTCACAGAGAGCACGGGGCTCCCCGCACACCCACAGCCCCCCCCAGATCTGCCCCCAACCCTAGGACATGGGACTGGGGCATGGGTGGGGGGGGGTGGGGGGTCCTTGCAGCCCCCATATCCATGGGAAGGCCACCGACCGGCCACCCCGCGCATCCCTCCCACGTGCCCTTCCATGTGCTGCGCTTGCAAAACCCGCAGGATTTCCTGGAAAGTCCCGTTATTGGAGAAACGAAACTAGGGCCTGAAGGTCCCTCCCAGCGCGCTCGGGTGGGCGCTGGCAGTGCAGCGCGGCGCGGGCAGGATGGAGGGCTGCTGCCTGCGCTGCTGCCTCTGGCACAGGCAGTCCTGGAGGATGTGCGTGGCCCTGGCCATCGGGGTGGCCGTGGTGGTCCTGGTGACAGCCCTCCCCTCCTTGCAGAAGCCGCCGGGGGGCTCGGAGGGGCTGGAGCAGCTGGGGACGGCGCAGCGGGAGCTGCAGGCGCAGGTGGCCGCGCTGGGGCAGGCGCTGGCCGTCACCAACCGGTCCCTCGCCGAGGCGCTGGCTGTCACCTACAGGTCCCTCACCGAGGCGCTGGGCGTCACCACCAGGTCCCTCGCCGAGATGCGGGGGCAGTGGGAGAGCTGCAGAAACGAGCTGGTAGGTGGCGGGGTAAGGGGTGGGGGTGGGGGTGGTATCCCTTACTGGGACCCCCCCCCCCCGGCCCAGGGGTGCGTGGTTTGCTTTGCGCTGCTCCCAGCCTGGGGAGGGGAAGAGCTGGTGCCTGAGGCTGTGTCCCCTGTCCCTTTCTGTCCGTGCACTCAGGACGCGCTGAAGAGCACCGTCTCGGAGCTGAGACAGCATTTAGCCCAGCTGCAGCACCACAGGGACGAGCAGGAGGCCAGCGTGGTGCAGCTGCAAGGTGAGCAGCGGGGACACCCCTGTCCCTGCCCCCTGCGACACCTTGGTTCCTGCCCCCCCCCCCCCAGCCACCCTGCTCCCTGACCCCCACACGCTGTCACCCCCCTTTAGAGGACAACAGGGAGCTCAAGGAGAGGCTGGAACGGCAACAGCATCAGCTGAAGGAGGCGCAGACGAGCAGGTGAGACCCCCGCTCCCCCCGCTCCCCCCGTGGCGGCCCCAGTCCCGTGCGCTGTCACCAACTCTCGCTGTCCCCCCCAGGAGCAACCTCCAGTCGCAGATCTGGAACGCACTGTCAGAGATCCAGTCCATACGGAGCTGGCATTCGAGTGGGACCAGCGTGACGTTCCCTGGCGTGGCCGTGCCCCTCGTCCTCCTGGCTCTGCTCTTCGCAGGGACGCTGCTGCTTTGAGCACGGAGCTGGGAGAATATGGACCTGGCTTGTCGCCGTCCCCTTCTGCCCCCACGGGGCAAGGAGGGACGGTTCCCATCCTGCTGGGATGGGGCTGGTGCTGGCAGCTCACGCAGTGCCTGGGTTGGGAGCTCCCACCATGAGGACGTCGCGTGGGGACATCCTGGGGGGACATTCTGCAAAATGCTGGCCCCTGTGCTATGGCCAGGGCGAGACGGGGATGGGGCAAAGGCAGGGGACAGAGACCTGGCACTGCCCCGGGGCTGCCTATAAGCAAGGGGTTTGCAGGTACTGCGCAGTTAGGTGGGTTTGAACCATTTTCCAATAAAACTGCATGAAAACCCAAAGTGTTTTGTTGCTCCAGCATCAGGACAGCCCCCCCAGCATGGCTTGGGTTTGTCCCGGCCGATTTTACCCACGGCCGGGGCCGAGCATCCTCCCACGCGCTGCACAAACCAAGCCTGCTATGGGCTGTGACCTGCAAGAAACCACAGCCCAAAGCGGCGCTGGGCGAGAAAACCCACAGGCAGCACCCAGAGCAACCCGGGCACACCCCGGGCAGCCACGAACGTCCCCGTCCCCCTCCCCAGCATGGACCCCGCGGTGCCCAAAGCCACGCTGAAGGTGCTGGGGCTGTGCGTGGCGCTGCTGGTGCTGGTGGCGGCGGTGACAGTCTCGGTGGCCGTGCTGCTGTGGCGCTCGGAGGCTCTGGGGATGCTGCGGGGCTGCCGGGAGCGGGCGGCCAACGAGAGCCGGGTGCTGGAGCTGCGCCTGGCCGAGCTGGAGCAGGATCGTGCCCGGCTGCAGCGCGCCGCAGCCGAGAGCGCGCGGGCAGAGGATGCTCGGCGCCGGGAGCTGGCCCAAGCACGCGAGGAGGGCGAGAAGCTCAATTCCAGCTTGGCGTCCTGCCGGGAGCGGGCGGTAGGTGCTGCGGGGATGGGGACAGAGGGGTTCCCGGCCCCTCAGACCCCGCTATGGGGCTGCATGCCTGTGGGGAGAGCAACGCTGCCCAGAAAGTTTGGGGAGGTGGCTCCTGGGGCGGCGCAATGGCCAAGACCGTGTCAATGCTCCATCTCTGGGGGGATTGGGGGCAGGCTCATGGAAAATCCCAGCAGCAGTTGGGGTGTGGAAAGCCCCCCTCCAGTTCCTTGTGCCTGGCTGGGGGGGCGGCTATTCTTAGCAGCGCCCAAACCGAGGCACTCCACACGTATAATTAACCCATCCCAAAGCAGCCGCGGAGGCTGGAGGCCGGTGCGGATCTGCCTCTCCTCTTCTCTCCTCTCCTCTCCTCCAAGGTATTTTTAGCTGTGGACCCAGCTGGGAAAGGGCCTGGCCCCAGCGCTGCGGCCACGGCCGGAGGAAGAGCGGGGCCCACCTCCCCTCCGCCATCCGGCCGAACAATGGCCTGGAGGGGCTGGAAAAGTGCTCCGGCATCCCGGGGCTGGCGCCGGCCGTGGGGACCCGGCTGGGGCGAGCTCATGGAGAGCGGGAGCCCCCAGCCCCCACGAGGCATCCATAGGGGCTGAGCAGGTTGGGGCTCCCGCTGTGCCCCCCATGCATCCTCACCAAGTCTGGGCTCAGGCTGTCCTTTTGGTCCAAGGGGAGAGTTTTTTTTTTTCCCCAAAACCACATCCCTACCTCTTGGAGAAACCTTCCCAGCGTGACAAGGGGGACATAAAGTCACCAGGAGCACGGGGGTTGCTCTGGGGACACCGGTGAGGACAGGCAGCCCTCCAGCAGCAGTTGAGGAGCTGGGACGATGCTGCCCCCCCGTTCCCACGCCGCGGTGTCCCCTCTCCCCAGGCCAGGCTGGAGGCCAACGCGACGGCGCTGCGGGACGAGGCGCTGGCGCTGCGGCGCGAGCGGGCTGAGCTGGCCCGCAGGAACGCGGCTCTGCAAGGTGCGTCCGTCTGTCCGTCCCCTGGGACCCCAGCCTGGGCTGGTGACTCAGCCATGCACGCCCTGGGGGGCGATGCCCCGGCCGGGTGGCTCAGGTTTTGGGGTGCCCCTTCGCCCCGCAGAGGAGCTGGCACAGGGCGCAGAGCAGGCGAAGGGGCTGCGGCAGCGGCTGGAGGAGGCGGAGGAGCAGCGGCGAGCGCTGCGGGCACGCGGGGAGAAGTGTGAGGCTCGGCAGAAAGAGCTCGAGAAAACCCTGTGAGGGTCCCATCCCTTTGCTGTGTCCCCCTCTGGGTTCCCCCCAGGGATGCGGTGTCCCCTAACACGGCTCTGCTCTGCCCGCAGGAGGGACTACGCGGCCGAGGCGGAGGCGCTGCGACGGCGGCGGGTGGGGTCCCGCACGGCCAGGCGCAGGTGCCCCCCTTCCCGGTACATTTTGTGGGGGCTGCCCTCCTGCTTTGGAGGGTCGGGGGCTGGACACCTTGGGGAGGGGGCTTCTCCAGCACAACCATTTGTGGGCGCAGCTCTGCACATGCTACCTTTGTCACTGGTGTCCCCACTCACTCGTGGCTGTCCCCTCTCTTGCAGGAAGGGCTGAAGCCCCGCAGCATCCTTCCTGCCCCCCCCTTTTACCAGCACACCGACCGCACTTGGGTACAGCACCGCCACCGCGCCAGCACGGCTGCGGCCCCCCCCTGCACCCACCTGGGCTCAGCCGAAGCGGGGTGCTGGGGGTGCCGGGGCCGAGCCCATCATTCCCAGTCCCACAGCGCCCCTTAGCACTGGGACCCAGCAGCAGCTCAGCCCCGCTGCGCGGGGCAGCATCAGAGCGGAGCCGTCGCAGCAAGACCACCGGCGCTGCCCTCGCCCGCGTCCCACCGCATCGCGGGCACACAGGGACCGGGCTCGGGCAGTTTCGGGTGCTGGAAGCCTTTGCTGGCCACCACCTGCTTGTCGCAGCTGATTTATTGGAACAGGTTCATGTCCTGAGGTTATCCAAAAGGATTTATTAATCATTAACTCTATCCGTGGATTAAACAGAAGTGGTGGTCAAGCACCTGCTATGGTTAACCTGCAGCCAACCCCCCTCCTGCTTACTACACACCTAAGGATTAAGCCAGCGTCACGTGTACAAAATAATGCTAAAGCTTGACGTGTATAACATATTCCTCAAGCTTGGTCCATAAACATGCCATATGTACAGAGACGTCGCTTACCTCGCTGCAAGCACCAGACGCAGGGTCAGGGCTCTCGGCCTCGAGCACCAGCCCTGCGCAGGGGGATTTGGCACAGCGGGGGGGCTCCGCACACCCCAGTGCCTGCAGACACCCCTAGCGTGAAGCCGTTGACCTGCAGCCAAAGCATGGCATGGCTTTGGGGTGTGCACAAGTCAGGCAACTCCAATTAGGCCTGCTAATCAGCAGCACCCCAAGTGTGGGCGGCAGGAGGCAGAGGGAGGGTGCCCGGCATCCCCGGGCACCCCCAAGGGGGCTGGCAGGGGCTGCAGGGCCGAGCTGGAGGGGGTGGGAGGGTGGGGGGACAGGGATGAGCAGCTGCTGCCGTTTCGCAGCCACTTCCCAGCTCCTTTGATCTTCTCTAAAGACGGTTTCCAGGAAAGTTGCCGATTTTCCTGCCGCTGCCACAGCGATATCCTGTGCAGAGGGCAGGGCGGCTGTGAGAGGCCGAGCGCAGGCATCCGGCCCCCCCCCGCCAAGCCCGGAGGGGGGGAATCGCCCCCAGCGACCCCCATGGTGGGCAGCCAGGCAAAGCTGAGACAAAGGGGGGGGCTGCAATAGGGTCCCAAACCCAGCGGTCCCCAAGCGCGGTCCCACACCCAATGGTTCGGGATGGGCAGGACCCGTTCCCATGGCCCGACCTCGATGCAGCGCCAGCCCTTGGCACAGGAAGGATTAATTATAGACGGGCGGCTAATTGGAAAATGGGACAAAGAGGCAGGGTGTGCACATGGCAGGGGGACTGAGCCGCCCGGGGATGCCCCATGGGGATGCCCAGGCCCCCCAGTGGATTCAGGGAGCCCTCGGGAACCACGAGCATCCCATCGGCAAAGGCAGCGCCGCACCGGGGTCCGGAGCCAGCAGCGGGGTCAGGGGCCAGCGGAGCCCAGACAGCGTCCCCACGGCGGGGCCGGGTGCCGGGGGGGGAGTGGAGGGGGTGACTCACCGTTATTTGCAGCTCAGGAAGGAAACGCAGTAGCTGAGAATGGATTTGGGACCGACACCGTCCCCAGCACCGCAGACACTCGCGGGCCCCAGGGAGCGTGGCGCAGCGAGAAGGCAGGAAACAGCGAGCGGCTCAGCCGCGGCGGGGTCAGCGCCAGCACCTCAGCACCCCCCCTGCTGAGCCCCCCCCCCGCCCCTGTTCCGGGCATCCTGCGGCGCCGGCTGGGGAAGGGCACCACGGAGCGGGGACGGGGACGCACGCGGTGGTTGGGATCTGAACGTGGCCCCGTTCAGCCCAGAGCCGGGATCTGGTCCCGCAGCCCGGCTGTGGTCACTGGTGGAGATGCTCCGTGCCCCAGCCTGTCCCCAAGCTGGACTTCGTGTCCCCTCCGGGCTCACCGCTCTGCCCAGGGGACCCCAAACCTGCAGCGGGACAGGAGAGGTGGCTGCAGACCCTCACCCCCATGGCACAGGATGGCAAAGCCCCTGAGGGCCCATCCTGCACGTGCTTGGCATCCTCAGCAGCCCTGCGGATCGGTGCTGACGCAGGCAACGGGGTCGAGGCCACCTTCAATGCTCTCCGTGGGCCAGAGCACCCACCCTGGCCTCTGGGCTCCCAGCACCGTCCCTCAGCATCCCTCAGCCGGCCGCATCCTTCCCCCAACTGGCTGGAGCACCGGTCCCTGCGTGCTGCAGCTCCCGGCAGCGACACGAGCACCGGCGGGGGGGGTTCCTCCTCCATCCCCCCCTGGCTGCACCCACCCTCACCCATTCCACCCACCCCAGCACCCTCCGGTGCCCGCGGCCGTCGCCGCACGGAGCCGATTTCCTCGCGTGCGGGGTGAGGCTGGGGAGTGGGTCCCAGGGGAGAGCCGATCCCCAGCATCGGCACCGGGGGGGGGGGAGCGTGGGGGGGGAGCGGCTGCGCTTCGCCCCCCGTCTGTCAGCAGCCGGGAACAATAGCCCTCCTGCAAACAGAAGCTGCACTGTGATAACCCGGCAAGTCCGAGGCATCCGGAGAGGCAGGAAGGAGCCCAGCAGAAGGAAATATTAAATAGAGCGATATAAACACGGCCCGGTGAGCAAGCTCCACCCCGGCGCGGCCCCATTGAAAGGGGCTGCCGTGGGGTGGGGTGAGCAGAG
Organism: Cygnus olor; assembly: GCF_009769625.2. NCBI lineage: Eukaryota > Metazoa > Chordata > Aves > Anseriformes > Anatidae > Cygnus > Cygnus olor. The sequence continues at coordinate 1,256,610 of NC_049194.1, read as the reverse complement.
CAAGGGGGAGCATGGAGAAGAGCAGCTACGCCATGGCCAAGTTCGGCTTGGAGGCCAAGGAGGCGATGCCCAAGCGGGACTGCGGCTTCTACATGAAGTACGTCTTCCTCTTCACGTCCCTCATCCAGTTCCTCATCATCCTGGGGCTGGTGCTCTTCATGGTGTACGGCAACGCGCACGCGGGCACCGACACGCACCTCCGGCTGCTGGAGGAGCAGATGCAGGACCGCTACAACAAGATCATCACCCTCAGCGGGAGGAACGCCAACCTGACCCGCACCCTCAACAACACCCTGAAGGAGAAGCAGGGGCTGCAGGGCACGCTGCAGAAGGTGCAGCGCGAGCTGGACAAGTGCAACAGCAGCCAGCTCCCCAACGCCACCCCCAAGGTGAGAGCCGGGATGGGGGGGGAAAAAAAAGACCCCATTTAACACCTACCCCCCCCCCCAAAGGGATGGATGAGGGGGTGCGGGGGTGGGGGCAGACCCTGCTGATGATGCTGATGTGTCCCCCCCCCCCCAAGCCCTGGAAGCGCCCATCAATGGGATTCCCACCTCCTTGGCCCTGCCGGATGAGGCCCCGGGGGCCACCGCTGCCGAAGTGGGGTGGTGCCGGGGGGGGGGGGGGGGGGGGGGAGGGAGGGGGGGAAGGTGTCCTACAAACTGCGCTGACCCCCTCCCCTTCCTGCCCCCAGCTGCAGGAAATGATGAGGATCATGATCTACCAGAAGATGATGCTGGAGGATTACCACATGACCATCAACCTCATCAATGCCAACTGCAGCGGTAAGGGGGCCCCTACCCACCCGCCCCCACCCTCAGCATCCCACCCCCCCCCCCCCCAGCCCTCCGGGGAATCCCCAGCACCCCCGGGGCACCCCCCCCGAAGCACACCTCTCCCCCGGGGCTGGGCAGGGACATCACCCCACGATGCCACGTGGGGTGGGAGAGGGTGCGGGCGGCGGCGGGGCACCGTGCACCCCCAACCCTCTGCCCCCCCACCCCGTGCAGCCGAAAAGGCGCAGCTGCGGAGCCAGCTGGACAAGACGGCCCTGGCGAGGAAGGAGCTGGAGGACAACTGCGCCAAGACGAGCACGGCGCTGGCCAAGGCCAGCCAGGAGCGCGAGGGCTGCCAGCAGGAGCTGCTCAGCACCCAGACCCTGTGCGACTCCACCAAGTCCCACCTGGAGCTGCTGAAGCGCGAGTGCAGCATTCTGCGCCCGGACATCAGCATCTCCCTCCAGCGCATCAGGGAGACGATAAGCCCCTACGGCTGCAGCTCCGCGCACGAGGAGCTCAGGAGGCTGACGCAGCGCACCGAGGGGCTCTTCCTCCAGCAGCAGGAGCGCGACACCATGTACAGGGAGAAGAGCGCCTGCGACGTGAACCTGCTGCAGTGCCGCTTCAACTGCTCCCGGGAGAAGCAGGAGCTGGAGAAGCGGCTGCAGGAGGCCGACAAGCAGCTGAAGGGCGGCCAGGAGGAGAAGAAGAAGCTGCTGGCGGAGAAGGAGCAGCTCAGCAAGGAGGTGGGGGAGAAGAGCAAAGCCGCCGTGCAAGCCAACTACTTGAAGCAGCGGCTCAGCATCTGCGAGGGCTCCAAGGTGAGGGGGCAGCTGGGGCACGGGGACAGCCCCGGGTGTCTTCCACGGCCGCTTCGGGAGAGTGCGAGGCTGGGCATGCGCAGCCTTCTTTTGCACAGGCACTTCTCAGCCTTGCATTTTTACCCCTGTGTATTCGGACCCGCACTTTCGCCCGTGCACTTTTGCACAGCCACTCCTGCATGTGCATTTTTTTTCAGCCTGGCATTTTTACCCCTACATTTTCAGACCTGCACTTTTGCCCGTGTACTTTTGCCCACGTTTTTCAGCCTTGCATTTTTACCCAAGTTTTCGGACCTGCGCTTTTGCCCGGTCCCGCGGCGCACCCCGGGCAGGGACAAGCCGCGGTGCCACCCTTGGACCCTGCTCCCCAGAGGTGCCGCGAGCACTCGGTGGCCGTGCCGAGCCCGGCACCGGTCCCGTGGCGTGGGGCAGGGCCCTGAGAGCTGGCACCGACGCGCCCACCCTGCCCTCTGCAGCTGGACACCTTCGACATCACAGGCTCGTGGGTGCCGGGGACCCTGGGGGGCAGCGTGCGGCCGGGGCCCTTCGCCAGCCCCAGCTCCTACGCAGATCCTCTGAGGAACCTGGGCATCTTCGGCAGCGCGGGTGAGTCCGTCCCCAAGCCCAACAGCCCCCCGTCACCCCAGGGGGCATCGCCCCCTGCTATGAGGGTCCCCCGCCAGCCTGGCTCAGGCCCCGCTGCTCTCGCCCCACCAGGCAAAAACAGCATGGAGGAGATGCAGCGGTTGGTGCAGAAGATGATGGAGCAGTACATGGCCACGCTGAAGAACCCCAGGTGAGGGGGGGGGTGGGCATGGGATGACCCCCCCCCCCCCACCCCAGGGCCGGGGAGCACAGGGGGCTGAGAGCACAGGGGCCTGATCCTGCTCTCCCTGCAGCGGCTAGCGGCTGAGCAGCGCAGGGTGAGCCGCAGCGAGGGGCTCAAGGACAGGAGCAGGACAAGCCTGGAGCGGCATTTCCCACAGCACCGATGGAAAACTCCAACCAGGAGCGAGCGGGGACCGGGGCCGCATCCCCCTTCTCCCCTTCCCCACCCTCCCCAAGCCCCCACCTCCCCGCACGCTCGGCTCACACGTGCGTGCACGCAGCGCGGTCGGCAGCTGGAAATACAGGCAGCGCTCAGCACCGCTCAGCACCGCCACGGCTTGCCATGCGTGTACTGCGATGCCCAAGGGGGGGGAGAGCTGGAAGGGGGGCATAAAGGCCAGGGCCGGAGGGGGGGGGAGCGGGAACATCCCGTCCCCGCTGCAGATGGGCAGCCCGGCGGAGGAAACGGCAGCCAGGAAGAGCGCGGTCAGGAGGCGGGGGGGCCGTTCCCAGAAGGGGCCGAGCGCTGGCCAAGGCTGCCCCGAAATGATGGGGATGGGACCACAAGGGATGGGGGCGCGAGGGATGGGGACCCCCAGCTTTGGGGGGGGGGGGGGCTGTGGGTTAAGGCGTCCCTTTGGATGGCCACAATCCTCCCCACCACGAAACCCATCCCCGACGGCACACGGCAAACCCCGAGCTTTACCCCGTGGGTAAGCCCTTGGATGCCACAGCCGTGAGCCACCAGCACAGGAGCAAAGCCCAGCCAAGCCCCACCCCCTAAGCCCTGGGGTCCCTGGGGACCCCGGCGTCCCGGCTTTTGTCACGCAGGGTGGTAGGGCCGGGGCGCAGCAGCGCGTGCAGGACGGGCCGAGCCCGGTGATTAATCGCCGCTGCCACGCTCTGATTTATGGCCGTGCTTCCCTCGCCTTCCTGTTTAAAGAGCCTTTCCTGACACCCGGCCTGCCGGGACGCCCCCTCCTGCGCTGCCCGCACGCCACCAGCACCTTGCCGGTGGCACGTAGCACCCTGCGGGCCACCAGAGGGTCCCTGTCCCTAGCCAGCACCCCTGGGGGGTCCCATTTGGGTCCGCCACGCCACACAAAGCCACGCGCTGCAGCCGTCCAGAGGCACGGGGACGCCACCGGGTCCCCCTGTCCCCAGGGTGCAGGGACAGGGTGGGATGGGGGTGACAGCGGGGCTCAGCCCCAGCCACCCCGTGTGGCCCAGCTGGGGAGCGCAGGGACCTGCTCACTGCTACAGGAGCCCCTGGAGCTCCGCCACAAATAACCCTGAAGCCCCAGATGGGGGTGGGAGAAGGACAAGCACCCCCAGGAACCCCCACTTTTAGGGCCCCCCCCAACCCCACCGAGCCCAAAGCAGCCACGGAGCAGGTCGGGGGAGAGCTGGGGGGCACCCAGGCAACAGACTGGGGCTGTGGGGCCATGCTGGGGGCTGGGACCCCCCCAACCACCGCCCTGGGGAAGGCGTTTGGGGTGTCAGGATGGGTCCCGCATCCCACAGGGCCCCGTGCCGTGCTATGGGAAGGAGATGCCCAAGGGTGAAGCCAAGGTTTTTCCATTCCAGACACTCCAGCTCCTTGTTTATCCTCCTGGCCAGGAAACGTGGCCTTTCCCAGCGCCTTTTTTTTTTTTTTTTCCCCCCACAGCTGGGGCTCAGGACATACACCCCCTGCCCCCCCCCCAGCCAGGGAAAGCACAGCGTCCTGGCACTGGGCCACCGAGCCCTGCGGGGACCGCGGCGGGGGGCGCAGGGGGAAGGATGCCAGAAGCAGCCCAAGGCACCACGGTTTAATACCCGCAAGGAGGGGGGGGGGCGCGCCCCGGCGCCCCGTCACTTGCCGACGCAGAAATCCCTGAAGATGATGTCGAGGACGTCCTCGGCGCCCACGTGCCCGGTGATGCGCCCCAGGTGCCGCCGCGCCAGCCGCAGCTGCTCGGCCGCCAGCCCCAGGTCCCGCGCGCGGTGCCGGCCGTAGCGCGCCAGCGCAGCCGCGCAGTCCCCCAGGTGCTGGCTGTGCCGGCTCTGCGTCAGGCTGGGCGAGCCGGCCAGGGGGTCTCCGCACCTGGGGAGGGGGCAAAAAAAAAAACACCCTGGAGCACCCCCTCCTCAAGCTGCCCATACAGGGATGGGGTAAGCGGTGTCGTGTCCCCCCCCTCCCAGAAAAAAAAAAAAAAAACCCATGCGCTTACAGCTGTGCCAACTGCTGCCCCAGCAGCTCCAGCAGGCGGTCGATGCCGTCGCCCGTCTTGCAGGACAGAAGGGTGGCGGGGGGCACTGGGGGTCCCCGGGCGCAGGCGGCACGCAGAGCCCCCGTGTCCCCCCCCAGCAGGTCGGCCTTGTTGAGCACCAGGATGCAGGGGGCGGCGGGGGGCACCAGGGACCCCACGGCAGCCCCCAGCCCCGCCGGCTCGGCGGGCACGGCCGTGGCATCCAGCACGGCCAGCACCAGGTCTGCTCGCTGCAGCCTGCGGGGACGCGGCAGGGCTGGGCACGGGGCCGCATCCTGCCACGTCCCACGTCCCAACCCTGCAGTTAAACAGGGTGGAGGGGGGGGGTGCCCCCCAATCCTGCCTGCACCCCCCCCTCTGACCCCAGCTCACCGGTCCCGCGCGCGGCTGACGCCCTCTCGCTCGACGGGGTCGGTGGCGTCGCGCAGCCCGGCCGTGTCGCTCAGCACCACGGGGTAACCGGTGACGTTGAGGGACACCTCCACCACGTCCCGCGTGGTGCCCGCCACCGGCGACACGATGGCTGCCGGGCGCTGGCCTGGGGGGGGGTGGGAGACGGGGGGCTCAGGGGTGGGGGGGTGACGCCAGGGACCTCCTGCCCGTACAGGCATCATCGGGGATGGGGAGGTGGCTGCTGTTATCGGGGGTGGGGGTTAAAATGTCACCAGCAGCCCCCCCGCGCCCCACTCACACAGCAGGTTGAGCAGGCTGCTCTTGCCCACGTTGGGGGGGCCGGCGATGACTGCGCGGACCCCCCCGCGGAGCAGCTCCCCCCGGCGCCCGTCCTGCAGGTGGGCACCGAGCTCCTGCTCCAGCACCCGCACGGCTGCGTCCACTGCGGGGACAGAACGGGGACGTGTCGGTCGGGGGGGGGGGGGGGGGGGGGGGACACGACAGCGGGGACAGGGTGCTGTGCCCCCCGCCGCCCCTTACCTTGGGACAACACCTCTTCCTCCACGTTGTCATCCTCGCTGAAGTCGATGTAGGCTTCGAGGTGGGCAAGAGCCTGGGGGGCAGCGAGGGGGACGAGGCTCAGCGGGGACGGCCCCCGTGTCCCCAACCCGTTCCGGCCACGCGTCGAGGGAGGAGAACCCAGGCACCCGGACACCCCCCCCCCCCCCCCCCAAACACCCCCTTTTACCTGGGTGAGGGTCTCGCTCCAGCGCTGGTAGAGCCTCCCCAGCTCGCCCTCCATCTGCCGCAGCGCCTGGCGCCGCTGCGCCTCCGTCTCGGCGTGGATGAGGTCCCCGAGCCCCTCGGCGGCCGTCAGGTCCAGCTTCCCGCGGTGGAAGGCTCGCCGCGTGAACTCGCCCGGCTCGGCGGGGCGCAGCCCGGGCAGGCGCCCTGCCACGGGGCCACCGGGTGAGCCCCGAGCTGGGTGAACCCTCCGGGAGCACCCCGGGGTGCAGGACCCGAGGGGATTGGGGACGGGGGCTCTCACCCAGCGCCCGCAGCACGCCGCTCACCACCGCCGGCCCGCCGTGCACGTGCAGCTCGGCGCAGTCCTCGCCCGTGAAGCTCTGGGGGCCTGCGGGGTGCGGGGAGCTCAGGGCACGGCTCGGATGGGCGCCCACAGGGATTTGGGGAGGGGGAGCAGGAGGGAGCCCCCCACCCGCAGCCGAGCTTAGGGTCGGGGAGAAGGGGGCAGCGTTGACCCCACACAGCCCTGATGCCACGGTGCCGGGGACACCAAGAGGGGCTGCGCCGCGCCGTGATGGGCACCCAGACCCCCCCCCACCCTCCCACCCCCTTCCAGGCACCGAGACCCCCGCCGGGCACCCAAAACCCCCACCGAGCACCCAAAACCAGCCAGGCACCCCTCTACCACCCCCCACCTGGGAACCAGACGACGAGGCCTCGGTCCAAGGGCTCGGCGGTGGCGGGGTCTCGGATGCGCCGCAGGGCCAGGACGCGGGGGGGGGGGCAGCTCGGGGCGCCCCGTGAGGCTCCTTAGGGCGCCCCGGCTGCCCGGCCCGCTGGTGCGGATGACGGCGACCCCGCAGCGTCCGTGCCCGGAGGACACGGCGAAGATGGTGTCGCCCCGCGCCGTGCAGCACAGGCGCTGCTGCGCCCACCTGCGGGGGGGGGCCGTAAGTTGGGGGGGGGGGGGCGGTTCCCGTGCACACCCCAAAATGGGGCACAGTGGGTGCAGGGATTTGACGCCCCTCCCCATTCACCTTGCCCCACGTATGGGTGCGCCCCTTCCCCTTGCATCCCCCAGGGGTGCGCCCCCTCGGGACACCCACTGGCCCCTGGGAGCCCCCCCCCATCACCACCCCCAGGGGTGCAGCCCCCCCCCCCCCCCATGCAGACCCACCTCTATGGACACCCCCTCCCCAAACGCACGCCCCATACCTCAGGACCCCCAGCCCTAAGCGTGCCCCCCCTTATGTGCAAACCCCCCCCACGCACCCCCCCTCTCCGTGCAGACCCCCTCCCACGTACCCCCTTCCCCGTGCAGCCCCCCCAACCCCCCCTTCCCCATGCAGCCCCCCCGTGCACCCCCCATGCACCCCCTCCCCTTGCACCCCTCTTCCCCTGCAGACCCCCCCTTCCCCGTGCACCCCCCTGTGCACCCCCCTGTGCACCCCCCCCGCCCGTGCACCCCCCCTCCCCCTGCAGACCCCCCCCCCCGTGCACCCCTCCTCCCGGTACCCCCTCCTCCCGGTACCCCCCCTCCGTGCACCCCCCCCGCCCCCAAGGTGCCCCCACCTCCGTCCCGCCGCGCTCAGCGCCCCGCGCAGCGCCATGAGCCCTCGCCCCCCCCCCCCCAGCGCCCTGCGGCGGCCTCGGCGCGGGAGCCCCGCCGCGCCCGCGAGCGCCACCCGATTGGCTCTTTCAGCTCCGAGGGCGGGCTTTATACCGATATGCCGCTTCTGATTGGGCGGCGGCGGGGAATGACGCGGCGCCGCCTGAAGCCGCGCAGGAGCAGCGCGCTTCCGCCCGGCGTGGGGCACAGCGCAGCGCTGCGGTGGCTGCGGGGGTCCCCCCGGTCCCGCCCCCCCCCCCCCCCCCCCGGTCCCCAGCGGGCCAGCAGCGCTGCCGGGGCTCAGTCCCGTCCCCCCCCAGCCCGGGGGTCCCCCTCGTGGTCTCCCTCCCCCCCCCCCCCCCCGAGCTGGGGGCTGCTGGCAGCCTGCTGGGGCCTGGCCGGGGCTGCAGCGGCGGGGGGGGGGGGGGCACGGGAGGGGGGGGGGCAGGGGATGCAGGAGATGGAGGGGGTGAAGGGGATGCAGGAGGTGAAGGGGATGCAGGGGATGCAGGAGGGACTCAGGATGATGGAGGCAGGGATGCAGGAGGGACACAGGAGCTGCAGGAGGGGCGCAGGAGGATCAAGGCAAGGGTGCAGGAGGGATGCAGGAGGATGCAGGGTGATGGAGGGGATGGAGGAGATGCAGGACGGATGCAGGAGGGACACGAGATGCAGGGGATATGCAGGCGATGCAGGGGATGGAGGGGATGCAGGAGATGCAGAAGGGATTCAGGGTGATGGAGGCAGGGATGCAGGAGGGATGCAGGGGATGGAGGGGATGGAGGAGATGCAGGACGGATGCAGGAGGGACACGAGATGCAGGGGATATGCAGGCGATGCAGGGGATGGAGGGGATGCAGGAGATGCAGAAGGGATTCAGGGTGATGGAGGCAGGGATGCAGGAGGGATGCAGGGGATGGAGGGGATGGAGGAGATGCAGGACGGATGCAGGAGGGACACGAGATGCAGGAGACATGCAGGCGATGCAGGGGATGGAGGGGATGCAGGAGATGCAGGACGGATGCAGGAGGGGCACGAGATGCAGGAGACATGCAGGCGATGCAGGGGATGGAGGGGATGCAGGAGATGCAGAAGGGATTCAGGGTGATGGAGGCAGGGATGCAGGAGGGACACAGGAGATGCAGGAGGGATGCAGGAGATGTAGGAGGGATGCAGGATGATAGAGGCAGGGGTGCAGGAGATGCAGGAAGGATGCAGGATGGTGGAGGCAGGGATGCTGCTGGGATGCAGGAGATGCAGGAGAGATACAGGAGGACACAAGAGGGACGCAGGATGATGGAGGCAGGGATGCAGGAGGACACGGGAGGGATGCAGGAGACGCAGGAGGGAGGCAGGAGTCCCAGGGATGCTGAAACCCATCAGCACCACCCCCGTGCTTTACAAATCCCGCTGGGCCCATCACAGATCCCTCCGACCCCCTCCCCGCGCTCCGTGGGCCAGGAACGCGGGGCCACGAGCCCAACGGAGGGGACACAGCAACGAGGAGCGGCTCCAGCTCCGAGGCTGGGGGGGTCTCAAAACGGGACGGGGACGGTGGCCAGGCCTGGCCCGGGCGAGGCGCCAGCTTGTGAGCCCCAACGGCAGCTGCCGGAGGAGGGGACGGTTCCCGGTGGCACCGCGTCACCGCTGGCACCCGGCGCTGGCCCCAAAATAGCCGCGGGTGTTCAGAGCTGGGGGGGGCGGGGGGGGGGGGCAAGACCTGGCCATGGGGGTCCCCAAGCCTTGATGCCCACACTGCCATGGGGACAGCAGGGTGCCTGGTGGGGCTGCACCAGGACCCCCACCTGGTGACACCCTGGGGGTTTTGGGGGGGTCACTGGGGTTGGTTTGGGGGGGGGGGGGCAGGGGAGGGCTCCCAAATGTCAGTGGGACAGCACGGCCCAGGTTGGGTTCCCTGCGTGCCTCTCCACCCGAAATAACTGGGCCTGGGCACAGTGCCGGGGGGGTGGGTTAGGGGGGGTGGGGGGGGGGCAGGGATGTGGGGCAGCTGGGGGAGGGGGGGGGCGAGGGGCTGAGATGTGGGGCAGGCAGTATGGGGGGGGTAAACAGGAGGGGGGGGCGATGTGGGGGTGCAGGGGGCATCGGGGGGGTGGGGGGGTCAAGCGGGGTGTGGGGGTGCTGGGGACGTGGGGCATCCCGGGGGGGGGGGGGGGGAGGCTGGCAGCAGGGATGCTCCGCACCCTCTCCTCCCCGGGGTGGGGGGGGGGGAGGGTGATGGAGAGGGGGGTGGTGATGGAGAGGGGGGGTGGTGAGGGGGGGGGGGGGGGGAAGGGGGGGGGGTGAAGGGAGGGGTGAGGGGACTCCTGGGTCCCCCGGCTCGGCGCTGGGGGGGCCGTCGTCCAAGCAGGCTGATTCCGGGGGGGCCGGGAGCGCTGCGCTCCGCCGCCTTTGTCCCTCCTCCCGGCCGGGCGCGGCGGCGGCGGCGGCGGCGGCGGCTCGGGCGGCTTCGGGAGGCACCGGCCCCGTGCCCGGAGCCGCGGCGGTCCCCATGCACCGGTCCCCGCCGAGCCCCCGCCGCGCCCGGTGCCCCCCACCATGCCCGAGCCGCCGGCGGCAGCTCAGGAGGGCGAACGGCCCCGGAGGGCCCCGGCCGCCGACGAACGACCGGAGCCGGCGGCCCCCGCTGGCGTCCTGGGTAGGTGGCACCGGGGATGGATGGAGCGGGGGGGGGTGGGGGGGGGGCCACCGGAGGAGAGGGGGGGGGGGGGCACGGAACCGGGAGGAGCCGGCCCCCTGGGGTGGGGGGGGTGGGGGGGCACCGGGCGGCGGGGCCGCTCCCTGCGGCTCAATGCGGCGGGGCCGCTCCTGGGTGGGGGGGGGGGGGGGGCGGGTAGGGCGATGATTTTTGCCCCCCTTTCTCCCATCCCGGGGGGGGGGGTCGTGGTGGTCCCAGCACAGCCCCGTGCTGCCCGCACCCCCCCAGCCTTTCCCCGACCGTTTGGGGTTTGGGATGTATGTGTGCCCCCCCCCCCCCCCCGGGACAGGGTGCGTGCAGGGGGCTGTGCGCCTGAAGATTTATCAATGCCCCCCCCCCCCCAGGGCAGCTCTGTCACCCCCATGCCATGTGTGTCCCCCCCCCCCCGGGGAAGGTCCTTTTGTCCCCCCTTGCCAGGTCTGTGCCCCCCCCCCCCCGATGGGGTCCACGCAGCCCAAGGGCAGCGGGTGCAGGACGAGGGCCTTGCCATCGGGTCCCCAACGTGGGGAGGGGGCTGCAGGAGAACGCGTGCCCCCTCCCCCCCCCCAGCAGGTGACAGCACCGAGGACATGGCCAGGCTGGGACACGGGGCGTCACGGGTGGGAGCGTGACCCACTTTGTGCCCCCCCCCCCCCCCCCCGCAGCAGGCAGGTCCGGCCTCCAAATGACGCCCGCCTCTGCCCCGAGCGGCCGCGGGCTCCGCGGGGTGGCCGGGGAAGGATTTTTGGGTCCCCAGAGCCCTGCGGCTCCGGTGACCTTACCCCAAGGTGAGCGGGTGGCCGCGGGGACAAGCGGGGAGAGAGGGACAGCGGCGGTGTCCCCTCGTCCCCCTGTGCTCGGTGGCTCTGCCGGCGTTGGCACCGGTGGCACCAGGAGGGGACGTGGGGCAGGAGGCAGGGACGGCCCCGTGGCCGGAGGGGGGTCAATGCGGTGTGTCCCCCCCCCCCCCGCCATGGTCAGGGGGACAGGACCTGCGCTCAGGACCCCTCTGCGGCTCCTCCACGTCTCTTCCAGTGACCTTGGGAAGGAAAAGCCCTGCTGCACCCCGAGCAGCTGAGCCCAGCGCTGGGGTCCCCGCGCCCCCAACCCACAGCTCCTCAGGGTCCGTGCCCCGTGCAGGGGGGGCTCACGCCTTGCTGGGGACCTCGTGGTGCAAACCGGGGCGCTGTCGTGGCTTCGCACACGTGGGAGCGCGCATACGCGCGTGCTGGGGTGTGCGTGCGGTGCCCCCCTCCCCGGCCACCCGCTCTCCCAGCTAGGATTACGGCTCCCTTGGCGGGGCGTAAATAATTCAGCCGGCCGAGCTCGCCCTGCCGGTGTCCAGCTGGGGCCTCAGCACCCCCAGCCGAGCAGGATGGGTGCTCATCGCCGTCCGTGCAGGAGCAGAGCAGGGGTCCCGCTCGGGCTGGGGGGTCCCCGTGGCTCTGTATGGGGCAGAGTGCCTGGATGGGGCGGAGCTGGGGGACCCCACGGGGACACCCACGTCCCCACCCGAAGCGGTTCCCCCGGCACCATCCCGGCCCTGCAGCTGTGCCGGCACCCACAATGCCGGGCTTGTGCTCGGCCAGGCTCTGCCTCGCCGCCGCGAGGGCGTTCTCCGCGTACGGGGCGGGCGAGCGCTGCCCCCGGGGTGCTGGATCAGCCCCGCTCCGGGGGCGTCCGGCGAGCCGTGCCGAGCAGCCTGGCGCCGTCCCGCTCTTTCGCCCACGGTGCCGGCACAGGGCGGCCTTTCAGCGCGGCCCCTGCCCACCCGGAGCCACCGGCAGCGGGGGAGATGAGTTTGTCGGGTCTCAGCCGGCGGTGGGGCCCTGCTCTGAATTGGGATGGGGGCCCGGAGCTGGGGCGCATCCGCAGGGACGGAGCAGGTCCGGCATTTCCTGTTTTTTGGGGCCGGCGTGCCCGGTGTGAGCAGGATTTCCTGTGCCCCGGGACCTTCCCAGCCCTGGGGCAGGCTGGCTGTTGCGACATCCCCTGCGCCCTGGCTCAGCAGGGGGAAACTGAGGCACGGAGGCGGCCGGGTGCTGCTGGCGTGCGGGGGGGGGGGGGTGGACCTGATGGCACCATGGGGGCCTCATCCTGCCCTCCCTGCCGGTTTGGGATGCGCCAGGTGCCCGTCCATCCCGAGAGAGGTGATGGGGGCACCGGGCATGGGGACAGCGAACCCCTGCGGCATGGCTACCCCGGAGCAGGACACGGGCTGTGTCCCTACAAAAGCCCCAGCCAGGGGGTGACAAGGGGACCCTGGGGACCGTCCCCAGCCCCGCTCTTCGCAGCGGCACGGGGCCTCCCCAGGTTTCCATGGAGACCGGCTGCTTTTTCGCTCTCCCCATTTTTCCTGCCGTTTTCCATCTTCCGGCGCCGCGGCCCTGCCAGAGCCCGGCCCCGCCGAGGGGCTGCGGGCAGAGGTGAGCACGGGGGGGGGGGTCCAGGGGGGGCACCGGGGATCCCGGCCCTGCCAGGCTGCGCCGCCACCTCCTCCCCGGCAGCTGTCGGGGCTTTTTCAGGCACCCGGAGCTGCCGGAGGAGAAACCTGAGCCGGAGCCGGCGTCACCTCGCTGCGACCCACTGGCACGGCCACCGCTGGGGACACACTGGGGTCCCTGTCCCTTCGTGCGTGCCAGCAGCTGAATCATTGTTGATTCGGGGTCCGGCTCCCAGTGCGGGGCTGCGGGTCAGGGGGGGAGGCCTGGGGGTGCCCGCGGCCGCTCACCCGCTCCGTTCCTCCGGCAGACAAGCTTTTTGGGAAGCGGCTGCTCCAAGCCGGGCGCTACATCATGTCCCACAAAGCCTGGATGAAGACGGTGCCCACGGAGAACTGCGATGTGCTGATGACCTTCCCGGGTAGGGAGATGCGAGGGTTTGGCTTGGGTCTGGAGGGTGAGGAGGGGTCCGATGGCACCTGGACCACAGCCCGGAGCTCCTCGCAGCCCCGTACCCGAGGTGGGGACGCGGGGAGGGATGGGGATGGTGCTGGAGAACACGGGCACACGGACAGGCTGGTGCGACCGGCACCGTGCACCCCCAGACACCACGGACGACCACACGCTGCTCTGGCTGCTGAACCACATCCGCCTCGGCATCCCCGAGCTCATCGTGCAGGTCCGGCACCACAAGCACACCCGCGTCTACGCCTTCTTCGTCACCGCCACCTACGAGAGGTAGGCTCCCGGCCACCTCCCCAGCCCCGGCCGCGTCCCCCCTGTGCCCTCAGCCACGTCCCCAGCCGTGTCCCCGCTCCCTGCAGCCTGCTGCGTGGGGCCGATGAGATCGGGCTGCGGAAGCCGGTGAAAGCTGAGTTCGGCGGGGGCATGCGGAGCTTCTCCTGCGAGGAGGATTACATCTACGAGAACATCGAGAACGAGCTTTACTTCTTCACCTCTCAGGTGGGACACGGAGGGGCGAGGGACAGGGGGCAGGGACGCGGGGACATGGGGCAGGGACACATGGATGTGGGGCAGGGACACAAGTCATCTCCCCCTCCCCAGGTGGAAAAGGGGATTGGAGACCCCCTGGCCCAGCTGGGGACCAGACTAAACACCCCGAAGCTGGGGACAAGAGAGGTCCAAAGGGGACAGGAGAGGGCAGGGGCTGGGGAGGGGATGTGCAGGGAGACACGGGTGTCACAGGAGGGGCGCTGGGGGCCGGGCTCACCCCGCTGCGGTGCCGCAGGAACGGCAAAACATCATCAGGTACTGGCTGGAGAACCTGCGCGCCAAGCAGGGCGAGGCGCTGCACAACATCCACTTCCTCGAGGGGCAGCCCATCAGTGAGTATGGCACGGCACGGCACGGCACGGACCCCCCCCCCCGCAAGCCACCTCCCCACATCCCAACTGTACCACATCTGACCCCCAGAGGGTCCCCAGGGACAGGGTGACAAACAAGGGGACAGCGGGCACGCGGTGCACACCCCGTGCCATGACCAGGGTTGGGCACAGAGCCCCGCTGTGGCACCGTCACCCCAAGCCCATCCTTCCCATTATCCCTGCCCCAAAGCCCGCTGTGCCGGGCCTGGCTGGGGACACACACTGGGGACCTGGGAGGGGGGGGGGGGGGGGGACAGCGGCGTCCCCACGCCTCACCTCCTGCCCCCGCGGCGCAGTCCCGGAGCTGGCGGCCCGCGGCGTCATCCAGCAGGTCTTCCCGCTGCACGAGCAGAGGATCCTCAAGCGGCTCATGAAGTCCTGGGTGCAGGCGATCTGCGAGGCTCAGCCGCTCGGTGAGGCACCGGCAGGGGGTCCTGGGGCTGGGGAGGGGGGGTCCCGGCCCCGCTCACACACACCCCCCCCCCGACCCCTGCAGATGAGATCTGCGACTACTTCGGCGTGAAGATCGCCATGTACTTCGCCTGGCTCGGCTTCTACACCTCGGCCATGGTGTACCCCGCCGTCTTCGGCTCCATCCTCTACACCTTCACCGAGAGCGACCAGGTGCGAGGGGCTGGGAAATGGGGCAAATCCCAGCTTTTTGGGGGCCGGAAGGGGACATTTCCCTCCCCTCCCCTCTCCAGCCTTTCCCTTTGATGCTTTAATGCCCTAATTGCTACGGAGCTGGGAGGCTCCTAATCCCATCAGCTGCTTAACCACATCCCAAGCCCTCAGAGCAGCGGGGTCGGGGCCAGGCGGCTCCCCGGGACCACCGGATGGGGTGGGGGCTGAGCGGGGGTCAGTAGGGACGGGAGGGGACCGACCCCAGTGCGGTGGGTGCCCTCCGCCCCGCAGACCAGCCAGGACATCTGCTGCGTGGTCTTCGCCATCTTCAACGTCATCTGGGCCACGCTCTTCCTGGAGGAGTGGAAGCGCCGCGGGGCCGAGTTCGCCTACAAGTGGGGGACGCTGGACACCCCCGCCGAGTCCATCGAAGAGCCCCGGCCCCAGTTCAGGGTGAGCACTGGGGAGGGGGGGGGGGGGTGTCCCCGTGGAGCTGAGCACCGTCCCTCCGGGTCCTGTGTGTGCGGGGAGGCTCAAGGCACCGGGGCTTGGTGCGGAGAATTGGCACCGTTGTGACATCCGTGGTTGTTCCTGGGGGTCCGGGCTGAGTCCCCCCCAGCCAGCACTGGGATCACATGCTGCCGTCCCCCCCAAAATTAGGGCATTAAGAGAATCAGCCCCGTGACCAGCGCGGAGGAGTTTTACTACCCGCCGTGGAAGCGCCTGCTCTTCCAGTGCCTGGTCAGCCTGCCCGTCTGCCTCGCCTGCCTCTCCTTCGTCTTCCTCGTCATGCTGGGCTGCTTCCAGCTCCAGGTGGGTCCCAGCCCGGGTCCCAGCAGCCGGGGGGCTTCCACCACCCCCCCCACTGACCCCATCCCCATAGGAGTTCGTGCTGAGCATCAAGGAGCTGCCCCGCATCATCCGCTTCCTGCCCAAAATCGTCCTGGCCGTCATCGTCACGACCTGCGACGAGGTTTACAAGAAGATCGCCTACTGGCTGAACGACATGGGTGCGTGGGGGCCGGGGGGAAAGGGGGGGGGCGTCGGGGCTGGGCGTGGGGACCCCCCCCCTGAACTCACCCCCTGGGCTTCGCAGAGAACTACCGCCTGCAGAGTGCCTACGAGAAACACCTCATCATCAAAATCGTCCTGGTAAGGGGGCGGCCCCGGGGGGGGGGGGGACGCGAGGGTCCCGGCGGCCGCCCCGCGCTCACCCTGCCCTCTCTCTCCCGCAGTTTCAGTTTGTAAATTCATACCTAAGTCTTTTCTACATCGGTTTCTACCTCAAAGACATGGAGCGGCTCAAGGAGGTAAGGGGCAGCGCCTGGGGGTGGCGGGGCCAGCGAGGACCCCCCAACTCCCCCGGATGGACAGACGGACGTCCTCGAGCCAGCGGCACCCGCACCCGGCCTCCCCGCGCACCGCTGTCCCCGCATGCCGCGTTACCGCTCACGGTCTCTCTCTGTCTGTCTGTCTGTCCGTCCTTCTGTCCCTTCCACAGCTCCTGCTCATCTTCTCTCTCTCCCAAAGCCTCATGCGTCAGCTCAAAGAGGCTCTCCTCCCCTTCATCTTCCTCCACCTCCACCTCTCCCTCATCTTCTTTAAGGGCCTCCTGGGCTTTTGCTGGAGACTGGGAGTATCCAAAGTAGGAGCGGGGAGGGCGGGGGCCGTGCATGCCACCCCTCACCCCCCCGCGCACCCCAACCCCCGGGGTTCCCGTCCCCACCACGGTGGCACGCACAAGGCCGGCGAGCTCGGTGCCGCTGGGGGGACACCACGTTGGGTGCCCCCCTCCAGCAGCGCGGCCACGGGGAGGAGCGGGGACCCCGTGGCGATGGGGGCGCGGGAGGGGGACACCCGGGAACTGGCCCCCCCCGGGTGACAGCGGGCTCCCGGTGTCCCCACGCAGATGCTGGCCACGCTGCTCATCACCCGCCAGTTCCTGCAGAACGTCAAGGAGGTGTCGCAGCCCCACTTGTACCGCCGGCTGCGCCGGGGGGACCTCAGCCTCCGCAGCCTCCGCGAGGTCGCGCACGCCGTCCTCCGCCTGCTCGCCCGTCCCCGCGGCCCCCCAGCTGCCGGGGCCACCCCCGAGGGGCCGCGGGGCGAGAAGAAGTGTCTGAACGGGGGCTGCGGGGTGCCGGAGGAGGAGGAGGAGGAGGAAGAGCGGCGCGAGTCGGATTCGGAGGACGAGAGCGCCCTGGACTGCGGGCTGAAGCTGAAGAAGGTGAGCTTCATCGAGAAGGCGGAGCGGCGCGGCACGGAGCCCGGCGGCCCCGAGGACGAGAGCTTCCTGGAGGAGGGCAGCCCCACCATGGTGGAGAAGGGCATGGACCCCGCCTCCGTCTTCGAGCTGGGCGAGGATGAGGATGACGCCGAAGGCCCCCCGGGAAGTCCGGTCAAGGCAGCGGAGCCGGCCGCTGTCCTGCGGGGCAGCCGGAGGAGGCGGGCGGCCGAGAGTCGGGAGGAGGAGGAGGGTGAGGAGGAAGGGCGCAAGCGGAACCGGGCCTCCTGGATCGACCCGCCCGAGGAGGATTACTCCACGCAGCTGACGCAGGCGGAGGTGGAGAGCTGCATGAAGAAGTACGAGGTGAGCTCCAGCAGGGCATGGGGCACCCTCCCCAAGCCCCACTGCAATGCATTCCTCCTCCTCCTCCTCCTCTTCCTCCCCAGGACACCTTCCAGGACTACCAGGAGATGTTCATCCAGTTCGGCTACGTGGTGCTCTTCTCCTCCGCCTTCCCGCTGGCCGCCATGTGCGCCCTGGTGAACAACATCATCGAGATCCGCAGCGATGCCTTCAAGCTGTGCACGGGGCTGCAGCGCCCCTTCGGGCAGCGGGTCGAGAGCATCGGGCAGTGGCAGGTGGGATGGGGGCCGTGGGGGGGGGACGGGCTGGGGGTCTCGGGGGGGCCGGGCTGGCCGCAGGCTTCCAGCTCATCCCCGGTGCCGTCCCTCATGCAGAAGGTGATGGAGGCCATGGGCGTCCTGGCCATCGTGGTCAACTGCTACCTGATCGCCCAGTGCGGGCAGCTCCAGCGCCTCTTCCCCTGGCTCAGCCCCGAGGGAGCCATCATCTCCGTGGTGGTGCTGGAGGTACGGCGCTCCGTTTGTTATTGTAGGGTCTCCCGGTGCGCTGCCCCCTCCGGTCCCCGTTTCTTGTGGGGTACATTTGGGGAGGGGATGCTCAGCGTGTCCCCCGTGCCCCCGCAGCACTTCGCCCTGCTGCTGAAGTACGTGATCCAAGTGGCCATCCCCGACATCCCCGCCTGGGTGGCTGAGGAGATGGCGAAGCTGGAGTACCAACGCCGCGAGGCCTTCAAGGTAGGCGATGCCGGAGGGGGGCAATGCGCCCCTCGGGGCCGAGCACGGAGCAGGGACGTCCCCGAGGCGTCCCCGTGCCCGACGCGCTCCCCGTTGGCAGAAGCACGAGCGCCAGGCACAGCACCACTTCCAGCAGCAGCAGCGGCGCAAGCGGGAGGAGGAGGAGCGGCAGCGGCACGCCGAGTACCAGGCCCGCAAAGAGCGCGAGTCCAGCCGCGACGAGGCCAAGCCCGAGGCCGCCGGGCAGGACCCGGCCCACGAGAAGAGCCAGGGCAAGGGCAAGGGCTCCGGGGGCACCTCGCATGGCTCCGACAAGCCCAAGCGCCCCAGCTCGCTGCTGGCCACCAACAACGTCATGAAGCTGAAGCAGATCATCCCTTTGCAGGGCAAGTTCCTCTCCGGGGGGGCCGGGGCTGGCAGCACGGCCGCCGCCAGGTCCCCCCAGTCCCCCACCGGCAGCGATAACAAACTCCCCGGCTTCCTCAGCTTCAAGTTCCTGAAATCCCCCGAGACTAAGAGGGACGCGGGGACCGAGAAGGTCCAGTCGCCCACCAAGCCATTCAACCCCGGCAAGCTCTTCAACTTCGGCAAGTCCGAAGGGGCCAGCGGCAATGGGGCCATGGCCACCGCCTCCCCCCAGCCCCGGCCCGGCCCCTCCACGGATGGGGGCGAGCGGCCGGGCCCCAGCAAGTCCCACCTCAACGGGGTGCCGGAGGACGGGGGCCGCGAGGAGCCGGAGCTGCGGACGGAGGAGGAGAGCGGGGGCTATAAACTCTAACCCGACGTTTCGGGAGCGAGCACGGGCGTGCTGGCCCCGCGCCCTGCACCGTCCCCCTCCGTCGCATCCCCTCGCGCCCCTCCAGCCCCCCTGCTGGGACCCGCAGCTCCGGTGGGGTCCAGCCTCATCCTGCGGCACGGACGCCCGAGCAAGGCACCGTCGGTGTGAGCAGCAGCAGGGCCCGGCCGTGTCCACGGATGGAGCATCCCCTCCTGTACCTCCGGCAAATTGGGGACAGGCAGGTGAAATCCTGGTCCTGCTCCACGGCTCCGCAGAGGCCACGGTCACCCAAGGGGACGCAGGGGAATTCGGCGTCCCCAGACCTACCAGGAGCATCCCGCAGAGCCCCCATGGGCGAAGGCAGCCGGGCTCGGCACCACGTCTCCGATCGCAGAGGAACGAGACGGCGCGAGGAGCCCGATTCACCCGTGCCTACTGCCACCGCCGCGTCCTGCTGCACCAGCCGTCGCCCCGGGGCCGCCGGCACCGTCCCGCAGCCTCGGCACGGGTCCGGTCCTGCCAGCACGGGGACGTTCCCCGGCCCCAGCACCGGCCGGGAGGGAGGGGGGTGAGCGGCGAGCACCGGCCACTCGGATTCCCATGCATGGGCAGCATTTCTTGCACTAAAAACAAAACAAAACCCAAGGCAAGCGGCTCGCTCCCGTTCTTCGTGCGACGGCCAGAGGCGGCGGAGGCGAGAGCTTGGAGCAGCCCGGCCGGGCCCCAGCGACTGCGACGGTCCCCTTCCCTCTCCGCTTTCTTATTTCGTGGAATTAACTCGCAACAAGGCGCTCGCGCACACGGATGTCACGGCGGAGCCCGGGAGAAGGATGGGGCGTGGGGTGGGGGGCACGCAATGATTTGGGGGGGGGGGGGGGGGGGAGCAGCTTCGCTTCTGCCAGGGCGAAGGTTTTGCCACCGCTGGGTCTAGGCTTAGTGCTTTGGGAGCCGCTGTCCTCACGGGGAGGAGGCTGCCCACAGCTCTGCTCGGCGCTGCTTCGCTTTACGGGGTGAAGGGGGCCGGGTTAAGGCCGGTGCTCGCCGTCCCCTCGCCCCCCCAGCTCTGCTCGCTGCCCCCGCCGAGCCCCCAACCATTTCCAAAGCAAGCAGGGGGAAGGAGGGCTCCGGCCACCCGGGGCGGCCGCCCCATCACTGTGCCTGGCCCAAGGCCTGGGCTGTAGAAAACGTCAGGTTGTTTTTCCCACCCCGCCTCTCCCCAAAATGTGTGGTTTTTTGTTCCCCTTTTGTCTTTGAACCAAGCCATTTTATACAGCAATAAGGCCAGGGGAGCACAAAGGCTCTGTTGCTCCACTCACCTGCGCTGCAGGGGCCCGGGCGATGGTCCAGGGCAGATGGGGGGCTCCTTGCACCGAGCTTTGGGGTCCCTGGGGGACACGGTGGGGCAGAGCAGCCCCCTCGCCCTCCCACGGGGCCGGGTACCACGCTCAGTGCCTGCCAGGCATGAAGAGCAGAGGATTTCTGGGGCGAGAAGGGGGAAAAGGGAGCACTGGGCTCCACGGCGCTGAGAAACTGGGGCAAACGGGCCCCGGAAAGGACAGGAGGAGCAGCACGGCTGCGCCCCGGAGCTGCCGCTGGAAAGGGAGCGGGAGCGGCAGTGCCTTGAGCGAGGGGAGCCCGGAGTGGGGGGAACCGTAACCCCAACACCCTCCTGGGCTCGGCTCCCTGCTGCAGAGCCCAAAGTCCTGCTGGGGACTGCAGCAAAGCTCGCCCTGGCTCAGCTGCTCTGCCCGCGCACCCCACCGCCGTCCCCTCCGCATCGGGGCCGTGCGGAGCCCCCTCCCGTTCCCCGCTCACCGTTTTGGTTCTCGGCTTCTCCCCGGGTTTGGCTCACCAGCTCTCATCTCGGTTCTTGGTTAAAACGCGCTGGTCCTAAAGGGAGTTCTGTTTGCGTCCCGTTTCCCTCCTGGGGTAACAGCCCTGGCACGAGCTGTCCCCGCACCACTTACCAGGGGACAGGGCAGGGGCCCGCTGCTGCCGGGCCCCCGCGGTCCTGGGCATTTTTAAACATTTCTCTACACAAAATATTTCTACAAGCGGCCGCCTGTCTGGTATCTCACTCTTCCGGGCAGTTACTGTACAAAGGAGGGAATTGTTTCCTTTTTTTTTTTTTTTTTTCCCCCTTTTCTCCCCTGCTGTGCTCTCTTTCTTTGGAAACTAAAAGAAATGAAGGGGGTTATTTATTTCTTTTTAATTTATTTTGTCATATTTTTGTAAAACCTGCAGAAATGCAATAAAAATATATTTCAACAAGCCTGAGGCGTGCGCTGCGTTATTACCCCAAGTGGCTTTCATAATGCGTGTGCTCAGGGAGCGAACCTCAGCGCTCCTGACCCTGGGGAGGGCAGAAGGGGACACTTTAGGGCCACCGTCACCACTCAGTCCCCCCAGGCAGGGGGAGGCTTTGAGACAGGGACACGAGGACGAGCCCCGCCGGCACGGGTGGGATCACAGCACGCGCAGGCAGCAGCGCCCGCAGCCACGTCGCAGCTCTGCCGCGTGCTGTCAGTAGCGGGAAAGGGTAGAGGAAGAATGAAGAGTTATAGTCCTCTAAATTCTGCAAATTTATTGTACACAGTATCAAACATGGAATAGTTTAAAAATAAATGCAAAATTCCAATGGCCATGACATTTGACTAACAGTGTATTTACAGTCACTCCACGACGGCAGCCCTTCTGCCAACATGCAGCTGTCAGAAAAACCCGCGTTCTCCCGGCCCCACAAGACAGGATTTTTTGCAAAAAGAGGGAAACCAAACTTGCGGAGACAGGTGGGAAGTAACACACACTCACGAGCTCGACGCTGCGCTGCGAAAACCAGCCTGGGATGGCATGTGCTGAACGGAGCGAGGAGTTAAAGCAGGCACGGATGACAGAAAGCTGAGAGCCGCTCTAAGACGCTCGGTCGTGATGCGCGACTGGCCAAGGCCGGGTGGTTTAACTAAAAATACCCGGCGAAGCCTGCTAATGGCACGCTGCGCGCTGATTAATGAGAAACGAATGCATCTGGAAGGCAGCACAAGCGCGGCACAGACAAGGCAGTGACTCAGCTCGGACCATCCATTCAGACTTCACGCTGTTTCTTACGGTAACTCATCGGCCCTCTCGTGTCCCTGTACCCCAGAGCCGTGGCTAAGGAACAAACTAAACGGCCGGTCCTGCCCGCAGCCACGCCAGCTCCCCCAGCCCTACCCACACGCAGGCATCCGTGCTGCTTATCAAAGCAGGGAAGAGTGTTTGACCTGTTCGGGTGTCAGCACGGCGTGCGTCTGCACAGAAAGCACCGCGTGTGTGTCTAACAGAGGCAATTCACTGAGGAGCTGACTGGGACAAGTCGTCCCGGTGATGGTTGTGGAGCTGGGAGCAACGAGAAGCGTCGCTGCTGGCTCCCTAGCCGAACGAAGCTCGCTTTGGTCAGGAACGGGAGGGAACTGAAAGTAGAGTTGTAGCAAGGAGAGGACAAATGGCTGTCCTCGTGGTGCACGAGGCAGCTTTAAGGCAGCTTCGCTTTCCTAGAGGGCTGGCAAGCTGAGGACCGGGGCCGCCCGTCGCCTCCGAGGGCTGGCGGAGGAGTTGGGTGGTGGAAGGGGCAAGAACGCAGCCCATGAGCTGGGGAAAGCCCTGCCTGCACCTTGCAGCGTGCGGGGTGGCAAACACCAGCCCACCTCACGTCACCCGATCCTTCTGGCCAGCCATCTCCCGCACGAGGAAAATCTCCGTTCGGAACAGGGTCGAGGTTTCACAGTGCTGCCCTTCCATCCCGCCAGCCGAACGCCTACTTCTGGGTTTACATCGGTAAAACCTGGCACTCCACTGCAAAACGTTAAAGCCACCCAGCTCCTCAGAAGGCATCAAGACTTCTAATCAGACTTCTTAAATGTATTCCTGGAACAAGCTAATTCTAAAAGCACACCCAAGGGGAGTCTCAGTTTGTCACATCTGGGGACATACTAGGAAAGTTTCGCCTTTAAAAACAGTCCCAGCGTTAGAAAATTTCAAAGCTGGCGTTTCGTTTCCTTGTTTCAGCCACAAAAAAACGTTCCTCCCTGCGGACCACGTTCAGCCTTTTCAATATCCAGAAGTTAACTTTTTTCCAGTAATTGAAAAAGGAAAGGTTCCAGAAGTCCTCTCTCCTCCCTGACATTAAACTCAGGAGATGACACACGTTTCACATAAAAGACAGCTCAGCACGCATCTCAGGACGGGCGCGGCGGGCCGGTGCTGCGACAGCACGCCATTTAGCGCGGGCTGGATGCGACCACTAGACCCAGCTGTCAGCCTGCGCAGCCAGCCCACCTGGCCAGCCTGCTGGCTCAGCCTGTCGGGTGATTGCTGGCACCAAACCTCCCGGATCAGCTGTCAGATGAGACCCCGGGGCCGCACGCTCGCCGTCAGACCACGGACGTTTGTGAGGCAGCAGAGAAACCCGAAAGCGCAGTCAGCACAGCATGAAGGTCAGCCTGTGCTTCACCAAGCCCATGATGCAATACCCCTCCTGGGCACCGCGACCAGCACAGCCTCTGCATTGCTCCCAAAAATACCCTGAGCTGCTCCCAGGTAGATTCAACCCTCTCTTCTTTAAAGAAAAGGATTTCCCACTCTTTGTTAGACAGCAAAAAAATGTAAGATAAAACCTGACATGGAGAGACATCAACTGGAAGGCCCTCTGGTCACGGTCAGCGTATCGCACAATTCCCCTGCTGCCAGGCTGACGTCATTAATGCAGGAAAAGTAGTTTTCCTATATGCAGGTCTTTCTGAAAAACCTTTACAATAGAAAAAATGAAGCTAGGGGTAAATAAATAAGCCAGGAAACAGTCAGGTGGTAATAGAGCCGATAGCCGCAGTGTTTAAGAATAAACTAAAAAAAATTCCAAGACTCTCGCTTAGTCTTTGCCATCAAGGCCAGTGACAAAGAGCTCACCAAAAAATAAAGCTTTGAAGTTACACCTGTTCTATCTACCTAGTGCAGAGTGAAAAATGCTGAGATTAATGTCCATCACGTTCAAAAGTCGTCTCAGAGGAAGCAGTCCGAACACCCACGACTAACTGCTGCATAAGGCACACGCTGGAGGGAAGGAAACCCATTTTCCTACTCCTACTTTCCTACTCCGAAGCACACCGCACAGCCTTCCCCACACGGGGCCACGCTCTGCAGCAGGGGCCCTCAGTAAAACCCCGAGCAACTGCCTGCACGTGGAGCTCACCAGCCAACAGCTTGGCACGTTTACCCCGTTCTCACCAGGATTACGATGGCAGAAAAGAGCGCCCGGGTTACGTGCGTCCTTGGGATTCGTCACCGGGCTCAGCAGCCAGCTCTGAACATTTGGGACAGAAATCCCAGGCTTTAAGACCAGTACACCTGCTGCTGCTTCGTGTCTTTCCTAGGCTAAGAAAAGAAGTATTATTACCTTTTTTTTTTTTAAAAATCAGATCTAACTTATCTAAATGACTCTAAAAGCCTGTTCCCTTACTGTGAAACACATCCTGTCCACCCTAAATACTCCTCTGGTAAAGAGTTTAAACACTTTGCAGCCCAGGTGCTGCTCAGCAGCCTCAGGCAGACGGGAGCTGAGCGGCTCCTTCCTGCCCTCCCAGCCTGGATTTCCATCCCGCTGCTGCTCACCGGTCTTCGCAGCCCAACGCGGTTTCAGGGCTTGTCAAAAACTTCTGCACGTGCTTGCCAACTCCGTAAGCTTCGTAACGGTCCTTCACTTGCCAGTTTGGTACAAAACCAAACCTTCCAGCCACAGGTTCTGCTGCAATTTTGCAGTTCCCTGGGTTTACTACAGTCACCTCCAGGCTCCTGCTCAAAGCGTGGGCGATACCGAACGCGCAGCGGGTTGCTCAGGGCCTCGTCCATTAGGGCCTTGAAAAACTTCCAAGGACAGAGAGGAAGCAGCCTGAAAGCCGGCCGTGCCAACGTTGCCTAACCGACCATCCTCAGACAAAACAAAGTGATCCGGCAAACGTCAGGGATCAGCCATAAATGCAAACAACAAACACTTTGCTGCTCCGATGCAGTTCCCTGTGAATTCACAGCTGGACAGAACATGTTAAGATCTATCCTTCTTTCCAACATTCCCCCCCTCCTCCAACTCTTACGTGTGAGGAGTACGTTGGTTGTTTTTTTGACTATTTCTCCCCTAAAAAAAAATATATATATATGATACCAAGAATTAACCTAGACAAAACGTTAGTTTCCCTGCACATCTGTCACTAGTATATTTTTATGTTAGAAAAAGGCAGTGCCTAACTTTTTAATATGCTAAACTTACCCAACAGACATCTCAACTGCTCGAGTGCTGTTCGGTACAGGAGCGCCCTGCCTGGCAGGACAGACGCCTACGAACAGGACAGTCCGCTCAAGAGGCTGCTCCCGGACGGACTCATCGTCCCCTGGTAGAAAGAAACGTGCTTCTGCTGCTTTGACTACTGAGCAAAGATTCCCTATTCAACTAAAAAAAAAAAAAAAAATCCTGATCTCTGACAAATATCTCAAGTTCTCATTAAAAAACCCAAACCTTTAGTGTACATTGGTAACAGAAACAATACAAATACCACTACGCAGAGGTGTACAAAAGAACCCCTGAGGGTCACTAAATTTCAGTCACTTTGTAACAAGAGAGTCTGAAGTGCGAAGAGCTAGGCATTATACAAACAGTGTGGTCAGCAAGAAATCCAGGGTTTGGGTTTTTTCTTATTTTTGTTGTTTTCAATGCACTAAGGCACCAGGAAGTCACAGTTAGGCAAATAAGATCTTCCATGCAACACTCAAACCTGATACACTTACCATGTATTAAACAGATAGGATCAAAGTGCAATAGCTTGAGGACAGCACTCTTGAGCCAGGAGCAGCAGGAAAAGTGGGTTGGAGAAGGAAGGAAAGGAGGGAGCTCTCGCTGCAGATCAGATGGGATGTAGAAAGACCCACTGGGGGTATTAGAAATCCATACTGCTTGTGCTCAACCATGAATGCAAAAAAACAAACAAACAAAAAAAAGACAAGTTTGATACTTAAGGTCACATCTCTTTGAAGATTAGTTTCTCCATCACTTCAGAACTACTTAAAAAAAGGCAACCTTCTTTTACCTCCTAAAAATATCTGAAACATTTCAAAGGCTCCCATAACCAACAAGGTAATTTTTAACGACACGGAGGGAACAAAGACGGGGGTTTACGACAGGAAGGAACTGCCAACTCTCTTTAATAGTACATCACTCTGTCTAGCAGAGAAGTCAGCAAAGCCCAAACCTTGCCATGTCAATCAAGTATACAGCATTTTACAACTTCAACGCACTGTACAAACATTAGTCTGCAAGGCTGCAGCTCTCAAGCTTTGCTAAAACACACAAATTGGTCACACTTTACCACCAGCTGCATGTCCGTTTCCTCTTTTGGTATCTCACAGCTCTTCACGGGATTCTTCAGTTTCAGCTTCAGATGATCCCTGCGAGACCAGATGCTAACACGGCATCTTCAGTTAACACCCTGCACTTTGCACAGAAGTACTTGTTGATAGCGGAACTCTGGGAGAAGTCCTCTTGCAATTGCCAGTAAATCACATGGAACTCTAAGTATTTTTTATCTTCACCAACACGGTTGGCATTTCCAACAACATTCCAGTAATTTGGAGGTTACTGCCATAGCAAAAAGGTAACATTTTCTGAGGCAGGTACAAAGTTCTAAACTACTTGGTGCTAACTTTAAGTTAAATTCATTCACTGCATCAGAAACTCGGTGCCTAACGTACATTTGAGAACGCAGAGTGAGCTGTGCCCTGCTCTTCCCAAGGTTCTGCCTCATAACACGCAGTCGTAAGCAACGGTCTATCTCCCTCCGGGTCCCCTTCGCCCCCACACCTCATCTTGTGGCGTCCGCTGGTAGGAAGGGGATGCTGTGGAGAAGGGGACAGCAGAAACCCCGGCCTCAAAGCTCGTGGCCACTGCAATCGCACAGAACTAGGCTTATCCAGGATCTCTAGAACAATGTTCGTGAGATTTCTCGAACTGGTGTTTCAGATTCGTGAACGAGGAAAAAACACAGTTATAAATTCATCAATTTAAACTAACACAGTGTGAAGTCAGCTTCTTACATTAAAGCAGACAAGACATCATTACTAAACTACACCTTCCCTGTCCCCTTCAGCGACGATGGTCATTTCCTTTTAAGTCTCTGAACCTCCGAATCCACCTAGACGACTTACGGGTCTCCATTTTTGCTCCTACTGAAGAGTCAGAGAAGGGTTACAGGCAACAGGCACTGAGCTGTCACAGTCCAAAAGAGATCGATTGGTCTTTAACGGAGACCACGGAAGCTCACGTTTTGATCAACTCTAAGTCCTGGACTCCACTCCAGACATGCCGATATCGCAGGAAATTCAACGTACCATTAGTCAGAGCCGGCAGTCGACACAGAGAACTAGATCTAGTTGCCAAGGTGCTCCCAGACTTATCCGGCCAAGCGCTGCCTGCAGGGCGCCTACCCAACTCCACTCCATCAGCT
The DNA here is from genome assembly GCF_009769625.2 of Cygnus olor. Taxonomy (NCBI): domain Eukaryota; kingdom Metazoa; phylum Chordata; class Aves; order Anseriformes; family Anatidae; genus Cygnus; species Cygnus olor. The sequence continues at coordinate 1,229,412 of NC_049194.1, read as the reverse complement.
GCTGCTTAAATACACTGTTGATCAAATACTCAGAATAGGATAAAAGTATCCTTTTATTCCAACGGAGAAGTTGCACATATCAGTCTGTTCAAGACCAAGAGACTGTTAGAATTAAAGAGCAACACAAGCAACACACCTTTCACTTGAATTCTCCATGACCACTGACGTATGAGATAACGTACGCTGCCAAACGACCGTGGCCCTTACAGAACAGACCAAAAGAATACAACTGGTATATCAAGTTGACAACACATTTTGCTAAGATCAACATAATCCTAAATGACACCCATGATTTATTTTTTTTTTTTTCAGTGCGGTGCCAATTTCAGAGTATTTGCGAAAAAATAGTGAGGCCCCACACTTATGGCTGGACTGGGCACAAAGAAGAATGAACCACTTGTAGTATGTCAACGGGTACATGGATCGAAAAGCCCGTACCCCTCCAGGGGTCTGTAACAACCCCCGTCTCCTACTCAGGCTCCCATAGCTAGAGCCGGCTGGTTAGGTAACAGATTTAACAAAACCTGTAAAAGTGACAGTGTATGCTTTTGAGAAAGGAGGAACTAAGGTTACACTACATGTTTTACTGGATTGTTCCACCATCGCTCCGTAAGTTTTACGGCATAAATAAAAAAAAAGAAAAAAAACGGAGAAAAAATAAATACATTGGCTCCTATGAAGTCAGAAGTGGTTTGGGCTGCATAGTGGATGGGTGAGAGATGGGGGCAAGGGGCGAAATTTACACACTTTGAGACAAAACAGGAAGCGCCTGCAAAGTAGTAGAGGAGAAAGCCAAGAGTTTAAGTGTCCTCGTTCATATCCTGGCTGTCTGTCCGAGCGATTTTCCGTGGTGGCGCCGAATTCTCACCTTCTATTTCCACTTGCTCTTGATCTCTCTTCTTTGCTGCATTCTGTTTGGACAAAGAAAGTCACAGTGAAACTCTCCAAAGCCTTTTGATGCTGGCGGGAGCTAATGCCAGTAGAAAAAAATTTGTTGTTTGTAAAAATTTCAGGATGGAATATAGCACTGCGATGACCTAACAGACACACTGAAACAAACCAAGAGGATTTTGCCCAAAGCCAAAGGGTGCTTCTTCATATTTGAGGGTGGGGCAAAAACACCAATCATTGCTCTCAGCATCTTTTATTTATAGATCTCAAATATTTCATACACATGAGTAAGATTTGCTTTTCCTGCTCCTCTGAGTCAGTCCCTAAATTATCAAAATCACCAGAAGACTTCCGTCTTATACAAATATTTTCTTTTCAGCTTCACTGCTCCTTATAATTTTGCCTCTCTGTGTTCTGTATCCTCTCACGATTAAAATCCCTGCTTCGGTATCTCCACTCCCGAGTCCTTGCCTTGTGTCTGAGCGCTTCCAACCCAGGCAGTATTAGTCTCAGACGCCAGCTAGAGCCTCCTAATTTGTGCATTCCTGATACGGGAACTCTGATTTCGTAACCAAGGTACTTACACGGCCTCATTAATGCATTCATGTTCTGCATAAGCTCATCCATCTTTTCCTAACAGTCTTGGGAGGTAAGAGCTCTACTCTAGCTGTAAAGCAGACAGCTGAGGCACAGAGAGACCAATTTGCAAAGGTCACAAAGGAAAATTGTGCTAAGTGGGAAACAGAACTGAAGTCTCCCAAGTTCTAGACTAAACACTGAGTTACTGTCCTCTAAATTGAGACAGAAGAAAAAGCTTTTAAAAAAATAAAATGTTGTGCAGAGACAGAGCTGTGCGGAGACATAGCCTCCTTTTGCTGAAGTGCATTTCACAAGGACTGAATCGCTCTTAATTAATCATCAATATCTTGATCGTGATCAATATCCAGCTCTATCAGCCAGAGTCAGCAAATCGAGACGTTTATATTAAGGAAACACAACCATACCTTTTTGTCCCACTGCTGATGTAAGTAACGCAAAAGTATATTTGTCTTTTCTGTTACTATAACTGCCAAAGAAAGAGAGAAACAAGCTGAGGTCGTTTTAAAGACAACCTTTAAAACTGTGCAGCAATCATGACATCATTTCACGTACTAAGCATGGTCCTTTAGATTAAAGGGCAGGACGCAGGAACAGCAATCACTTCGTTAGGACAGAGGAAAAGCACAAAAAATGAACAATAACTAGACATACACTGCTTCTCACTGTAGTGACAGTTCTAGAGTATCAGCCGATCTGAAGTTTAAAATAAGTGAAATTGTGTGTATGCCAGATTTTTAAAATCCGAAAACAGTAAAAAAAACCACGTCAGTGGAGCAGACAGACTTACTTTGTTCAGACGGGTATTCTCTCGTGGGAAGGTATACCGACGGTCTTCTGTTCTATAGAGGAATTGGACAGTTACAGAACAACGACGGCTACAAGGTGATTTTTAACTCAAGCACAGCTAAACCAACCCAAAGGCCGTCACAAACCCAGGCTACAAATGCACTCTGATATTCTGCCCTGTTATATGGCACTGTTCTCCTACTTCTTTTTTTTTTCCTTTTAATTTTTTAAGAAATTCGAAGCAGGTCCATTTTTCTGGTGTTTTTCAGGGCCTAAGACCATTACTAAAGAATGTGCGTATACAGAGAGCCCCACAGATGTGGCTTGGCTGCCGCGAGGACGCATGCCTCACCAAAGCACGCAGGAAGTTTTCCTTGCCAATGTCAACTCATGAACTGCAAGCATACATGGATGGCTTTGTTTGTTTGTTTAAAAACAAAAACAAACAAACACTCGTTTCAAGTTTATTTCCCTCTCATATCCTTTGAGCCGTGCAAGAAAACCTCCCAGAGCACCGGGATTTATGGCCGGTACGCAATACTTACTGATGCTTTACATACAGAGTCCGCATGGAATCTGCTGAAGTTGCTTTTGTTGTAGACCGGTAATCCTTTCAAAAAATCTGCCTGAAAAGACAAAGAACACAAACAAAGTAGGTGAAGAAAGGAAGAGCGATATTCCAGTTGTTGTTTGCTTCGGGCTGATTCTCCAAGGAGTCGCTCGGGTCGTTAAGACAAATAACTGCAGGGTTTGGAAGGATGTTGCCAGGTCCCAGCTAGTGAGAGCTGCTGGAAACCGAAACAAAAAAAAAAAACAAAACTGGTTTTGTAAACGAAGCGAATCCCCAGCTTTTGTGTTTGGCTCGCTATTCTCTCAAAGTTCTGGAATGCAGCTAGGAGGCTGCTCACCAAACCTCTCCTGGCATGCAGGTGACGCGGGTGAGCTCTGAAAGGAAGCTCTGCACCACGCCGACACCAGCAGGATCCACGGACCAGCACAAACCACAACATCACACGAGGAAACTGCCGCAGCCACACCGATGACTCAAATCCTTGAATATGTCCCCGTTTCAAACCGGTTGCTCTTTCGCTTTCGCAGTTACCCTTCTCTGTCAATTCCAGAAAGCGACGAAAGCCTCCGAGGCCCCAAAAGCCCAATCCTTATCAGCGAGGCCCGACTTTTTTGCGAAGGATCACACCCCTGCGGGCGTCAGTGCTGCCAGTACTTCAAAAATAACCCCCCCGAGTTCCGGCGGCCGGGGTGGATCCCGGCTCACCAGAAAACAGCCGAACGCACAGGGCAGCGAAGCTATTTGCTAAACAGCAGCGGGAACCCCGCGGAGCCCTCGCTGTTTAATTAAGCCTCACCAGCGTGAAACAGGAATTTCCTTCTCCAAAGCGAAAAAGGAGGGCGGGAGGAGAACGTTACGGGGTCACGAGAACAGCGAGCTTCAAAGCCTGCAGGAGCCTCTTTCCTCACAGCGGAGAGGGACAAAGGGAGATGCTCGGCGAGGCCTTTAAAGCAGCCAGAAGATGGGTAATAAATGCACGAGGTGCCTGGGCGATAAGCAGGAGAGGCCCTGAGACACCCGAAGTCATCAGATCAGCTACCTGCGCCGCAGCGATACTCACTTAAAGCCTCAAAGCCTATTATACTGCACACTAAAGGCTTCTAATCCTGCACGTACATCAGCCTGCTTAGGAGCAGTTTAAAAAGGAGAGGAAGGCAGCAGAGGAGCCATTTAATTTCGGCGTTAGAAGCGACAAATGAATGGACACGGCTGCTCCACGGCTGCCAGGCTCAAAGGCGTTGTTTCCACTCAAATAGGGGCCGTTATTTTTATTAAGGCTGCATCTTTAACTCAAAACAAAGCGCTATAATTAGCCAAGCCAGAAAATATTATTCATGCTCTTGTTTTTGAAAGAGCTCTACCGACGTTCTCGTTTCCACATTCGACCCTTCCCGGGTGCCAGGTTTTAGCTAAAAGAAGAGACTCGGACCGAGGCAGCCAACCGCAAATTTCTCTCCCGTCTCGTCCCCCTCAGGGGCGATGCCACTTCCCTGTGTCACCAGTTCTCCAGCCCAGAGCCCGTCGCTCGCTCGGCTGAGCTGGGGGATCGAGGCAGGATCCTCCAGCACCGCTAAAAGAGCCCCATGGACCCGGACCGCGCCGCCCCGCTCCCCTGCTCTCCCTGGCACCGAGGGTCCCGGGCTGAAAAGGGTGGGGAATCCTTTAAGGACTTCCACAGGCACGGCCAGGCTCTTTCCTCAGCATAGCCCAGGTTTAAGACTCACTGACTGTACTTATTCTGTTTAGAAGGGCTGAGGATCTTTAAAAACACTTCCTATTGCAAAGCAAAACCTTTTTTTACGACACGGTGCTACAGGAGCCCGGCCCAGGCAGAGACAGACACGTCCCTGGTTTCTTTAACTACTTGCTTTCATTTCCACTTACACGGACGGAAAATAACCGTTCTTACCGAGGAGCGCACAGCTCCAGGTCCCTCCACCCCAGTCCCCTCACCCCAGACTATTCCCCACTGCCCCACGGTGGGGGGGTTGGTCTGGCAGAGCCCACGTTTGCCCTGAGAGGGGGCGCAGCTCTCACCAGGCACGCCGCGGTCTTTTAACAGACTTCTACGGCAGAGCTACGCCCAGTAAGTCGTAAAAATACCATTAAAATTATCAGCCAAAATGCATTTTAAATGGGGAACGCGTTTCAAATGTGGGTGTCCCCCCTTCTCCAGAATATAAGCAACTGAAGCAGGATGTGCAGCAGCTCAGAGGCTCCCAGGCAGGAAGGCTGCCGCGCTCACACCTCTACAGAGACCTCAGCTCCTGCACGAACAGCCTCGAGCACGCCGGGCTCTCAGCCTCCACCTCGCTCTCTCGCAGGGCAGAAGCCATTTGGGTGGACCCACACCTGCCAGGGCAGGAAAACGGCAGAAAAATTAGAACGTGAGCACGGGGAGAGGCATTCCTCCAGCTTAAGCGTTGGGAAGTACAACTGAAAAGCCTTGTTGTTAGTACCGAGCCTATCGTGCTGCTAATCCTGCCCCACACCTGCCCGTTTCAACAGCCATCTGCTGTGACGCAACCTCCTGAAAAGGTCCCCTGGGGGAATCGCCCCGAGGCACATTCCTGGATATCCGGAATGAGACAATATTGGGAGCGCAGTGCCCCTTATCTGCTCCAAGGGCACAAGATAAGTCAGGTCACCGCCGCGCGCACACACACCCACCGCAGCAGGCGCACCGAGGAACACCTGCGGCACGGCGCCGCACGAGGAAACGTTCCTCCTGCCGCTCTGTAACCAAGCAGAGCGTGCCCAGGCCAAGCCGGCCGAGCTGCTGCAGCTCCCTGCGCGGAAGCAGAAAACCAGCACCGGAACCGAGCAGGGGCCTCGTTTCATTTGGGGAAAAAGGCAAATCCCCCGAACGCCAAAACAAGCGCGGTTAAGCAACCTCAGGAGACAACACCGGTTCCTTCTACGGTTTGGGAAGTGAGGGAGAGATAAAGAGGCATCTACTCTTCCTGTGTCAACAGGGCGCTCGGCTTCCTAGGAAGTCCTCGTCTAAAAGCAGAAAGGTGAAAATAAAAACAAAAGAAGAACAATGTATACATGCCCAGTTCTCAGCTTTGGAAAGGAACCGCAGCAACCGCACTGCGGAACACGAGGCCCAGAGCACGGGTGCTGAGAGCAGGGCTGCGTCCCAGCACCGCGCACACGTGGATGTGGGACGGAGGAGAAGCACCAACACGGGGAACGGCCACCAAAGCTCCCAGCCTCGGGACACGGAGACCCCAAGGAACAACCCCCAGGGAACACCGCTGACCCCCCTTTGTCATGGGGCTCACCGAGGGGCAGGAGAAAAACTCTCTTCCTCCAAAAACAACCCCACCGCTGCAAAGGCAAGGAGACGGGAACTCCCCTGGCCGTGCCAACCACCACCGAACTCCCAGGCAGCCTCTTGCTACGTGGGGGCGCCCCGACAGACCCCAACAACCCCCGTATACCCAGCTCCTTTGAGCACACAGCCCTGGGGGGGGGGGGGGGGGGAGGGGAACACCCCACACCCCGTGGTACCCCCAAATTTCCCCCTCTGCCCTCCAGCACCCCCCAGCTTGGCAGCACCCCACCCTTCTCACAGCCCACCCCAGAAGAACTGCAGAGGGGGACCGAGTGCCCCCCCCCCCCAGGGGGTACCGCAGCTCCCTGCACCCCCTGTCCCCCCCAAACAACGGGGCGCCCCCCCAGGAGAACAGCGTCCCCCCGAAAAACGGGGCACCCCCCCCCAAAAGAACAGCTCCCCTCCCCCCCGAAAAATGCTCCCCCGAAAAACGGAGTCCCCCTAGAAGAACAGCTCTCCCCCAGAAAAAAGGGGCACCCCCAGAAGAACAGCGCCCACCCTCGAGAAGGCCCTCCCCCAGAAAAACGTGGCACCCCCCCCCCCCAAAAACGGGGAAGCACCCCCCCGAAAAGCGGGGTGCCCCCCCGAATAACAGCCCCGCCGATAAAAAAAAAAAAGGGCAGCCCCCAAAAAAACGGGGCGGCACCCCAGAATAACAGCTTCCCCCCTCCGAAAAACGGGGGACCCCCCCCCCCCGAAGAACAGCCCCCCCCCCCCCCCCAAATTACGCCCCCCCCAGCCCCGCCGCCATTTTGGGGTCCCACAGCCGCCCCCGGGGGGGGCCGCACCCCCCCGCCCCAAACCCCCTCAGCCCGCAGCGGGGGGGGGGGAACCGGCCTCGCCCCCCCCAGCTTCAGGGCGGGCCCCGGGGGCCGAGGACCGGCGGAGGCCGCGCTCCCCTCAGCGCAGCGGGGCCGGGGGCGCCGCCATTTCGGGCGGGGGCCGAGCCCAGCGCCTACCATCTTCGCCGCCGCCAGCCGGGAGGAGCCGCCCCGCCCCCGCCGCCTCAGCCGCCGCCCGCCCCCCCGCCCCCTCCGCGCGCGCCCATTGGTCGCCGCCGCGCCCGGCCCCACGCCCATTGGGCGAGGCGCCCGTCAGTCAGCGCGGCGCTGAGGCGCTTGGGGTGAGGTAGGGGCAGGAAATGCCCCGATCGGGAGGGGTGGGGAGAGGACCCGGATGTGGAGGCGGCCGCGGGGCATGATGGGAAACGTAGTCCGCGCGGGGCTCCCTGCGTCCACTTGGCTCTCGTTAATGAAGGCGCTGTTAATTACGTGGTAGGAACGAGGCTGTTAATTAGCGCTGCTGGGCGAACAGCAGTATTGAGAAGGAGTTGGCGTGCAGTAGCCATGTGTAATCAGAGCAATCCAAACCCTGCTACGGCTCGGGGTAACCGGCCAACAACCGCTCGCGGGTCAGCCAGCGCTGCCCAGAGCAGCTCTGCCCACAAAAAGTCGCTCCCAGGACCAAAAAACCCCCGAAAAACCCCCTGCAACACAGCACTAGAACAGGAGTTCCAGCCCAGAGCTGCCACCGAGGCACAGGACAGCATCCCTGATGTGCTGAGCATCCCCCGCTAACGTGTACCTTGCAGGGATGAAGAAACAGAGCAGGGATACCGAGGACTTGGCCGTTGTAAACTAACAATTAAGTTTTTTCTACTGTCAGCCCTCGTTCCACGCTGCTGCCGTCCTTTGGAGGCTCCCAGGCACTTGTGAACCTGAGATCAAGCCGTCTTTCTTCTCCCCATTAACTTCACATCGACAATTAGTACAGGAAGCGCAATAAAAGTTGCTAGGCTTTAATTACAGCTTGTGTTTTCCACAAGTTTATCTTACACATACAAATGGCAGTGACCTTACAATTAAAAAAGCAGCCAAATAAACAAAGCCTTTGGAGACCGCTCTCAAACCAGGGCGATTCCTCTTGCGCTTTCAACACAGAAGGGGCAGCCGGGTGCTGCTGCCCGTCACAGCCTCCCTCAGTAGAAGCGCTCAGGCTGCATCACTCCAGATCCGTGGCACTTTTCGGGCTCGGTTCCGGCTCGCTGCACCCCAAACCGATCCCTCGGGCCAAGCCCTCAGTGGCTCAGGGACTTCCTGCCCTTCAGCATGCGTCGGAGGATAACCTCGATGCCTGCCGGCGCGCTGATGCGCTTGATCCAGCCGTGGGTCCGTTTGCGCTTGCGGTTGTTGGGCTGGTACTCGTTCCCCCGCGCCTTGAGGCGAACCTGCTGCAGGCTCCACGAGGGCACCGGGCCGGCGAGGCCGAGGGGCTGCTCCCGGGACCTTGACAGGACGGACACCGCCCGGAGCTGGAAGGGAGCGGCCCCGACGTGCCGCAGGAGGTGAAAACTTGTGAGGAAAAAGAGAAATAAAGAAAACAAATCAGCGAGGAGAGGCCGCGGCGCTGCCCCACGGCCCTGAGGAGGCAGCGGCGCCTTCAGCCAAGCCACACCGGGGGAAAACGGAGGGAATCTCCGCGGCAGCGGGGGTCAGGCCCGGCCCCGCTACCGGCCCCGCTACCGGCCCCGTTACCGTTACCTGCCGCCGGCGGCCCGCGGCCACAGCAGGCCCAGGCCCGCCGCCATCACCTCAGCCCTCCCTAGCAACGCCGTCCTCCCAACAACACCGCCCCCTATTGGCTCCTCGCCGCCAAGGGGGGAAATTGCGCATGCGCCCTGAAGGGCCCATACCCCGTGCCGCCGCGGGGGGCGATGGGACTTGTAGTCCTGGGGAGGGCCGAGCCCGCCGCGTTGTTACCATGGCGACGGGCTCGGGGTTTGGCCTGGTCACTCCCCAGGCCGTGTCCCACTGGGCCGCGAAGGCTTCTCCCGTGGTGGTGCCCTGTCACAGCATGGGGTGCTGCTTCCAGCAGCTCCAAACGTGGAATAGTTGGAAATTTATGGGAAAAAGGACCCCCTGTCCCCCTGGGTTTTGCTAGGAGCTTGCAAGGTGCAAAGTACACCTGGGCAGGGCATCCCCTCACCATCACAAGTCACTGACAAAACATAACATTTAGAGGCATAAACATAAAAACATAGCCTAAACATAAAACATAGCATTTAGAGGCAGCTCTAAATGCTGAATTATTCCTTGTCAAAACGGTGTGGCCACCACCAGCCCCTGTGTTTCCGTCCCTCTGCCGTGGCAGGAACATGAGTGACCCCATGGAGGCCCCGTCTCTATGCTCCCCCCTGCCACCCCGTGTCACCGCGGCATTCCCCACTCACCGATTTACCCCAAAATCTGCACAACATCAGCCTGGCCCACCAGCACCCAGCTCTTTCTGCCTTCCTCCTCTCACACACGTACTCTTTTCAGGACAGAGCAGCATCGTGCACAGGGAGGACGATGAGGATTCAGCCTTCTCCTGCTGCTGGGCTGATGAATGTGGTTTTCAGCCTTTTACAGAGCCGGGGAATGAGGGGCAGAGAGGAGAAGGGGGGCCGGGTGGTGAGTCACTGATCGTCGGGGCAGATCTCCGCCACTCTTGCTGTCTGCTCTGATCATTAAAAATTGTTTTGCTGGAGGCAAGCTTGGCTGAATCGCCAAGAGCAGGCACCAGCTCTGGCTTTTTTCTTTCTTTCTTTCTTTCTTTCTTTCTTTCTTTTTTTTTCTGGACCGTTTTGTTGCGTTCCCTCCAGAAGTCCATACCGGCAGCATCACGTGTTCAGGAGATGTGAATCCAGCCCTCCCAAAAACATGGATGTGAAAAAAAAAAAACGATACATTCATGATTTTCTATCTGTCGTGTCACAGCTCCTGGGTGCTGCGAGCTCGTGCTTTCTGTGCACGCTCACAGCTGCTGAGCTCTGACACACTTCATGGGCTCTGGGAAGCCACAGATACGAAAACAGCGAGAAAACGGTAAAAGATTTCTCCTCCCTGACAAGAGCAGGGATTAACGGCGAGTCCTGGTCACAACACATTTCACAAGCACCGCACCGCTCAAACCCCGCTTGCTTTGGGGCAGCCGCATTTGGAGATGGGGGAACCCCCCATTTGGGTTGGGAAGCCAAGGCCAGCAGCGGGCGGGGAACTCGATAACTCAAATCCCTGGAGGGGGCAAAACCCAGCACCCATCCTCCTGCCCCCCTGCTCCTGGCAGGCCTCCATGGGCGGGCGGCTCGGCGGCGCTCGGTTCGGCTTTGACTGGCAAGTCCCCGTGTCTGTCATGCCGAAAGCCCTCCTCCTTAGGAGGGATTTAAGGGGCTTTCTATGGCTATAGACTACAAGGACAAATAGCACCCCCAAACCCCAGAGCTCGGGTATGAGGCGCCTCTCTCCGCCGGGGCTCATGGGGAGAGGATGGAAGGAGAGATTTCAGTCTAAAGCGGATGAGCTGAGCTGAAGGCACTGCTCCATCCTTCCCCCCACACAGGCGAAAAAATGTGATCAGAGGAGCCGAAAAGCTGAGCAGGCTGCCAGCGCTCGCGTCCTGCTCCCGCTGCCTCGGGCATCTCTCCCTCTCCCCCTTTGCCTCCTGCAGGAATAAGCCTTTCGTTTGCAGCCTCGACTCCTGACAATCCTTGTCACTAAATGAGGTGAGCATCGTGTTCCGTCTCTCTCTCTCTCTTTGTGCAGGGGACCTGGAGCCCAAGCCGCGATGTAGGGCATGCGCTGCAGCAGAGGGGAGGAAGGTGCTCGGCACGGGGAGCAAAATGGCCAAAGGAGCTGCCTCGAAGCTGACGGTCGAGAGGGATTTGAGAGGCGTTTAAATGGGATTGCGGGCAGACAAGGGGAAGCAGCAGCTGCGGAGCAGCTCGCCGTTGTTTGCACTTAAATAGCCCTGTTACATGAGCATGCTTTGAGCGCGGGGTTAAAAAGCTGCCCAGCAATAAAACTTAGGAACGGCTTCTGTTGTGATGCAATTGCAGTAAATTATTGCTGGCTCTGGAGGAAGACCTGCTGTTGCTATGTGCGTGTCAAATCTGCTTGGGTTTTTGGTTGGAGAGCGAGGGGGCACCTGCATGCATCGCTGCCCGGCGGAGGGGGCAGGGTTTTCTTCTTCCTTCCTCCTCGCAATGGTTTCTTCCAGGCTGCTCCTGGAGCCTGTAGGACATTTGCTGCCGGAGGAATCGGGCTGGCTTTCCTGCAGCTATGCGGTGGGACCACAGGCGAGCGTGTGCCATGTCAGGCTCCCCCTGGAAATCCAGGAGGTTTGGGAAAGCGGTGGGGTGAAGTAGCATGTCAGCCGTGGAGGTCAGGCACAGGTTACTCCACTGTGCATTGCATAATCTTTTGTTTCTCAAGGTCTTCTTCCTTCCTAAAGAGAGACGTGTGGCAGGCAGCCAGCCCTGGCTCCAGGCTGCCGTGTGTGCTACAGGCGCTCTGCTCTCCCTGCGATGCCGTTTCTCCACTGAATGTAATTTGTGTCCTGCAGGGCCCTTGGCAGAGTCCTGCCCGTGCCTGGGGACCCTGCACCCAGGGAAAGCAGAGGTTGTGGTTGCATCCCTGCGTATGCTGAGGATTTCAGGGCTGTCTCAGTGATTTACCGTTCGTACGACCGATAAAGCCTTCCTGACTGCTTACTCCTGAAAGTCCTGATAAAGCTGCTGTAATTGTATCAGGACGAGGAGGCTGAGCGTAACAGAATAAATCCGGGTGCTTGCCACCAGCTAAAGTGGCTGTTTCACATTCCCCCAGAGGGAAGTTTACTTTGCAGGACTGAGACTAAGCGGCGTAAACATTTTCTTATGCCTATCTGAGATGAGTGCTTAAACAGTTGTTGTCTTTACGTGTTTCTCGATGCCATGGTTTCTCCACTTTGCACTGAGTGAATGAATGGGAGAGGCTGGAAAGAGCATAATGACATTTGCCCATTCCTCAGGAGTGTCGTGTGTCATCATTAATACTCGCGAGCCCCGGAGGGAAGGGATTAGAGCTGAACAAATTATTATGGCAGGTCGGATTCTGGCTGCAGCACATCTCACACTCCTCTCCATGTCCCTGGCATCTCTCCTCCGAGGATTTGCAAGGAATTAGCAGATATGAAATCCCTGCTACTCCCTGCGGGAGTCCACGGCTGCGTGCGGGGAAGGGATGGAGGTGCTGAGCAGTGGGGCTGCGGGGGCATTTGCGGCACCGGGGGAGCAGAAGCTGTTTGCAGCCATCAGCTCCTGCAGTAAACGCTTTTGGCTCGCTAACTGGGGCCAAGTGTTTACCAGGACTTCTGGCAGGGACAGGCTTGGTGCTGCTTATGGGGCCGTAATGGGGAAACGCACCAGCCTTTCCTTTCTTCTGCCCATAATTTCAAGGTTCCCCAGCAGGGAGAGGACAGGAGGAGGATGTTTTTGTCATTTCCATCCCATCCTGGCACAGCCGAGGGTCACTGCGTGACCATGCCCGCAGTGCTGTCGTGCCTTGGGGGAAGAGATGGTGTGAGCACTGCCCCACGAGCTTTATGTCAGCCCCACGAGCTTTATGTCAGCCCCACGGGCTCTACGGCAGCGTATCAGCCCCGCGTGGCTGCCTGTCACGTTACCGCGTCGGGCTTTCTGCCCTCCACCCTGCCACGTCGGATCTTGTCCCATTTTTCTCCAGCTGTGACATGGTGCCGTCAAGTTGTATAAAATCAGAGGCGCTGCAGCCCAAAGTAGGTCAGTAAGTTGTTTTTCCCAGCTGGGTTGCTCATGGTGGCAGCAGGGAGGAGGCAAGGAGGATGAAGCTGGAGGACCTGGCGGTGGCATCGGTGCTCAGCAGGACGAGGTCCGGACCTGGGAGCTCAGTTGGCCTCCCCAGATCAATCCTCAGCATCCCTCGAGTCGTCAGCCTCGGAGATGAGAGCGTTTGCCTGGGGGAAGCGGTGATTTTTGGGGGGGGATCTGGACGCGGGTATCAGCTTGTGGCGATGCTCTTTGCTTTCCCAAACCCGCAGCCTCGCGGGCTGGCGCTGGGCTGGCGCCGCGCCTGACTCATTGTTGTGCCTGGCCTTATGTAACCGGTGCCGAAATCTCTGCTGGGGGCGGCGGTGGAAGGTGGCTGGGATGGAGGGGGGGGGGGGAGGAAAGCAGCTCATTGCCATGGTTACCAGCAGCTTCGCAAAGTTCTTCCCATCCATCTGGTTTCGTTTGCAGCCCTTTCATCTGGCGGAGGGAACATCCCTTGGCGTTTCTGGCCGCGGCAGACAGCGTGGCGGGTGGGAGGCGGCGGGTGGGAGGTGGGAGACGGGCACGCCGTGCCTCCAGCCCCGGGGACGGAGCCTGACGTCGGGGCACATCGCTTAACCTCCTGCCCCTCCGTTTCCTGCTCAGCCATCGAATGGCTCGACCGGGATGCGCTCCCCGTGGTCGGTTTTCTCAGCAGCAGCAGAGCCTGTTAGAAGGGCTGCCACGTCTTGGACCGTGAGCTCCAGGGGGAGAAGAGCCGAGCGTGGGCATCTCGGGTCGGGAGCCAGGCGCTGCCCCGCTGGACAGCCCCGTCCTCGCAGAGGGAGCCACGTTCGTGCCCAAAGCGGACCCACGGCTGGCTTGGCGGCCCAGGATCGGGGCAGAGCTGGGCTCCTGGATCTGCCTGCAGAGCTCCCGAGCGCGAGAGCCTTCCAGCAAATCAATTCTGGAAATGAACAGGATGGACTAATTGAGTTAATCCTGGGAAGTTAATCAATGTCGAGTCGGTTTGGCCAGAAGTCCTGTTTATAATCCACGCAGAGATCATTAATGCCTTGTGAAATGGAGGCGCGCTGCGAGTCCAGGCTGTGTGGAAATCAGAGGGAGAAGCCACGCCGGGATGTCCAAGTGAGCCCGGTGGGGACCGTCCCCGGGCTGCGACCACCTCCTGCCTTCCCCTGCCTCGATTCCCCGTCCGGCAGCATCGGGGCAGCCGCAGCAGATGCGCAGAGGACGTGGGCGAGCCGGGGAGATGCAGAGTCCTTGGCCTGCCGTGGCAGAGCTCGTGGGCCTCTCAGGGACTGCAGTGCTCGGGTCTGGCTGTTTTCCCCCCAGTTTTCCACCTGCCCTGTCTCCGTGTGCTTTGGGATGTGCCCTTTCAGCACCACCGTCTCAGAAGTGCTCGGGGATTACTGAGAACAGCCCAAGGCTGGCACCGAGCTGGTGCTCAAAAGCACGGCGAGAGCAGAGGCGTTCTCCATCCCAGCGCAGAGGCAGCTGGGGATCTTCCAGCCAGGAGCTCCAGACAGCCTGGTGCCCAGCTCCGCGGGCTCCTCGCCGGTTTGGAAGCGCGGCTTAACAGAGCGCACCGGCCCCTTGCCCAGGACGTGCTCTCACGAGGGCTGCGCTCAGCACCCAGCACACCGACACCTCCTGCTCCTGCTCCATCCCGCAGGACGGGCTCCGTGAGAGCAAAGGGAGGCTCCGTGGCCTCCCGGGGTGGTTGATTTAGTGCTGCGGAGCTCCTGGTGTTGCAGGACCTGAGCTGCATCCTGCACGGGCATGCCTGTGTCTGCAGGGATCGCCAGCACGAGCCTGGGGACAAAACCACAGAGCGCTGGGACGGACGCGGCACAGCCTCAGCCCAGCCCCACGCCCCACGTCCCCACCGCAAGCTGGCAGGCGCTGGAGCAGCTTTCCTAACGCTGGAGCTTTCTCCCCCATGGGGGCAGAAACCGTGGCACCTCGTGCTCGCTCCTCCCCGCTGCGAGCGGCACGACGCAGGGAAGTCCCTGGCAGAGCCGGGGCGAGCACCAAACGCTGGCCTCTGTCCCGAGAGGAAGAAGGGAGCTGGCACGTCTCCCTGCGCCGAGCCGCTCCGCCTTTGCCAAGGGAGCCGTTACCCAGAGAGGCTGCGTGCAGCAACCGGGCTGCTTTCTTCCAGGGGGAACCCACCAGCCGTGCGCGGGGCTGGCACGGGTGCGTTGGCTCTCTGCCGGCGGGGAGCTGGTGGGGGCCAGGCTGCGCATGCGGGGGGGCACCTGGGGGGCTCCGAGCAGGGTGCAGCATCGCCCCCTTCGCCCCCCCCCAAATGCACCGAATTATCAAAGCTGCAAATTATCAGAGCCCTGAGCCCAGCCTGCCTCGGTTCCCCGGGTTGTTTTGCTCGTTCCCTCTCGTGCCCTGCCAGCAGCACGGCTGCAAGGCTGCCGGCTGCATTTCAGGCACTTGCTCAGGGAGTTTAGGGGCTGCTCCTGGCAGCATAACCGGGATGGCGATGCTTAATTCCCCTCTGGGAACACACTCCTCCTTCCCTTCCACACGTGGGGGGGGGGGGCCACGCTCAGTAACTTGCAGCTTGGGGGGGGCCACCCGTGTCCCCCCAGCCCCCGCCGCAGCTCGCTTTGCTCAGCAGCCCATCGGCATCAATAATTCACCGTGTTTGGCTTCGTCAATAATAAATGTGCATCAGCCTCGCGGAGAGGGGCAGCAGGAACAGCCCCAGCCCAGGGCATGCGCCCTCGGTGCCAGCCCCAGCCCAATGCCCCCAGCCCCTGCTGCGACCGCCTCGGTGGTCCCATCACACCCAGCCCTCTCCAAAAGCCCCCCAGAGCTCAGAAACACCCCGAGCGCACCAGGAAGAGCAAGCATCAAAAACTGGGCTTGCCTTGGGGCCAGGGAGGATGGTGCCAAGCTCCCCCAGCCCCTCAGCCTCTCCCAGCCCTGCTGTGGGGCTGGAAATATGGGGAGGGGGCTTCCCACCCTCCGAGCCGGGTAACTGCCTCTCCCTCTGGTTCTCGCGCTCAGCCTCAATTTGCGGAGTGACTCTAATTAAAACCTCCAGCCCTGTTCCCTGTAATTTGCTAATCGCATTGGTGGTTTGGAGCGGAGCTACACACACATATATATTTCATCAGGATAAATAATGCATTCCCATCGCCGAATCTCTCCCCGGCCCCATATTTGGTGCCAGAAATAGCTTTTTCAGTTCAGACGGGCTTTTCCTTGGGTGTTCCTCCCTTGGCCAGGGCAGAGCCATCCTTGGGGGCCCATCGCTGCCCGCAGCGTGCTGGGGACCGCGGGGCTCTGCAGCCACAGTGTGCATCACGCCCGGCTGGTGACAGGGACGTGGCCCAGACAAAGCTGGACGAGGGCGCAGGGGTTCCACCTCCGACCAGAAGCAAAACCGAGGCGGCTCAGACGCGTTGTGGGTTTGGGGAGCACCAAATTCAGCCCTGATGTGGCCCCAGGAGCGTGCTCTGCCCTTGCTCGCGCTGCCCTGGCTCTCCCCGCTTGGACTAACACCCTTCTCCTGCTTCCCCTCTCGCCCTGTGCAGGGAGCATAATGCTGAACAGCATCACCGATGGGCTCCTCTGCTGCCTGATGGGCAAGACGACCAACGCCGTGGGGCCGCTGGACAGCGTTGAGTCCGGCAACGGCTACAGCTTCATGGAGGTGAAGCCGGGGAGGATCCTGCGGGTCCGGCACAGCACACCGAGCCGCCCGGCCGCCGAGCCGCCGGAGGAGTCGCAGGCAGGGGGCGCGGAGCGAGGCACGGTGCACTGCAAGCGCAAGATCACCCTGTACCGCAACGGGCAGCTGGTGATCGAGAACCTGGGGGACGCCGTCCGCTCCGAGATCCTGCACTGCCACAACGGCTCGGCGGAGCCCAACAGCACCGTGGAGCTGGAGCTCTCCGAGCTGGCCGGCCAAGCCCCCGCCGGCACGCCGGGAGCTGGCACGCCGGGAGCTGGCACGCCGGGATCCGGCGCCCGTGACGCAGCCGCGGCCCCTGCCAAGCGTCGGAAGCGCAAGCCTAAGAAAGTCATCAACATCGACTGCAAGAAGCAGATCACGAGCTGCAAAGGCACGCATGGCGACGTCGTCCTCTTCTTCATCCACGGCGTGGGCGGCTCGCTGGACATCTGGAAGGAGCAGCTGGACTTCTTCACCAAGCTGGGCTACGAGGTGGTGGCTCCCGACCTGGCCGGCCACGGCTGCAGCTCGGCCCCCCAAATCGCCGCCGCCTACACCTTCTACGCGCTGGCAGAGGACATGAGGGCCGTCTTCAAGCGTTACGCCAAGAAGAGGAACATCCTCATAGGGCACTCGTACGGGTAAGGGACACGCGGAGGCGTTCACCCCACTGCCATCCTCCCCTTGGCAGCAAACGCTGGGCAAATGCCGGACAAAATGCCAGCAAACGCCGGACAAATCCTGCCCCACCGGGGCTGAGGAGCAGAGCAGGGGTGCGGGGTTTGCAGCCCTAGGTTTATCCTCAGCTCTGATCTCCTCCATCCTCTCGGTGCGTGTTTCTGGGTCCGGCTAATCCCAGCGCCCGCCCTCCTGAGCGCGTGGGCTAGCAAGGAAGCTGGCGGCACTCGGCCTATAAATAGAGTAAGCCCGAGAAAGTCGATTAGAAGGGGACTAAGCACTCCAGAGCAAGCCTGGGAGGAGAGGGAGCGGAGCTGGGCAGGATTAGATCAGAGGAACGAGTGGGGTGCAGCCTCCAGCATGGCTGAGCTGATCTCAGGGCGCTGGCGACGTCCCTGCTGTGCTGAGGGCTGCTTCGTGCAGGACGAGCTCGGTGCACGGTGCTGTGTCTCCCCGCAGGGTCTCCTTCTGCACCTTCCTAGCCCACGAGTACCCAGACCTGGTCCATAAAGTGATCATGATCAACGGAGGGGGCCCGACGGCGCTGGAGCCCAGCCTCTGCTCCATCTTCAACATGCCCACCTGCGTGCTGCACTGCCTGTCCCCGTGCCTGGCCTGGAGCTTCCTCAAGTGAGTCCCCGGCGCCGCGCCACCGCTGTCCCCAGCAAGCCCAGCCCCGTGTGGGCTCCCGCTTTTGGGGACCCCCCAGCGCAGGCAGGGACGGCAGCGTGTCCCCAGCCCGTGCTCTAGCGGCACTGTGCCGTGGTGACCCCCTGCCCATCCCGCAGGGCTGGCTTCGCTCGCCAGGGTGCCAAAGAGAAGCAGCTGCTGAAGGAAGGCAACGCCTTCAACGTGTCCTCCTTTGTGCTGCGCGCCATGATGAGCGGGCAGTACTGGCCCGAGGGCGACGAGGTTTACCACGCGGAGCTGGCCGTGCCCGTGCTGCTGGTGCACGGCATGCACGACAAGTTCGTGCCGGTGGAGGAGGACCAGCGCATGGCCGAGGTACGGGACGGAGCGGGGCTGGGGGGCGCGGGCTGGGGGCCGGTCCCGGCGCTGACGGCCGTCCCCGTCTCCCTCCAGATCCTGCTGATCGCCTTCCTGAAGGTGATCGACGAGGGCAGCCACATGGTGATGATGGAGTGTCCCGAGACGGTCAACACCCTGCTCCACGAGTTCGTCCTGTGGGAGCCCGAGACGCCAGCCGGGGACGGGCAAGGAGAGAAGAAATAAGGTGGCGGGGACGCGGTGACCGGGCTGCTCCGATGGGAGAGACGTTTCGGAGCGCAGAGGGCTTTGCGAGCGCAGAGGGGCACGGCGCAGCCTGCCCTCGCCGGGAGCGGAGCTGATTTTCTTTCCCGGCCGCAGCCGGGTCGCAGGCTGGCGGCGGAGCGCGGAGGCTCCCCCAGGCACGGGTGCGCGGGGCTGGCAGCGGGACCGACGGCAGACCCGGTCGCCGTCCCCTCGGGGACGGCATGGCAGCCGCTGGAGCGTCTTCATCCTGTTTCGTTGTAGTATTCTTTTCCTCACGCAGCGACCCCCCGGGGGGGCAGAGAGAGGATGCTGCGGGGGGACTGCTCCCACCTGCAGCAGCGCGGGACGAAGGCAGACGGGTCCCTGCAGGGAGAGCGCGGTGCCCCCCCGGCGTCTTCCTCGCCAGGGCTGGAGGAGCTGATTTGGGATTGCTTTAAGGGGAAGCCAAAGTAGGATTTGCCTCTCTAACCCCAGTGGCGGGGGGCGACGAGGCTGAGCTCTCCCCCAGTGCCACCGTTCGTGCAGTCGTGTCCCCAACCACCGCCGCTTTAGGTTACCGCAGCGCTGGCTTCCGCAGAGCTCCCCTCCCGCTGCTGCCGGGGCTCCTCGAGGTGCTCGGAGCCACCACCACCGCACCGCACCGCCCGCCCCGGCACCCGCAGCAACCCCGAGCACCGCGGGGCGGACGATGCAAACCGCGACCGAGGGCCGAGCGCTCGCTACCAGCACCGGCTCTGTGCACAACCCACGGATCCCGGGGCCGCTCCTCCCCTCCACGACTCGTGTCCCATATCCAGGATCCGGGCAGGACCGAGAAGGTATACGGGATGTGCCGAGCGGGGACCCGGGCACCGCTGTGGGGTCCCTGTGCTCCCGGCCAGGCTGGGGGGCTCCGCGGGACCCCCGAGCGAGCTGGGGCTCTGCTCGGCACGGCTGCTCCCCGGCCCCAAGCCCACGCGCTGGGGATGGCCGCAGCCTCCCCGTTACCCCAAAGAGCAGAGCCGCTCCCCTCGTTGTTTTCTCCTCTTTTTCCCCCCCATCTAAACCAAAGAAACAGCCAGGCCTGTTTGTCCCGTGGGAACCTCGCCCTCTGGGTGGGTGCAAGAGCCCCCCCTCGTCCCCAGCACCACAAGTCAGCTCCAGGGGCTCCCGGCCATGCGGGGCTGCCCTAATCAGAGCTGGCACCCCAAAACCGAGCGATGGGGAAGAGGAAGGGCCCTTGGGAGCTGGCGCCAGCGCGGCAGGGACCGCGTGTGACGAGTGCCACCGCACGAGCCACGCTCCGTCCCCGCGGCCGCCGCCCGCCCGTGCCCACCACTGCAGCCTCCTGTCTCATAATGAGAATTTTAACGCCCTGAACCTGGGTGCGGACGCGTTTCTGCACGCCTACCCCGAATCACGGCTCTGCCCCCCCGCCCCCCGCCCCCGCTGCAATCCCCCCTCCCCGAAACGGGCCGGAGGCGACTGTCAGCGCCACGGCCCTCCACCCTCTGTCGCCACGGAGTCTGTGCCGCTCGTACTGCCATCGCTTGCGCTAAGGCAAAGGCAAACCGCACCCCGCTCCCCCCGCCGCTGAGCCACGCGCCGTGTTCGTGCCATTTCATACAGTAAAGCCGTGTTATATTCTCAGCCGTGTCCGACTCGCTCACGGGGACGCGCCGGGGCAGGGTCTGGGAGCACGGCAGCGAGGGGAAGCGAAGCCCGAAGCCACGAGGAGCTCTGCCTCGTTCTCGCGTCCAGCCCTGCCGTGATTTATTCGTCACCATTTAGGGGATCGGTAAAATAAATAGGAAAAACTCTCGCCGTCGCTCACGACATAAAAACACGCAGCCACGCTGCCCTCGCCTCCTCGGGAGACGAAAGGGGGTGAAGGCGAGGGGGGTCCCCAGCACCCCCGTGCCCCCCCCCGGGGTGCTCAGCGCCCAGCCTGGATGTCCGCTGGCCGGAGCTGCCGCTCGCCCTCGGCCAGGAAGATGCGCATGGCCCTGTGCAGCATGTGCACACCCAGGCGCCGGCGCCGCTCGGGCGGCCAGCTCACCGCCGCGCCGTAGCAGTTCCCCTTCCGCTGGTTGGTGATGGTCCGCAGCCCTGCAGGGACGGGGTCAGCACCCTCAGCCCCCCGGGATGGGCTCAGCACCCTCATTCCCAGCCCCACGCTCCCCGTTAGCACCCGCAGCCCTGTAGGGTCCCCGTTAGCACCCGCTCCCAGGCATCTTTTCCCTGCAGGAGATGGAGGCTTGGGGGGCTCGTGCCCAAACCCCGTGCTGGTGGCCAGGCACCCCAAACTCCCCACGCGCCCCAGGACAGGCTGCATCCCCCTGCTCTGTACGCAGGGAGACGGAGAGGTGGTAGAGCTGATCCCGGGACCCGTCCCCCCCGCCGCAGCCCCACTCACCCAGGGCCTCCACCACGCAGCTCTCCCGCGTGTACGCCTCGGCCGGCACGCTGCTCTGGAAGCAGTGCACGGAGATGACACCCTGCCCGCTCGCCCAGATCTCCAGGATGCGCCGCACCTTGGGGCAGCCCTGCGGGACGGCGGCGCCGTCACCACGGCAGCACCATCACCACGGCCCGGTGCCCACCACCGCGGCCTCGAGCCCCCCGGCGCAATCCCCGACGCATCCCACCTTCCTCGTCCCCGCACGGTACTGGCTCAGAGCCTCGGAGAGGTGGCAGTAGGGCCGGGCGCGCGTCCCCTTGCCCACGTAGAAGACGGCTTTGACGAAGGTCCTGAAGCACTCAGCTGGGCTCAGGCGGTGGCAGCGCAGCGGCAGGTCCTGGGTGACCCTGGGGGTGCAAAGCCCCACCTTTGGGGCTTGCAAGACCTCCGGGAGGTGGAACCAGACCCAGAACCCCCAGGGGACACGCGGGGCAGCCCTACCTGGGGTCGAGGAGGAGGTAGTTGAAGCTGGCCTTGAGCAGCCCTTCGCGCCAGTGCCGGCTCCGGTCGGGGCGGTCGAATTGCTGCGCCAGCACCCGCTCGTCCTGGGCGCAGTCGGGGACGTGGCCGGTCTGCAGCGCGGCCGCCAGCTCGGGGCTGTGCCCTGGGGTGGCCAGGGTGGGGTTGGGGATCACCCCGAGACCCCCCCTCAGCACTATAGGGCTTAGAAAGGCGGGGGACTCCCCAGGACTCACCCTCTGGGCTGCGGCTCAGCTTCTCCAGGCGCCGCAGGTACACGCGCCGGGTGAACTCCGTGATGGGTCCGGGGTCCTCCCCCAGCACCCGCAGCCGCCGGCGGAGCGCCTCGTCGGAGAGCACCCGCGGGGTGCGTGCTCGCCCCTTGGGGACCGCGGGGTCCCCGGGGCTGGTGGCTTCTGTTGCGGGGCTGCGCTGCTCCCATCCCTCGTGCTCCACGGTGCCGTGGGGGCTGCGGACGGTGGGCGAGGGTGGCACGGGTGGGCTCCCCGGCTCCAGCACCCTGGGGTTGGTGGCGTGGGGGGAGCCCTGAGGATCTGACGGGGAGTCCTGGGGGGGTCTGTGGTCCCCAGGACCCAGCAGCACCGTGGAGCTGGAGGAGCCCTGAGGATCTGACGGGGAGTCCTGGGGAGGGTCGCGGTCCCCAGGACCCAGCAGCACTGTGGAGCTGGAGCTGCTGCCCCCCAGGGGGGACCTGGGCTGGCTGGGGGTCCTGGGGAGGATCTGGGTGTCATCCAGGGAACCTGTGCCTTCTCCATCCCTGCTGGACACATCCTCGCCCCCAAGGGCGATGCGGTGCCCCAGGGTGGTGGTGGTGTCCCCAGGGACACCCCTGGGTGCTCTGACCCTGGGGGGCCTCCGGGGCATCTCCAGGGTGGTGTCAAAGAGGGATGAAGAGGAAGAGGAGGCGCCGAGCCGCTCCGCTGATGCCTGGAGGCGGCTCTTGGTGCGGGGGGTGACGTGGCAGAACTGGGGGGGCTGCAAGGTGCCACCCCCTGCAGCGAGGCCGGCCGGGCTGCGAGGGGTCCTTGGGGTGCCAGGGGGGGAACTCCCGAGGGCGCAGCCCTGGAGCAGCGCAGGCAGCTCCCCCAGAGCCGGGGGGCTCTGGGGGGGCAGCTCCTGGGGTCCTGCTTCGCCCTGGCACCCCCCAACCTCGCTGGGCTCCAGCGTCTCCATCGCGGTGATGAAACACTCGCTGGCCGTGCTGCCGTCCTCGTCCCCGAGGCTGCTGCAGTCACGGCCCCCAGCCCCCACCTCCAGCAGCCCCCCAGCCCCTCTGCAACCCAGGGGCCGGGGGGGGCTCCTGGCCCCAGTGCTGGGCTTGGGGCCACCCCACGTCCCCGTCCCTCTCAGGGGTCCCTGCCCAGGCTCATCCCCAGCACACAGCAGGGTGCTGGAGGCGAGGGGCTGGGGGGGGAAAGCCGAGCCCCTGGGGGGCCACAGGGGGAGGGAGGGGACAGAGGAAGGCAGGGGACAGCCCGGCCACGCTGGGGGCTCCCCCGACCCCTGGCTGTTCCCCAGTTCCAGCTCACCCAGCTGGGACAGGCGGGTGCTGCTCAGGGGCCCCGCGTCGGAGCGGTCATCTTCAGAGCAACCCTCGGTCAGGAAGGACAGCGAGCACCTGGGCCCCCACGGGGCTGCGGGGTCAGGATGGGGCTCAGCATCCGGCCCCCCCAGAGGAGCAGCAGCAGCGCCCCGAAAGCAGCCGCAGCAGCACCCCAAGGGGGGCTTATCCCCCGCAGGGGGCCAGCCCTGGACGTGCAGCGAGTCGCGCAGGAGCAGCACGCGCAGCCGGCAGCCCCGCTGCAGCGCCAGGTCAATGGCTCGCTTCCCATCCTGCGGGGAGGGGACGTTGCTGTGATGCCCCCAACAAGGATGGGGGTCCCGGCAGCACCTCCCGGGTGCTGACCCCAAAGCCACCCCCCCGCTAACCTGGTCGCGGAGCTCCGGGTACCCCCCTGTCTTCAGCAGGACCTCCAGGCACCGGCAGCACCCCTGGGACGCGGCGACGCGCAGCGGCGGGAGCTCCTCGGGGAACCTGGCACAAGATTGTGCTCACCGCTGTCCCCCTGGTGCCGCCGGTGCCCCCCCCGGCCACAGCCCGCCACCCCCCTCCTCCCCCCACCATTTGCCAAGTGGTTGAGGGTGGCCCCCCCCCCCCGGCAGGAGCAGTTTGGGGTCAGCCCCCTGTTGCAGCAAGGCCTCCAGTGCTCTGTGACACGGCCAGCGGGGGGGCCAGCGGGGGGGCCAGCGGGGGGGCCACCCCCCCACCCCCAGGGTCACCCCCAGTGCTGTGCATGGACCCTGCTTGCACCTCCTCCCGTGCCCCCCCGTGGGGCTGAGCCCCCCGAGCCGTGGCCATACAGGGAAGGGGGGGGGGGGGGGGGGGGGGGCAGCAGTGCAACAACCCCCCCCCCAGCACACCCAGCACCCCCTTCCCAAGGCCCCCCCCTTAAAGCGGCGCACCCCCTCCTCAGGACCACCCACAGCGGACCCCCCCTTACAACGCGAAGGAGCCCCCCTAGCGCAGCACCCCCCAATGCACTGAGGGGTGCCCTAAGCGAGCCCCCCCGCGCCCCCCCCCTTGCACCGTATTGCCCGCCCGGTGCAAGTGCAAAACCCCCCCCCCCCGCTGGTGCAACGGCCCCGGGTGCAGGGCGTGCAATGGCCTCCGGTGCAAGTCCCCCTCCCCTCCTGGTGCGCCCCCCCCACCCCCTTACGGCGCTCGGAGCCCCCCCGCCGGCTCGCGCCGCCCCGCTCCATTCATGCCGCCCCGCGCGCGCGCGCGCGCCCCCGCCCATTCAAACCCCCCCGCGCGCCGCCGCTCATTGGCCGGCGAGACGACCAATAGGAGGCGGCCGCGGGATGCCCCGCCCACAGCTGGAAGGGGCGGGGCCGCAGCGCCCAGTGCCTCCCAGTAACCCTGTCCCAGCACTGCCCAGTGCCACCTGCACAGCCCAGTGCCGCCCAGTAACCCTGCCCCTGCACCACCCAGTTCCTCCCAGTGCCCTGCCCCAGCATCCCCCAGTAACCCTAACCCCTGTACTGCCCAGTTCCTCCCAGTAACCCTGCCCCAGCATTGCCCAGTTCCTCCCAGTAACCTGGCACCTGCGCTGCCCAGTGCTGCCCAGTAACCCTGCCCCTGCAGCTCCCAGTTCCTCCCAGTGCCCTGCCCCAACATCGCCCAGTGCTGCCCAGTGCCCTGCACCAGCATCACCCCATAACCTTGACCCCTGCACCACCCAGTTCCTCCCAGTGCCCTGCCCCTGAATTGCCCAATTCCTCCCAGTTCCCTGCCCCAGCATTGCCCAGTTCCTCCCAGTAACCCTGCCCCAGCATCGCCCAGTAACCCTAACCCCTGCACTGCCCAGTTCCTCCCAGTAACCCTGCCTCAGCACCACCCAGTTCCTCCCAGTAACCCTGCCCAGTTCCCCAGTGCCTGCCCCACGACCCGGCCCCGCAGCCCACCCCACCCTGTGCCCCCCCCCACCCCACCCCCCACGGCAGCACCACCCAGTGCCCCTACCCCCAGCGGGGAGGGGTGAGCAGGACCCACGACCCTCCCCCCCCCCCCCCCCCCCCGGCACCCCCAGCACCACGCCACACTCCAACCGGTCCTGAAAACACGTTTTTTTTCCCCAATCCCCACCACCCGGCAAACGCGCGCGCGGGGTCGCTCCTGGGGCAGCGCCCGGCACGCGGCGGCGGCTCCACGGTGGCCCCGTGTGCCCGGCTCACACGGTGACCTTGACCTCGGGGTGGGGGGTGGGGGGGGCTCACACGGTGGCCTCGGCCTCGGGGGGCTCGTCGCCCTCCAGCAGGCTGTAGGCGGCGTGGGTCTGGAAGGGGCGCTGCAGGGGGTGCGCCAGCAGCTTGGCCATGCAGTTGTGCAGCTCCACGGCCGGCCCCATCAGCGCCACCTCGTACTTGTAGTTGGTGCCCTTGGCGTCCAGGCTGCTGAAGAAGGCGTACAGCTCCTGGGGAGGGACACGGGGCCCCCCCCGGGTAGCGCGGGGACAGCACGGCCCCTGCGCCACACCACCACCACCACCACCACCACCACACACACACACACCCCCCCCGCCGGCCTCGTCCTGCGCTCACCTTCCAGCTCGTCTCGTCCTCCTTCTCCTCCGCCCCGTTGTGGATGTAAACCACGTCGAAGAAGAAGTAGGGGCACTGCAGCATCTTCTGCGGAGGAGGGGGGACACCGGGCACGGCTCTTGGATGTGCTGGGCACCACCCGAGCTCATCCTCACGGGGTCCCCAGGGGTCTGGGCACAGCTCTTGGATGCACCAGACACCACCCAAACCCACCCGCACGGGGTCCCCGGGGGTCCGGGCACGGCTCTTGGACACGCCGGGGTGCAGCAGGCACCACCTGAGCTCGCCTGTGGCACCCCAGGGGTCCGGGCACGGCTCTTGGATGCACCAGGCACCACCTGAGCTCACCCTCGTGGGGTCCCCAGGGGTCCGGACACGGCTCTTGGACATGCCAGACGCCACCCGAGCTCGCCCATGCAGGGTCCGCAGGGGTCCGGGCACAGCTCTTGGATGCGTAGGACACCCCCCGAGCTCACCCATGACACCCCAAGGTGTCCAGGCACGGCTCTTGTACGCACTGGACACCATCTGAGCCCACCCACTCGGGGTCCCTGGGGGTCCAGGCACGGCTCTTGGATGCGCCGGGCACCCCCCGAACTCATCCATGGCACCCCGGGGTCCCCACCTTCATCTGCTCCGAGGCGGAGAACTGGGGCTGGCAGCCCGGGCGGCCGAGCACCAGGATGGTGCGCACCACGTAGGGCGGCGGGATGGTCTGCACGTTCTCCGTCACCGGCAGCTCGATCTTCTGCTGGCTGCGCCGGGGAGGCGGCGGGGGGGGGCGGGTGGGACACACACGGGGCGGCTGAGAGCCCGCCGACCTCCCCCGCCTCGCTCAGAGCAAACCCTGGACCCCCCCCCACAACCCGCTGGGGGGGCAGGGGGAGGGGCAGCACCGCAGGCACCCTGCTCGTTTATTTTTTAGGGTGAGGCTGAAAGCTCCCGAGCCCCCCGCGCGTCCCCCGGCCGTACTCACATGAGGTTGAAGAGCCCCTCCAGATCTGCAGCCCGAGGTAAGGACAGATCCCAAAAAACAGACCCCTCCCCGCCCCCGGGACCGCCGCGTCCCCCCCCGGGTGGGGGTCCTGCGCTCAGACCCGGTGGCCGGCGATGCCCCAGGGTGGGGAGAAAGCTCCAGGAAATCCTTTGTGGGTCCGGAGGGTCTGGAGTGGAAGGAGCCCAGCCTCACAGCCCCGGCGCAGCCCCGGCGCGGCCACAACGGGGACGGCAGCGAGGCCGTGGATCTGCTGCCATCTGCAGGCAAAGGGCCTGGAAGGGCCCCGCTGGCATCCGAAGGGACCCCGATGGCACCCGAAGGGGGACCCCGATGGCACCCGAAGGGACCCCGATGGCACCCGAGGGGGACCCCAGCCCCGCGGGGCTCGCTGCCGGCACGGATACTGAAGGACTTGCAGACGACAGTCTCCAGGTCGTAGAGGCAGCTGCAGACCTCGCGGGGGTCCGAGGTGAACCCTGAGAGCTGAGGGGAGACGGGGTGAGGGGCGCACGGAGCCGTCCCCATCCCCATCCTGTCCCCGTTCCCATCCCATCCCGTCCCCATCTTCATCCTGTCCCTGTCCCCAACCCGTCCCCATCCCCATCCTCATCCTGTCCCCACCCCCTTCCCACCCATCCTCGTCCCATCCCGTCCCCGTCCCCATCCCTGTCCCCGTCCCCGTCCCGCTCACCCACGTGGCGTCGTTGTTCACCACCACCAGCGCGAACTCGTGGCTCTTGTCGATCTTGTGCTTCGTCCTCACGAACATCTCGATCATCTTCTGGGAGATGTTCAGCGCGTTGGTCTTGGACCTGCGGGGCACGGCGGGGGGGGGGGCACTGCGCTCAGCTGGGACCAGCCTCCCCCCCCTCCCCCCCCCCAGTAACACCAGTCCCCGCACCAAACCCCCGACGCTCACCCATTAAACGACTCCAGTTTGGGCAGGGCCATCTCCTCGGCCAGGTCCAGGCAGATGATCTGGGGGCGAGGAGGGCGGCTGAGCACCCCCCAGCCCCGCCGGGACCCCCCCCACACCCCGGTGTCGGGGCGGGGGGGGGGGGGGGGGGGCGGGGCGCCGCCGCGGGCACTCACCACCTTCTCCGGGCAGTTCACCCGCGGCGTCTTCACCTGCACCTCGGTGGGGTGCGCGGGGCCGGGCCAGGCGGTGCCGTCGGGGGCGGCGGTGCCCTGGGGGCTGTCCTCGGCGCTGGCCGCCTCGCCCTCGCCCTCGCTGCGGTTGCCCACGCTGGCCTGGGCGCTCAGCGCCCGGTCCTCAGCGCCCTCGGGTTGGAGCGGGTGCGGGGCCGCTGCTCCGGCGCCTTCTCCTCCTCCTCCTCGGCGGCGCTGCCCGGCTCCGACGTGTCCATGCCGCAGCCGCGCTCCACGGTGGGGTGCAAAGCGGGGGGGGTGGGGGGGTGGGGGAGGGCTGCGGGGGTGTCGGCGGGGTTGGGCGCCCCCCTCCTCCCCCTCAGTGTACCCCTGACCCCGTGCACTTCCCCTCGCCTCGTGCGCCTCCTCTGGGCACCTCCCTGACCCCGTGTCCCCCCCCCGACCCCCTGCACCACCACCCCCAGCCCTTGTGGACCCCTGCCCCCATGCACGCCCCTGCCCCCATACCCCTCCCCCAGCCCCTGTGGACCCCCCCCCCCAGCCCCTGTGGACCCCTGACCCCATACATTCCCCCTCTCCCCATGCACCCCCTCTGTGCACCCCCCCGACCCCATGCACCCCCCCCCGACCCTGTGCATCCCCCCCCCCCCGACCCCGTGCACGCACCCCCAGCCCCTGTGGACCCCCCCCCCGCCCCTGTGCACCCCCGACCCCATGCACACCCCCTCACCCCATGCTCCCCCCCGTGCACCCCCCCGACCCCATGCACCACCCCCCCGACCCCGTGCAACCCCCCGACCCCGTGCAACCCCCCCCTCCCAGCCCTTGTGGACCCCCCCCCAGCCCCTGGGCACCCCTGACCCCGTGCACTACCCCTCGCCCCGTGCACCCCCTCTGTGCCCCCCCCCCCCCACGCACCCCCCACCCCGTGCACCCCCAGTTCGTGCCCCCCCCCGCCCTACACCCCCCTGACGCCGTGCACCCCCAGCACCCGCCCCCTCCTTGCACCGTGTCCCCCCCCTTTGCACCGCGCCCCCCCCTCCCCCCGCCCCGTTTGCCCCGTGCCCCCCCCTTGCCCCGCGCGCCCCCCGGCGCGCGCTCACCCGCTCTCGGCCGCACGAGCCCCGCCCGCTGCCGCCCGGAAGTGGCGGCGCGCGGGGGCTGCTGGGAGTTGTAGTTCTCTGGGGACTCGCCGGGCACGTGGGGGCAGGATGGAGCCCAGGCGGCAACCTGCAGTGGTCAGGCACCAACCCCCGGCACCCCGAGCACCCGTTCACGACCCCCTGCACCCATGCAACACCCCCTGCACCCAAAACATCCATGCACATCCTCCTGCACCCATGCACAACCCCCTGCACCCGTGCAACCCCCCCCCCGCACCCATACAATGCCCCCTGCACCCATGCAACACCCCCTGCACCCATGCAACACCCCCTGCACCCCGAAAACCCATTCACAAGTTTCTGCACCCATGCAATGCCCCCTGCACCCCAAACACCCATGCACAACCCCCTGCACCCATGCAATGCCCCCCTGCACCCATGCACGTCCTCCTGCACCCATGCAATGCCCCCTGCACCCATGCAATGGCCCCTGCACCCCAAACACCATGCACAACCTCCCGCACCCATGCACCATCCCTCTGCGCTGCCCCTTTGCACCCCGTGCACCATCGCCCAGCACCTGCGTGCCCTGAGCTGGCTCCCTCCTGGCCCTGCACACCCCAGCGCCCCGTGCTGTGCCTCCCAGCACCCCAAATGTTCACGCGCCCCCTCTGCAACCCCAAACTTTGAGGGTTGTGCAAGGACACAACGCTGGGTGCACACTCTCGGTGGGGTGCTCGAGCACCCAGGTGTGTGGGGAGGGTCTGGCGTGGGGCCGAGGTGCCGTGGGGCAGAGCAGGGCTCTGGGGGCGGTGTTGGGGTGCCCGGCTCCTGCAGAGCCCCCCAAGACGTCTCCATCACCCGGCACAGGGCAGCGCAACGGTTAAGCGCGGGAGGCTGCGCCGGGGCTCCTGAGGAAGAGGAAATCTCGGCAGGAACAAGGAATGGGCAAGACCTGGGGTGGCCCCACGGGGCCCCGCCGGCAGCCCGGACGTGCCTGGATCCGGCCACGGCGCGGGGCCGAGCTGCGGGGCCGGGCTGAGCGGGCAGGAGTCGGGCCGGGATGGAGGAGGCAAGTGGGGTGTCCCTGAGGGTGCTGGGCGGCCGTCCCCAAAACTTGTCCCTTGTCCCCATCCTGGCCGAACCACGGCGGGTGGCGGCCCCTACACACCCCAAACACCCGTTCGACCCCATTCTGCACCCGCGCACCACCCCTGCTGCCCCCTGGGACACCACCCGCAGACCCTCTGCTCCCCACAGCCCCTGCCAGGCCAGCGGGTGGACGAGGACGAGGACGAGGCCAAGGACGAGGACGAGGCCACAGGGGGGGACGCCCGGGACGTCCCACCCCACGAGGAGCACATCGCCCGCCTGCTGGCCACCGTGGCCCGGCTGCAGCACCGCGCCGAGCAGCTGCAGCGCCGCCCCAGCAGGTACCGGCACGCGGCGGCACCGGCACCGGTGTCACCCGGGCCATCGCCAGCGCTTGGCCTCACCGCCCCGCAGGGAGGATGAGGAGGGCTCGGGGGGCACCGGCAGCCTCCCCGCCGAGACGCAGCAGCCTCGGGAGCTCGACGGCGCGCGCTGTGCTGGCGCTGGTCTGGAAGGTGGGTGCTCTGTGCCCTGCGGCACCGAGCCGTGCCTCGCAGCACCGTGCTGTGACGTAGAGCACTGTGCCGTGCCATACAGCACGGTGCCGTGCCATATAGCTTTGTGCCATGCCTTTTAGCACCGTGCCGTGCCATACAGCACTGCGCCATGCCACACAGCACCATACCGTGCCATACAGCACCATATCATGCAGCACCATGCCATGCTGTACAGCACCGTGCCGTGCCATGTAGCACCGTGCCGTGCCATACAGCACCGTGCTGTGCCATATAGCACCGCGCCATGCCTCGCAGCACCGTGCTGTGCCGTGCCAGGACCTGACCCCACCGCCGCTCCCTCTCCCCAGCCCATGGCCCCGACCTCTTCGCCGACCTGCAGCACGCCGTGAGCTCGCTGGAGCGCGCCGTCTTCTCCCGGCACCGCCGAGCCCCGGCACTGCCGGCGGAGTGGGCGCGGGCGGCCAAGGTGAGGCAGGGAGGCACGGGCAGCCCCAAAGCCCAGGGGATGGGCGCTGCCCGACCGGCCTCGTGCCCCCAGAGCCTGGAGGAGCTGGAGCAGGCGGCGGGGGCTCTGCCGGCCGCGTGCCGGGGGCCGGAGCAGGGCGAGGGGCTGCTGGATGCGGCGGCGAGGAACGCGGCGCTGCGGGCGGCCCTGGGGCACCGCGACGAGGAGCTGAGCCGCGCCACGGCCTCGCTGCGGGTGCTGCAGGGGGACCGCGATCGGCTGCAGGGGAAGGTGGGTGCTGGGGTGGGGTAGGGGTGCCAAATGAGGGGAGCCCCCCGGTTTGGCCCCCAGGGCTCAGCTCGGTGCTCGGCACAGGTCCGGGACCTGCAGGAGGCTCTGGCCAGGCTGGAGGAGCCGGACGGCTCCGGCAGCGGCACCGCGGGGCTCGGCAGCGCCCCGAGGATGGGGGAACCCCAGGTGAGAGCGGTACTGGGGCGGCTCCAAGGGTGGGATCCTGCCCCGGCACCAGGCTCTGCCTCTCCCCTCTGCAGGACCTGCCCTTGTGCCTCCCGAGCTGCGATGGCACCCAGCCCCATGGCACCCAGCCCCACGGCACCCACAGCACCCAGCCCCAGAGCCCGCTCTCCCCCCAGCCCTCGGAGGGTGCCGGGCAGGAGCTGGAGGATCGGGTGCAGCAGCTGCAAAGGTGAGCCCCCCCGCCCCCCCCCCCCAGAGCCCCAGGATCCACTGAGCCCCCGCTGGTGGGGAAACCGAGGCACGGGGCTGAGCGGTGGCGCCCAGGTGCGTGGAGAGGCTGAAGGAGGTGAACCAGCAGCTGGTGGCCTCCCTGCGGGAGTGCAAGAGCGACTCGGAGCGGCTCAGCATGGTGCTGGGGCAGCACGAGTCCCGCAGCAGCGCGCTGCGCCTGGCCCTGCACTGCAGGTGGGGGACAGGATGGGACGGGGACGGGGCTGGGGACAGGCACGGCGCGGTGCTGAGCGCCTCTGTGTGCAGCGAGCGCTGCGCAGACACCTACGCTGCTCTGCTCGACCAGGCGTGGGCGAAGCTGGGCAGGGGAAGGGACGGCCCCGGAGGTGGTGAGTGGCAGCTCGGGGGGGTGCGGGACACAGGGGGTGCTGGGGGACCTCGGGGGGGATGCGGGGAGAATGCACGAGGGATATGGGGAGAATATCAGGGGATCTTGGGGGGGTGCTGCTGGGGTGCTGGGGACACGCAAGGGGGATGCTCAGGGATGCAGGGGGGATACAGGGGGGATGCAGGGGGGATGCAGGGGGGATGCTCAGGGATGCAGGGGGGATGCAGTGGGATGCAGATGGGATTTTGGGGGGGGGATGCTCAGAGGGTGCTGGGGGTCCCGGTCCCCAGCACAGCCCCGCTGTGAGCACGTACCGGTGAGGCCGCCTGCCCCGTGCCTAGGAGCAGCAGGGCAGCACAGCCTGGAGCAGGGGGCTGGGTCCGGTCCTGAGCCCACGCAGGGGCTGCAGCTCCCGCACCGAGCGGACCCGGACGGCCAGGAGGAGAGCGGGGCCAGCGCCTGCCCCGGGCTGCAGAGGTACCGGAGAGGGCACGAGGGTGGGTGGGGACCGGGCTGCGAGCGCCGTGCCCAGCACTGTGCCCCCGTGCCCAGCTCGGTGCCACCACATCCCCGTCCCCGCAGCGCCCCGGTGTCCCAGGGGACGGAGGAGGGGGCCCTGCGGGAGTCCATCCGCCGGCTGCGCGCCGAGCAGGCGGCCGTGCAGGGGTCCCTGCGCGACGCCCCCACGCCCGCCCGCGCCCTCACCCGCCGCGGCGAGGACGCCCGTGCTCGTGCCGAGCGGGCTCTGCGCGACGCTCGGGCTCTGCTGCCCGGCTGGCGGCGGCTGGAGAAAGAGGAGCTGCTGCGGGACCTGGCGGCGCTCAAGGTGAGGGTGAGGAGGGGGCGCGTGGAGCCCCCCCGGCTCTGCATGGCTGGGGGGTGACGGCGCTGCCCTGCCAGGAGGCCATGGCCGAGCTGAAGACGCGGCTGCAGCTGGTGGAGAAGGAGAAGCGGGGCCTCGGGGTGCTGGCGGCGGCGCAGGGGCCGCGGGAGGCTGCGCTGCGCCTGGTGCTGCAGCACCTGGAGAGGGAGCGAGGCGGGGGCTCCCCCAGCCCCCCCAGCAGCTCCAGCAGCAGCGAGGAGGTGAGGCTGCCCTGGTTCTGCTCCCCACGGCCGGGGGCTTGCTGGGGGTGCTGATTCCCACGGGGGCTCCGCAGGATGCCCAGGTCACCCGAAGGGGAGCGGCGGCGCCCAGGCACCCCACAGACCCGGAGAGGATGGGGCAAGAGCTGCTCCGCGCCCAGGCCCGGTAAGGAACCTCAGCACCGGGAGCCCTGCGTGTGCCACGGCACCGTGCCGGGCTCTGCCACGAGCGTGTCCCCCAGCATCGAGGAGCTGCACGCCCGGGCACGGGCCCTGGTGCTCTCCCTGGAGCAGAGCAGCGCCGCCAGCCGCGCGCAGCAGGAGCAGTACGTCACCATCAGCGGAGACTTCTTCCACGCCCACAGGTGGGCAGGGGGTGCTCAGTCAGTGCTCAGCACGCAGCGGGTGCGCGGTGCCCCTGCGCGTCCCAAAAACGCGGTACCTGCCTGCACGGCCTGGGTGCACGTCCCTCCAGATGCATGCCCCAAAAGCATGCTTGCTTCATGCCCAGCCCAAAAGCGAGGCCCCTTCCTGCACACCCCAAAAGTGCTGTTGCTCCATGCACACCCCAAAAGCCCCACCCTCTCTTATGCTCTCCAAAAGCGTGGCCCCTTCTCGCACATCCCAAAAGCGCGGCCCCTTCCAACCCCCTGAAATAGTGCCCCATTCCTGCACGCCTCGAGGGTACAGCCCCAAAACCACCATCCCTTTGCGCGCACCCAAAAAAACGCAATCCCTTTGTGCACACCCAAAACCGCCATCCCTTTGTGCGCACCCCAAAAGCACAATCCCCTTTTGCACACCCCAAAAGCGCGGTCCCCTCCCCAAAAGCACTGTCCCCGTGCCCCGCGGTGACGCTGTGCCCGCAGGGAGCTGGCCCTGGCGTACCGGGGTGCCCGGCAGAAGCAGGGGGCCCAGCTGCGGCGCCTGGAGGCGCAGGCGGGTGCCCTGCGGCAGCAGCACGCCCAGCGGGTGCAGGCGCTGGCCCGACGGCTGCAGGCCCTGGAGCAGGGCCCGGCTGGCAGCGAGACCTGCATTTAGGGCCCCCCCCCCGGCCCCCCTGTGCGATGGGGACGGGATGGACCCACGGGGGCAATAAACCGCTGATGCTCGTGGCTATGGCTCGGCCAGACTGGGGATCGATGGGGGGCATTGGGACGGAACCGGGGCTCAGCTCGTTCCAGCAACAAAAGCCGTGCCCCCCCCCCCCGCACCCCCCCTGGGTCTCGCGGCGCAGATGAAGCCGTTTCGTTATCCCTGACGTGGGATCAAAGGTGACGGCGGTGGCCGTGGCGGGAGGGCCCCATGCATATTCAGGAGGGAAGAGGAGCAGTGACCCCGCACCGGGGGCAGCCGCGCGTTGCGGGGGGGGAGAGCCGGCAGCGGGGCTGGGCTGGGGGCTGCCGGCGGGGAGCGGGGCTGAAGCCATCAGAGCAGCCCCCGGCGCGATGGGGTGGCGGTGGGGCAGAATTAGGGCAAGCGTGGGGCAGGATTAGGGCGAGCGGGGGTCTCTGGTGCCAGGGTGCAGGGGGCTGGGGGGCAGCCCGGGGCACAGATGTGCTGCAGGGTGTCGGGGAAACTGAGGCACGGAGCTACAGCTGGGCCACAAGGAGGGCTGCGGCTCCCCGGGGACATCCCGCAGCGGAGTTCAAGGCTCAGCGGGTCGATATCCAGATGGAGAGGGCAGACAGGCAGGGCTGCGGGGACGCAGAATGGGGCTGCGGGGCAAGGCTGGAGGGCAGCGGTGTCGGGGTGCACAGCAGGGCTTTGGGGTGCAAAACAGGGCTGTGGGGGTGCAAAACAGGGTTCTGGGGGTGAACAACAGGGCTATTGGGGTGCACAACAGGGCTCTGGGGTGCACAACAGGGCTGTGGGCTGCACAGTAGGGCTGCAGACCTGGGGGTCGCAGGGCTGCTGGCTCGGCCAGGTTTGGCCTGGCTCGTCGGGGGGTCCGGGGGGGCCCGGCAGCGGTGGCGGTGGCGTGGACAGGCTGACCCACGGGTTGAAGGTCAGGGCTCTGTGCTCAGACCCCTTTTCAGATTCAAATGGGCTCCTGGGGGCTTTGTGCGCGGGGTCAGGCTTCACCGAGAGCCGCATGAAAGGGCTGGGGCGGCCGGGGCGGCTTTCAAGTCCCTGGGTGCCGGGGGCGGGGGGGGGGGAGCCCAGACGGAGCCACCACCACCCCAGTCCTGGCTGCGGAGACCCCCACAAAAATCTGGGCACACCCTGGGCCTCTGCCAAGGTGCTGCCACCGGGCTGCTGGCACGGCACGGCACGGCACAGTGCAGCGTGGCACGGCATGGCACGGCACAGGACAGCTTGGCACCCCGCAGCACCGACAGCAAAGCCCTGGGCACCCCAGGAAGCAGCTGTAGGGTGCAGGCTCCCACCCCACAGCACGGCACGGCCGCCCCGGCTCCCTTTGTCCTTCGCCTCCCCGAGCAGCTTGCACGCCCTCGGCACGCACGCACATGCCCGCACGCAGGATCCGGCCCCGGGAACGCGGCGATAAGGAGCCGCACGCCCTCCGCCCTGCCGCAGGATCGCTCGGGCTCTGCAAACAGCTCCGGGGAGGAGCAGGGCCGGATCCTGCCTGGCATGGGTGGCCCCAAGGGGAAACCAGCCCCGGCAGGGGAAACTCAGCCAGGAGACGAACTGAAAATCAGGGGAT
The DNA here is from genome assembly GCF_009769625.2 of Cygnus olor. Lineage (NCBI taxonomy): Eukaryota > Metazoa > Chordata > Aves > Anseriformes > Anatidae > Cygnus > Cygnus olor. The sequence continues at coordinate 1,193,852 of NC_049194.1, read as the reverse complement.
TGGGCTAAAATCCCACAGTTCTGAATGTGTGGGGTTGTGCACACCCCGTGCGGGTCTCCATTGGGTTCCCAGACCCTGGGGGGATGGACGGGCAGGCAGACAGACAGACAGACAGGGGTGTCTGTCCCTACAAGTGCATCTATCCAAAAAAACAGGGGCATCCATCCAACAAAAGCCCCCAGGAAGCGGTGCTGCTGGTGGCAGGGGGCACGGCTGCCCCACAGCCTGGAGCTAAATGGGGTGCAGGTAAATGGGTTGGGGCTGGCGGCGATGGCCCCCGGCCCCCCCCAGCGATGTCGGCCCCCATGAGGCCGCAAGCCCAGCCCTGCCACTTTGGCACCGTTTGCTTCCTCATCCTCCAGCTCGAAGGCTGTGGGAGGACAGGGGCCGCGCCGCTGGGTGCCTCTGCCGGGCAGGACCCTCGGCGAGCCCACGCAGGGCGGCAGCGGCACGAAGCGCTCCGGCGGCCCCACGAAACATGCCGGCAGCCCCGACCCCGCGGGGGCCCTTTTGTGCGGGCGAGGCAGTGGAGCAGCGCGAGGAAGGAGGAATTCCTCCGGAGATCAAACGCCTTCGCCCACTGGACACCGACGTCAAAACAAACACGGCTCCCATGGCGGGGCCGGCAGCCGCGCGGGGGAGAAGATCCAATTTCCTCCTTTGTTCCTGGATTATTATTTTTTTGCAGGGGGCAAGGAGGAGGGGGAGAGGCAGGGAAAGGGCCATAAATCATGGCCTGACAGAGGAGAAAGGAGCCGCGGGGCCGGCTGCAGGTGGGGGGCGACCGCCCCGCTTCGCCCCCTCGGCTGGGCTGGGGCTGGCGTTGCCTCCGGTGCCCCCCAGCAGCAGCCCCCAGCCTGGCCTGGCCCCATCCTGCCCGGCTGTGGGGCTCAGCAGCCCTCCCCTCCACAATCCCGTGGCATGCACCCCTGGCCATGGCCGCCCCCGTGCCCTGCCCGAGCTCCCGGGCACCTCGGCACAGCCACGCTCGCAGGTACCGCGCGAGCACAGATCCCTCCAGACAAGAGGAAATGGAGGTTTTATTTATGGCCGGAGCTGTAATCCATCTCCCTCTGCTGCTCCGTGGCCTTAGTGCTTCGCTTTATTTATTTATTTCTTTCTTTTCCAGCCTGCTTTGCTTCGCCTTCCCTTTAGCAGCAGCCGCCCCGACCGAGGAGCCGGCCCCGGCGCGTGGGCTGGGAATGCCAAGGCCGGCGGCACGCGGCGGTGCCAGCAGCGCTCACCCGCAGCCCGCCCCCGGTGTCCGTCCCCCCCCCCCGTCCCCACCTCCACCCCCTCGCCCTGCCTGGGGTCCCCCGTGGGGACAGGCCCCCGGCCCCGTGCCTTTCCCTCCGGACTTTGTCCCCAAGCCAAGGTGAAAGGTGCCGGGAGACACCGGGGCCACCACGGCGGCATCACCGGGAGAATTTGGCCCCAAGGTGAAAGGCGAAGGCGCAGCGATAGCGCGGGGCTGTTCCCGGGTCAACCACCTTTCCGCGCAGCTTATTCCTTCATTAATAATTAACCGGGCGGCGGCACGCGGGCGCTGCGGGCACCCTGGCCCACCCGGCCCTTGCGGGGCCAGCTGGCGAGCCCACCTAGGCCTGGCTTAATTAACCAACTCACAACTGGCTTTTGCGGGGCTGCGCGGAGCCAGCTCGTGCCCGAGGACCCCCGGTGCCGCCGGAGCCCCCGCGACACGGCCCCGTGCCCTTGTCCTGCCCGGTGCCACCGCACCGTGACCGAGCTGTGCCCGCTGGTTTTGGCTCCGTCCTGCCCGTCCCCAAGGGAGCACCCACCCCAGGCTGCCCCCAGCCCCTCGTGACCCCCCCCGGGGGCTCTGGCACAGCACCACGCAGCGCACGGGGACGGAGCGCTGGGCTGCAGCACCGGGGGGCTCCGGCGCATCCCCGCGCCCCCCGCTCCTTGCAGCAGCGCCGGGCGCTGCCAAGCCTCGGTCCCGGGGCGGGGGGAGGAGGGGCAGCGAAGGGCTCTGGGGAGGCCACCCCCCCGTGCCCCCCCCCCCCCTTGTCCCCAGCCACCCTCCCGGGGACAAATGGCCCTCTCCAGCGTGGCACGGCCCCATCCGTGGCGGGCTCCGTGCGCCCCTGCGGCTCCGCTCCCGGCTCCGTGCGCGGGGACCGCGGTTTGGGTGGGGGGGGGGGGGTGGCGGCGGCGGAGCCCGGGGCCGGGAGCTGAGCTCGGGGGGGGGGGGGGCGGCCCGGGGGTGACCGGCAAAGGGTTGGGGGGGCGCTGGCGGGGCAGGACCCGGCGGGCGGCGAGCGGAAGGGGAGGAGGACGGGGAGGAGCATCCAGGGCGGCCACCGCGGCAGCGGCTGAACTTTGCTCTTTCGCGGGAGGCGGGGAGAGCCCGGGGCTCGGCGGAGCGGGTCCCGCCGGACCGGGCTGCATGCAGCCTCGGCGGCGGCGGCGGGGCCCGTAGGGGCAGGGGGGGCCCGGCCGGGACAGCGGCGCCTCCATCCCTGCCGGTGCCGCGGAGCAGGAGCGGAGCCGCCGGAGCGGGGGCAGCGGGCAGCGGGAGGAGGAGGAGGAGGAGGAGGAGGAGGAGGAGGAGGAGGCGGCGGCGGCGCCCCCCCCGCATGCGGCGGAGCCCCGGGGGGGCCGCCGAGCCCGGAGCCGCCGCGCCCCGCCGGTGGGGGGTGTGTGTGTGGGGGGGGGATGCGCGGCGCCGCGCCCCGCTCCCGCCGCCGCAAAGTTTGCGCGGGGCCCCCCCGTTAAGCGGGGCTGCGGGAGTGGGGGGGAGGGGGGGGGGTGGATAGGGAGAAAAAAAAAAAAAACAAACAAGACAACAAAACAAGAGAAGAATATATATATAGGGAACCGGCCCCCATCCGCCTGCCCCCCCTAGAAAAAAAAAAAAAAAGAAAAAAAAGGAAAAAAAAAAAAAAGAAAACAACAAAAAACCAGAAAAAGCAACTTGCTCAACTCGCTCCGGGAGGCGCCGGCCGCCGCGCACCGGGGGCGCCGCTCCATGCGGCGGCGGGGCCGGTGCTGAAGCCCCCGGGGCCGCGGAGCCATGGCCATGGTGGCCGGCGGCTGGGGCGAGCCCAACGGCGGCGGCGGCGGCGGCGGCGGCGGCGGCGGGGAGGAGGCGGCGTCCCCGGCGGGCGGCGGCAGCGACGCGGAGCACGGCGAGGAGGAGCGGGCCGGGGCGCCCGTGGACTGCGTGGTGTGCGGGGACAAGTCCAGCGGGAAGCACTACGGCGTCTTCACCTGCGAGGGCTGCAAGAGCTTCTTCAAGCGCAGCATCCGCAGGAACCTCAGCTACACCTGCAGGTAGGGGCTGGGGGGCGGTGGGGACCCCCCCCCCCCCCCCGCCTTCCCGGGGCGGCTGCGCCGCGGCGTGCTCGCAGCGCGAGCGGTGGCACCGGTGCGGCTCGGTGGTGGCCACGCTGTGGCTCGGCGGTGGCCTCGGTGCGGCTCAACGGTGGCCTTGGTGTGGCTCAGTACTGGCCCCAGCGTGGCTCTGCGGTGGCCCCGGTGCAGCTCGGTGCTGGCCCCAGTGCGTCTCGGTGATGGCTGCTCAGCCACCCCGGTGCAGCACTGATGGTGGCCCCGGTGTGGCCACACAGTGGCTCCGCCGTGGCCCCGCTGCATCGTGGGGTCTTCCTGTGCTCTGCACCCCGTGGAAGCGGCCCCAGCCCCTGCAGGGATGGGTGGCCCTGCCCGATCCATCCCCAGGGCCGGTGGCAGAGCGGGTCGTCGTCACCGCCCGGCTCTGCTCCAGCATTAATTGCCATTTCAGCCTGAAAATGCGCCGAGGCTGCGTGTGAGTCAGCCTGGTCACGGCCGCGCTACCCTGAGAAAAGCACCAGCACGGCACCGAGGATAATTTTAACCGGAGGTGTCGAGGGCCTGGCGCGCTGCAGGGCGCTGATCCTGCGCTGCCCTTGTGAAATGCCGCTGACGGTGCTGGGCCCAGGGGCGGTGATCCTGGACGAGCCCCTCGACCCACGCAAAGTTGGGAGCTGCAAATAATAACTCCAGAGCTGCTGGTGGGCTCATGGATGCGCAGGGCTGCCGTGCCCCGGGACGGAGATTGGGGCTGTTGGCAGCACAACCGTGCACACGGGGCTCACGCGCAGGGCAGGACCCCGCGGCACGTGCGGGCGCTTCCAGCGGCGTTTGCTGACCCGGTTGGATGCGGCGAGCACGGCACCCCGCGGGTGCACCGGGTGCCCCGCTTTCTCCCTGCCCGAGGGGCTGCCGGCTGCGACCTTCACCTCACGGTGCTGGGATGGCACCGAAAGGAGCGGGGCAGCGGTGCTCCCGCGGCGGCTGCCGTCTCCGAGCCGCCTTGCTCTCGTTTGGGCGGCCTAGATTCGTCCTCCCCCACACCTCTGCTTTGGCACCGGTGGCGTGGCACCCGTGGAATGGTGCGGGCATCCTCCCCGGCGCTGCCTCAGTTTCCCCAGCTGATCTGCGGGATGAGAGGTGCTGGTTTCCTCCGTCACGAGCCGCCGCATGGGATGAGTTGTGTGAAGACGGGGCACACGTACGGCTTTTGAGAAATGCCAGGTTCCCAATTGCAGGGGAAACAAAGGAGGTGCAAAATCAGGGCTCCTCGGGGCAGGAGGGCTGCGCCCCAGGTGCTGCCGAGGTGCGGAGGGATGCAGGGCGCAGCACCCCGAGGTGCTGTGAGCAGCCCAGCCCTCGCCCCGTGCTGGTCGCCTGCTGCAGGTGGGGTCTGGCCCCCGGCTCGGTGGTGCAGCGGAGGGTCGGGAGTTTTCCAAGTGCGCAGCAACTATTGAAGGGGCAGGGAACAATGCTCTCCTGTGGCAGCCCTGGCATCTGCTTTGTCGAAGGAGTCAAAAGCAGCAGCGAGCCAAGATTGCTCTAATTTGAATATTAAAAGTGAGTTGGATTCAGTTTAGTTCTTGCACTAAATAATTACATGTTCTAATTACATAATTAGCACAGTATACGCCTTTTGTGTTCTCACAGTTTCCCAGGTCGCTGCAGCGGATCAGCTGGGAAACTCGCTACGAGCTGCCGGCGTTAGCCGAGGCTATTCTGGGTTTTTGTGGGGCCGGGGGGGGCAATCAGGCGTGCCCCCGCCACGCTGGCCCTCGGGAGGGTTGGCCACGATGCCGGGCGCGGGCGCCTGGCTGATGAAGATGTAACCTGCCGTTGTGATTAGCGATCGCTGCTCCCCTGGAATAACTTTTATCAGCAGCGCGTTCGAAGTGTGTTAAGCGCAGTGGTGATGTTCAGGGCGAATTAATTCCGGTTTGAGCGCCGCGGGAATCCCTGCGTGCCTCTCCTCCGGAGTTGTGTCGGAATGAGGATGTTCGTGTCGGGGCTCCCAGGCAGAGCCGAGCTGCTGCTGGCCCGTGGCATGGCCTGCGACTTCCTGCCTCTTGCTTTATACTGCTTAATTTTATTGCCAATTCATCAATAACCTCTTTTCCTCCTCAAACCACGACGGCCGCTGGGTGGGACGTGAGCACCCGCTGTCACCCGCGCCCTGCTGCGGCCCTTGACCGCTGGGATCAGGGCCACGGGGCTGAGCCGCCGGCGATGCTTCGGGAACGTCCCTGGCAGCCTGGCCCAGCCCAGCTTTCTGCCCTTTTACCCCAATTTCACCCCGTCGATGCCCAAGCAAACCCGTTGCGTGGTGCGGGGCTGCTCGGGGCCCAGGATGAGGATGCATTTCCAGGGGGGCCAGCCCTGACCCCATTTCAGGCTCTGAGGCTGCTCAGGGGGCATTGGGGAGCATCCCCCTGGCCGGCGCAGAGCGGTGGCCCCCAGGACCCGGCCCCACAGCGGCCGTGCCCGCAGGGGCAGCCCAGTCCTGCAGCTCCGTAGGAAATAGTTGGAATTCCTCGCGCGGCCGGGGCCACTCCTGCCTCCAGCCAGCCGCCTCGTGATGGGGGCACGGGGCATTGCCGGGGGTGGGAGCCCCCAGCCCCGCGCTTCTCTTCCCTCTGTGGAGCTCCTCCCGTGCTGCGGGGGCTTCTGTGGCTTTCCCAAACCCCTGGGCATTGCTGGAAACACAAACCCTCAGCCCTTTCTGTTGGAAATAGCTCGCGGTCTCTGTTACCATAGCATCTGCGTGCGGGCGAGTGTGCGTGTGTGAGTGTGTGCACAGGGGCGGCGTGGCACCGGGAGGAGGCTGCGGGGCCGTGCCCGAGGGCACCGGCGCGGGCGGTGGCGGAGGAGCCCGGCGGGGACGTCACGGTGCTGCCCGGTGCCACGTCTGCCCTGTCCTCCCTGCAGGTCCAACCGCGACTGCCAGATCGACCAGCACCACCGCAACCAATGCCAGTACTGCCGCCTGAAGAAGTGCTTCCGCGTGGGGATGAGGAAGGAAGGTAACGCCAGCACCGCGGGGACGGGGACGGGGACAGCTCCCACCTGGGCCACCAGCCCCGTGCCGCTTCAGCGGGCGCTCGCCCAGCTCTCTGAAACCCTCTCACCCTCTTTGCAGCGTCAGCCTGGGGCCAGACCTCCCTCTTTTGCCCCTTTTTCCTCCTTTTTCGCCCTCGGGGCCAGCGGAGCAGGTGGTGTTTGTTTAGAAAGCTGCACGCTGATAAGGTGACACACCTGGAGCCGCCCGGGCGCGCGCCCCGGGCACGGTGGAGGTCGGCTGGGAACGGCGCTGCTGCAGCCGGGGCCATGCAAATCCTGTCCAGAGCTGCACGGCTGCTTGGCTTGGGCCAAACGCTCCCCAGGCTGCTGCAGACGGAGCTGTCCTGAAAATGAAGGATTTCAGCTCAAAGCAGAGCCAGCAGCAGGGTGGCACGTGTGTGCCTGGGGCGAGCTCAGGGTCGCCGTCACCCATGGTGCCACGTGCCCCTGTCTGATCTGGGCTTCAGGGGTCCGGGCTGGGATGGAGGGTGCTGAGCTTCAGCTGCGCACCCTGGGGGCTGTGTCCCTGCTGCTGGCACGAGCCGGGGCTCGGCGTGGGCTTGGCGCAGTGCTGGGGCTGCTCAGCGGCAGGTGGCATTAACGCAAGGAGCAGGGAGAAGGGTACTGGAAGCAGGACAGTAATTCCCTCCTTTCCAGAGGAGTCGAGATGGCATTATTGCCACTTAGCATGATTTAGAGCTCTCATTTAAGTGGCTCATGAACAGCCCATAAATTAATTACTAGGGACTGAGCAAATAGTGGGCGCTAATGGGAGAGGGGGGAGCTGAAAAATGGCTCTCCCTGCACGCAATTAGGAGGGGGAGTGCCCCGGGGTTAACGACGCTTCCAAGATGGACGTTTTATTTGCAAATAAATGATTGCCGCCATGCAATGACCTTGGGCAGCAATCGCCCTGCGCTGCCGCAGCTGGCGCGGGGGGGGCCACAGTGCCGGCGAGGCGCCCGCCTGGGCACGGCACAGCCGGAGCCAGGTCCCGGCGTCCTGGCACGGGGTCGGGCGGTGGCGCTTTCCCAGCCCTGCTGCTGCTCGGAGGCCGTGGCCAAGGAGCTGCCAGTGAAGCTCCAGGGTGCTGAATACATGAGCGCAGCAGCTCGCACGCGCCGCCTCCCTCTCCTGCAGTGCCTGAAAGCCGCCCGTTGTTCCCGGGCAGGGAACCTCTGCGGGCAGGAGGTTCCAGGATCCGTCCCTGCGCAGGGCGCAGAGAAGCCCGGGTGCACCCACGGGTCCCCCGGGAGCTGGGTGGGGGGGAGAAGCTGGATGCGGGATGCACAGCGCGGTCAGACACCCCCCTGCTTCCCTCTCAGCCGTGCAGCGGGGCCGGATCCCCCCCACGCACTCCAGCACCAGCCCCAACACCATGCCCAGCGGGGAATACTTCAACGGGCAGCCGGTGTCGGAGCTCATCTCGCAGCTGCTGCGGGCTGAGCCCTACCCGGCCGCCCGCTACGGCTCGCAGTACGCGCAGCAGGGCAGCGTCATGGGCATCGACAACATCTGCGAGCTGGCCGCCCGCCTCCTCTTCAGCACGGTGGAGTGGGCTCGCAACATCCCCTTCTTCCCCGAGCTGCCCGTCTCGGACCAGGTGGCCCTGCTGCGGCTCAGCTGGAGCGAGCTCTTCGTGCTCAACGCGGCGCAGTCGGCGCTGCCGCTGCACATGGCCCCGCTGCTGGCCGCCGCCGGCTTCCACGCCTCGCCCATGTCGGCCGACCGCGTCGTCTCCTTCATGGACCAGATCCGCATCTTCCAGGACCAGGTGGAGAAGCTCAACCGGCTCCAGGTGGACTCGGCCGAGTACAGCTGCCTCAAAGCCATCGCGCTCTTCACGCCGGGTAGGTCGGCGCTGCCGCCGCCGTGCTCGAGCCCCGTATCCACCCCACGCAGCCATGAGCCCGCAGGGAGCGTCGCCTTTGGGATTTGGGGAGCAGGGAGCATCGGCGGGGGGACCTTGCACCCTCAGCACCTCTCTGCTGTGGTTTGAAGCATCCCGGCTCGTCCTTCTTCTGAGGGGCTGAGCGTCTCTGGGGTGACAGGAATGAGCAAAACACATCTCCCCGTGCACTGATGGGTGTTGGGAACGCCCCCCCCCCCCCCCCCCAACTGCTGGTCCATGCGTGCTCAGCGTGATCCACAGAGAAGCTGCAGGCTCTGCAGCAGCACTTTGCAGCTGGAGCAATCCCCGCGTGGAGCATGGCCTCGGGGTGGGGGGGGCGCCCCCATGGACACCATGGGTGCCCTCGCTTCGGGTGGGTGCAGGCGAGGGGCTCTGCATCGCGCCTGGCAGGAGCTGGGTGCCGATGGAGAGGGGCAGGGGGGTCCTGGGGGGTTGAAGGAGGGGGTGGTCTCTGACCGCAGCTCCCTCCCCTAACCCCTCTCCATTCCCCCCGCAGATGCCTGCGGCCTCTCGGACCCGGCGCACGTGGAGAGCCTGCAGGAGAAGGCGCAGGTGGCCCTGACCGAGTACGTGCGCTCGCAGTACCCCTCGCAGCCCCAGCGCTTCGGCCGCCTCCTGCTGCGGCTGCCGGCGCTGCGGGCCGTGCCGGCCTCCCTCATCTCGCAGCTCTTCTTCATGAGGCTGGTGGGGAAGACGCCCATCGAAACACTAATCAGGGACATGCTGCTGTCCGGGAGCACCTTCAACTGGCCCTACGGGACGGGGCAGTAGGGGACAAAGACAAGGATGCTCCTGATGGGGACGGCCCGGACACCCCTGAGATGCCAAACCCCATTTCCCTCCGGAGACGCAGCCGGTGCCGTCCCCAGGGCCCTGAACTGCTCGAGCACCTCGTGACTCGTCCGCCTGGGGGCTGCTCCCCCCACCCCGGGGTGAGCCCCGAAAGCCGCGCGGTAGCGGCGTTGTGCTCCGGAACCCAACGGTACCGCTCCTCTCGCTGCAGGCGGACGCCGGACTTATCCTCAACCCTGCCAAGCAGAATTCGGCCGCCGTGGGGCAGGGAGGACCCCGGGCAGCACCGGGGGGTCAATCCCGGCTCTGTAAGGCAGGATCCGGCCCGGGGAAGGAGCCTCCAGCCTCTTGCTGCCTGTCCCAATCTGGATTGCAGGCGTCGGGGTGGAGGCGATGGAGCTGGAAGCAGCCTCGGGGGGGGGGGGGGGGGGGGCTGCACAGAGGGGTCCTGGCACGTGCCCTCCCCCCAAATCCTGCCCATGGTGGGTAGGGGCTCATTCAAAGCCCCTTTGCACCCTCCCAGGACAGATCTGGCCTCGAGGACTGAAGCGCCGACCTCGGAGCAGCCCTTCTGGGGCCAGGCTCCCACCCCCAGCCCTGCACTTTCCACTGAAGCATCTCCGACACCGGGGCGCGGGGTGGGCGACGTGGGGGGGGCTGGGGGTGTCTGGCACCGTGCACGACGTGGGTGCAATTACAGGCGTACTTCCTGGGTGCTCTGCACCCAGCCCAGCCCCTTCCCCCCCAGGGTCACTCCAGCGCCTTCCCTTCCCTGCTGCTGCTTGCTTGCTTGGTGCTTTGCCTCCCACCCCCCCCCCCATGGATTTTAGGGTGGGGGGAGATGGATGTGGGCATTCCCCCCCCCCACGCTCGCTCTATTCCCGTGCCTCATTTTCAAGCCAGGACCAGGTGAGAGGGGGGTGGGGGGAGGGAACCAAAAATCGGTCTGGAAAGTGGGGGCACTGGGGACGGGGGGGGGCATAAATGGGGCCGGGGGGGGCGTCCCCGTCCCCCGCCCAGGTCCTCGCAGCGAGGCTCTGCTTCTCAGGGGTACGTGCTGTGCAGACAGAGGCAGGATTAGGCGGGGATTTGTCATTTAGATTGATTCACTGAAAAATATAATCCTTGTTCAATGATACTAAACAAATTAACGGAAGTCAATAAAGATGTTTCTTACAACGCCGGGGGGCTGTGCTGGACGGGGGTGATGCTGAACCCCCCCCCCGGGTGGGGGGGAGATGGTGTCGAGCGGTGAATTAAGCCCCAAAAATGCTGGGGGGGGGGGGGGGGGTTGGTGGAGGATGATGTTCTTCACCCCAAAGGTTCCTCGGGGTGAGTAAATCCCAGTGCACGTGGTCTGACTGGGGAAGGGGCGGCGTTGGGGTGTAAGGGGAGGTTTGTACCTTGCCTGTGGGCCCTGACTTAAAATCAACAGATACAGTTTATTTAAACAACGGTAAAAATTACACAGTTTCAGCCAGTTCCTTACAAAATCTCGCCCCCCCCCCAGCAGCTGCCTGGGGGGGGGGGCTCTGCCTCCCTGCCGCAGGGCCGGGGGATGCTCTGCCTTCACACGACGCGGCCGCGATCCTGCCCTGTGTGCTGCGGGCTCCCAGCACCAGCGCGGGGCTGGGGACACATTTTGGCACCCCGAGGTGCCACGGGGCTGGTGCAGACCCCGCTCCGGACCCCAGCGCTTCCCGGAGGCAGGGGGGCTCGTTCACGCCTCCCCAGGCCAGGGGACGGGTGCTCAGGACCCCCCCAAACATATTTACAGCACGAGGAGGGGAAACGGCCCCCAGCACGCACCCAGCGAAGGCACTCGGGGGTATTCACAGTGGCTGGGGTCGACGCCCAGGGGTCGCTTTGGATGTTGTTTTTTTTTTACAAAAAGGTACAAAATGCATAGGTAGGAGTCTGTGCGGCGGCGGGGCCGGCGGTGCCCCCCTGGCACGCATCCTGCCGTGGCGCGGGTTAACCCCGCACCTTGTCGTAGTCGCTCACCATGCGTTTGATGTGGAAGAGCTTGTTGCGCAGCGCCTTGGTCTCCATCTTCTTGGTCTGGTAGTCGGGGCTCTGAAAGGCGGCGCAAGGGCAGGCGTCAGCGCCCGTGGGCCGGGGCTGCTCGGCCACGGCACCGCGGGGCTGGGGGGGCAGCTGGAGCCGGGGGGGGCAGCGCCGAGCCTGGCACCGCTCATGGGTTGGGGATGGAGAAGCAGGAGCAGGCCCCCAGGGAGCACCACCTGCCGTGATATCCCCCGGCCGTGGGGGTTGCACATCCCTGCAGTGCATTTTTTTTTTGCCCTCCCCCAGGCGCAGCGCACCCGAGTAACCCAATTTCAACCGGGATGTGGGAACTGAGAGCAACCGGGCTCCGCGCACTCACCCGCTTCAAGTCCTTCAGCTGGTTGTATTCCTCTGCCACGTCCTACAAAGGAAACGGGTACGGGGGGATTACGAGCAGCCCCGAGGGGGGGTGTCCTGCAGGGACAAGTGCTCCCCAGTGCCCCGCAGCACCAGCTGGTATCCCCAAAGCTATGCAGCATCCCCCACGCCCTGTGGCATCCCTGGTGCCCTGCAGCATCCCCAAAGTTATGTGGCATCCCGAAAGCTATGCATCGTCCCCAAAAGCTATGCGTCCCTGGTGCCCTGCAGCATCCCAAAAGTTATGCGGCATCCCCGGTACCCTGCAGCATCCCGAAAGTTAGGCATCGTTCCTGGTGCCCTGTAGCATCCCCAGTGCCCTGCAGCATCCCCAAAACCTCCAGGACATCCCCAAAGCCGCAAGGTGTCCCCCCCGGCCCCGATATACATACCTGGTACTGGGGGCTGTCCTCGGAGATGCTGTCGAGCTCCTTGCTGAGCTGGTTGAGGCGGTCGTTGACGCCGTCCATCTCGGCGCAGAGCTGCTTGTAGCGCTTGAGGTCGGTGTCGAACTCCTGCTTGTACTTCTGGCGCGCACCGTCCGATGTGATGGGGGGGTAGAAGCTGCGGGACAGGGGCAGGGTCAGGCCCCGCAGGGGCAGCTGCGGGCAGGGGGTTCCCACGGGGCCCCCCCCCTCACCTGGCCCACTGGTCCTGGTCCCGCTCGTCGCTGGACTCCACGGCCGTGGTGTAGTCGGTCTCGTACTGCGACTCGTCCAGCTCGGGGTTGCGCCGCCGCCTGCGGCCGCGCCGTGCGGGCGCTTTGCTGGGCTGCTCCTTCACCTTCTCCTCCACGGGGCTGGTGCTGGTCGCACGGTCCGGCTGGTCACTGCGGGGACACGGGGACATCAGCACGGTGCAGACGGATGCCCCCAGCACCCCCCGCCCAGCCGGCAGTGCCCCCCACTCACCCCCGGCTGCTGTAGGTCCCGGAGGGGTAGTAGGCGGTGTTGGGGGGCACGTAGCTGTAGGAGGGCGCGCTGTAGGGCGGCGCGTTGACGGGGCTGGTTGGCTTCTCCGAGTAGGCGAGCGTGGCCGTCTCGTCCTGCACGCTGGCCCCGTCCGTCACGTTCTTCACCTGTGAGCAGCGAGAGGTGCTCAGCGGGGGGACGGTGGCACCGGGGACGCTGTCATCGTCCCGTGTGGCCGGAGAAACCCCGGTGCGACCGCTGCGACTCTGTCTGGGGTGCTGATAGGGAGGGGGACCGGCAGAGCTGCTGCACGATGTCCTGCTAGGGGGGAAGGCAAGGGCTGGGGGAGCCCCCCCAGGCAGGAGAAGCAGCATTTTGGGAGGAGGACTTGCCCGTGGACCCCACAGCAGGTGACATTGCCCTGCACAGAGCCACCGTGTGCGCTCCAGCACAGGCGCACACGTGCCCGGGGGCACCCAGCATCCCTCCTGCACCCCCAGGTGACAGCCCCCCGGCTTCGCTGGGTCCCGCATCGCCCCCCCAGGTGCTCGCTGCCCACGCAGGGGACGTTTGCACCGGCCGCACGGGGCTCCTGGGGGAGGACGTGGGCCTGGCTGGGCAGATGTCCCATCCCGTCCCCCGCCTTCCTTCCTGCCCTTTGTGGGTTGTTTGTGCCGGGACGGAAGCCGGTCCCTGCCGGGGGCCGGGATGGTGGCCCTGGGGACGTCAGCTGAGAACTCCGGCTGGCAAAGCAGCTTCCTCTGCTGCTTTTCCCCCACTAACGAAGATGCCGTTAAGCGAGGGCCCCAGGTGAGACCGCCACCGGCGTGGGGACAGACACGTCCCCGTGCCACGCCAGGACGGAGCCGGAGGATCACGCCCAATCGAAGGTCACCTCTCTATCTCAGTCTCAACCATAAACTGGGAATGAGATGTCCCGGGGATGGTTTCACACCCTGACACACCGATACTTCCCTGCCGCAGCGTCCCCAAAAAGCTGGCAGGTGCCAGCAAGGGACACCGGCAGAGCTGGGGACACCGCGGGCAAGGAGCACCGGGGGTGCAGGGGCTGTCCCCCAGCCGGGCCGGCCCTGCTGCGGGCCAGGAAATGCTTAGCAAGGGAGGGACTTTTAACAAAAATAAATAAACCAGAACAAAGGTGTTTTTGCAAAAAGAAAAACAAATATTAGATGTACACACACGGAGGGGTGCGTGCGCACACAAGGAGCTGGGCTGAGGGTTTGAAACCGAGCGCTTTGCTGGACTCTGGGATGGCAGGGAATGTTTAAGATCAACCTGAGCTACTTGTTGTCCCCATGGGGTCCTGGTGGGGGAGAGCCCTGTTCCCTGGCACCCCAATACCTGGGCACCCCAACGCAGCTGTCTGGGCTGTCCTGGTCTGGTGGGGATGAGGACTGGGATAGGAATGGGGTCAGCCTCTCCTCAGCCAGGGCACAGCAGCACCCAAGAGCCGTGCTGAAGGACGCAGGCACATTTCCCAGCCCTGGATCAAAGCCCTGGAGCAGCCAGAGCACCCCAGGGCCCCTCCCTGCCCTCCCTGGGAGCAGCCCCCAGCACCCAGGGGACACCAGGGTGTCACGGTGCGCACGGAGCCAGGCTGGTGGGACAGAGCCAGGCCACAGCTGGGTGGCACGGCCCAGAGCCACGTCCCCGGAGCCGAGTTAATCATTGACGAGACCGAAACCGAATCGTGTCGGCAGCCAGCGCTGGCAGGAGCTGGGCGAACAAAGGGGAGAGGGCGCAAAGCCTCAGCGGCGCGCTGCTGGCGCCCGGCCCATCTGATCCGACCCTGTTTGTCTTTCAGGGAGGCCGAGCTCGCCCAGCCCTGCTCCGTTCCCAAAGCATCATGGCACGGGGGCACGGTACCGGGTGGAAAAAGCCAAAAAAAAAAAAAAGGGGTGACAGGGAGGGACCTCGTGGTCCCGTGCACTGCTTGGCGCTATCGGTGATAACGGCGCACCCCGGGAGCTCCCGGCTGCGGGGCTGGGGGTGTGCAAACACCGCGGTGAGGTTCTGGCAGAATGAGGCTCCTGGCATGAGGTTGGGCTGGGGACGGGCACGGTGCAGCCACGGTGGCACAGCCGAGTGCAGGGAGCAGCCCCCCGGGACTCACCCACTCCTCAACGTTGGGGCCCTCCTGCAGCACCGGTGCCTTGTCCCAGTAGATGTTGGCCTTGCCGTACTTCCAGATCTTGCTCCGCGTCTTGTGGGCGAAGAAGCAGATGAGGCAGAGCAAGAGGACGATGAGGAAGCCGCAGACGATGGCCACAGCCTGGAGGAGAGGGAGGGAGGATGGTGAGGGGGGGGGCAGGCTCTGGGAAGCCCCCTTCCAGGCAGGGCAGGGGTCTGGTTACCCAACCCCTCCCTGAGGCCAAATGGGAAGCGCTCCCCCCCCTCCCAAACACCCCCAGTTTTGGATGGGCGGTGGGACAGACTCTGCCCGGAGCTCACCGGGCTTTGGAGAGCTTTTGGCCCAGCCCCAGCAGTGGAAGACGATTTGGTTTTCTCGTGGGGACAGGACAAGTGCAGGTCCCAGGGAGGTGACCCCCCCAGCACCTGGGGCCCCGAGCCAGCTCCTGCACCCGAGAACAGGGACCCTGCCCGTGGGGGTGCCATAGCACCGGTGTTCCCACGAGCCAGATCTCCGCAGCTGCACAGAAATCGGGGCCGAGCAGGGACGGATCAGGGCCACGCTGAGCCCTCGAGCCCGCGGCTCCCCCCCGCTCAGCCTGCGCTCAGGGCGCAGGAATGCGGCACGGCCAGCCCAGCCGGCCAGGAACCGGCAGCACCAGTTCCACCCCAGTGCCGCGCAGGAGCCCCCGCTGGCCCCAGCCGAAACCGGGGCCGCTGAGCCCTGGTTCGCAGGATCCCGCTGCCTCCTGCCCCACTGACCCCAGCGCAGCCCGGCACGCAGCACCACGCGCAGCCCCGATCCCACCCCCTGCAGGCACACCAGGCTTGCTGAAATACTTTTACGAGCAGGGAGACCAAAGTACCAGACAGCAGAGCTGTGCTGGGGCGCAGCACGTCCCCTCCCCGAAACTCCCCTGCTCTGCCGGTTGCACCGGCACCCTCCCTGCCGCCCAACGGTGCCAGAAACGTTAAGGACGGAGCGGAAAGTCCCAGCTGGCTGGGGACACCGCGTCTCACAGCCGGCCCAAGGGCAGCACAAGCAGTTACAGACACTCTCCTTCCCGCACTCGGCTGCGATAAGCGGCGCTGACCTTGCTCAGCCTCACGGCCTTGGGCTTTGACCCAAAAAGGGGGGGTCTGGAGGTGGCGGGGGGACACACTCACCTCCTGGGGGTCCACGGTACAGTAGTGGTAGATGTACTGGTTGAGGTAAGTGCTGCTGCTGTACACCTGGTTGCACATGGCCAGCAAGGGGCTGTAGTAGTAGCTGCCGGTCATCTGCGCCTGGGGGTTGACGCCCACGACGTAGACGATGGAGGCGATGAGCATGACGAAGGCCAGCACGGCGCACACCACGATGACCACCAGGTAGAAGCGGCGGGAGCGCGAGCTGCTCGACTTGCTGATGCTGGCCACCAGGAGCCCCAGCTGGGCCAGGAAGCAGAGCACGGCCATGCCGATCATGAAGCCGTTGGCCGTCCGCGGGTTGGTGACCCCGCCGTAGTAGCCCCCGTACCCGTAGTTGTAGCCCAGCCCGCTGCCGTAGTAGCTGGAGCCGTAGTAGCCGCCCAGCCCGTTTCCGAAAGCCCCCCCCAAGCCGTAGCCATAGTCCCAGGCGAGGGTGGAGGCCACGCAGGCGAAGATGGCGATGCAGAGCATGATGATCACGGCCTCCAGGATCCTCACTACGCCGGGCGGCGAGGTCCACTTGTAGAAGTGCTGCGGCACATCCTCGATGTAGTAGGAGCCCGGCGGGGGCGAGCGGGCGCCGTAGTCGTAGCCGTAATCACCCGGCGGGGGCCCGTAGCCCGTGGGGGAGCCGTAACTCATGGGGGGGCCGTCGTAGGACTTCTTGCTGAACATGGTGGCGGTGGGGAGAGCCTGAGGGGAGACGGACGGAGCTGTGGGAGCGAGGCGGGCGCGCACGGCACCGCCGGGTTTCCACGTCTCCGCGCGCCCGGCAGGGACTTTGGTC